>NC_072491.1:5172500-5496250 GCF_027574615.1 Eptesicus fuscus
TGCCGCCTGAGGACTAGCCACCACCTGTGAGGACTCCCTGCTGGCTGGCCACGGTGGCCTTCTCAGTATTCCTCACCCTCTTCGTGGTAAACGCGACCATCCCCACTTTACAGCCAAGAAAACTGAGCCCAGACAGGCGTGAAATGTGTCCAAGATCACCCAGCTGTCAGGCGGCAGCCTGTGTGCGCCAGGCTCCAGAGTGAGCCCAACCCCTCACCCTGTAGGTCTCAGGAGTTCTTAGAAGACCCCCCCCCCCCCGGGGCTGGGTTTGAGCCTCGGTGGGGCCTACAGATGACTGCCCTTACATGCATTAGAGGAGATTTTCTCCTGGCCGCAGAGCCTGCGTGGCGGCTGGAAGAGGGAGAGAAGGTGTGTGTGGGCACGAGGAAGGGGGCAGTGATGGGCAGCGTGGGGAGGAGAAAGGGCCCAGAGCCCCTGGCCCTGCCCTGCCCGCAGCGTGGTGGGCCCTGGCTGAGTCATGCCACCGCTCGGAGCTGGTTTCCTGTCCAGGGACCCGCGGGTAACAACCACAACCAGAGCGGGTGGTGGGGGCTTCCTTGGCACCAGCCCTGGGTTGACCGGACCCAAAGCGGCGTGGGGTCGGGCTCCTGCCCTCGGGCGCCCAGCGTTTCTGTGGGAGGAAGCCCTCCCCACAGTGTGCACGGAGGCGCTGGACCAAAGTTCGGGGAGCTGCAGGATGCTCTGCCTTTGGGGGCGCAGGGACGGGGGCAGCTGGTGTCCCAGCAGTGGCTGCGGGCCCTGCAGCCATCCGATTGGAGTCCCAGGCTCCAGAGGGAGGGGCGGTTAACCGGGGGACTCCTTCCTCCAGCTGTCCCCGCGCCTCTCTCAGCCGGTGCCCCCCTCCCCCCACCTCCCCGCTAGGCTGCTGGTGGGAATCACCTTCCCCGCCGGCAGAGGAGAGAGCCGGCCCCCAGCTGTGTGCCAGGTCACCTGGGAGCTCTCAGCACACACGGTCCGGGGGAAGCTGGTTTTACAAAGCTCCCCGGGTGATTCCGAGCCGCAGCTCGCTGCTCCTGGGCCCCACGGCCCGTTCCTGCCGGGAGATGGATTCATTAGGGCCGCAGAGGCTCCCCCGCAGTGGCCGCGCAGCCGCTGCTCCCCCTCCAAGCATCCCGCCCCGGGAGGCAGCCAGGGGCGGAGTCCTGTGCAGATGCGCAGGGCGCGCTCCCGGGTCCCCAGCGCCCCGTGGGTCGCCCCTGGGTGCTGCTGGCCATCCAGAGGCCCACGTGCACACAGAAGGACCCCACCCTTCCTCTGTGCGGCGCCCCCTCCCGGGATGTGGGGGGCCACGCCCACAGGAGCTGCTGCACTGTATCCCAGTGACCCAGTGCCCCCCGCCCCCCAGCAGCTTCTGCTAGGACTCCGGGACAGCCAGTCGCAGGCCGGGGACAGAAACCAAGGCATGGCCAGCCCAGCAGGACAGCCAGGGCAGTTTAGAGTCAGAATTTAAACCTGCTGGGATTGGTGATCGGGTAGAAATGATGTCACCAGGGAGGGCACTCTTTTTGGTTCCGGATGAGATTTTGCTAGCATTTTTACAGATTTGGTTTAGCTGCTGCTTCTAAAGAAATCCGATTTCTTTTTTTATGTGTGTGTGTGTGTGTGTGTGTCTTGTTAATCCTCATCTGAGGATATTTTTCCATTGATTTTTAGAGAGTGTGGAAGGGAGCGGGGGAAGACGGAGAGAAACATCAATGTGAGAGAGACACATCAATTGGTTGCCTCCTGCATGCGCCCCATCAGGACTGGGGCTCGAGCCTGCAACCAAGTTATGTGTCCTTGATCAGAATCAAACCCAGGACCCGGGAGTCTGCAGGCCGATGCTCTAGCCACCGAGCCAAACCGGCTAGGGCAAGAAATCCTATTTCTTGAAGTTTTGCAATGGACCTGCCACTTTCCCGAACGGTCTCATGGTAAATTGGTGAGGATCACAGCCAAAGTGGAGAGACACAGTAGCAAGCGACTGGGTCAGGACTGGACCAAGCTCTTGAGACTCCAGAGCTCATTCTTGTGCACAGGGATGGAGCCCAGTTCCATGTACGTAAAACCAGACCTGAGCTGTCCAGTACAGGGCCCCTCGCCACTGGGGCTATTTCAGTCTAAATTTGAATAAAATAGACTCAGTCACACTAGCCCGAGTGGAGGTGCTCAGCAGCCACGTGGGCAGGTGCTACGTAGTGAGCAGTGCAGCTGTTATTTACTTATTTTATTTTTAAAAAATATATATATTTATTGATTTCAGAAAGGAGGGGAGAGAGAGAGAAACACATCAATGATGAGAGAGAATCATTGATCGGCTGCCTCCTGCATGCCCCACACTGGGGATTGAGCCTGCTACCTGGGCATGTGCCCTGACCAGGAATCAAACTGTGACCTTCTGATTCATAGGTCGATACTCAACCCCTGAGCCACGCCAGCTGGGTTTGAAATATCCTATAACATAAAAGGCTAATATGCAAATTGTTCCCTCAACTGGGAGTTCAACCAGGGGGTGGGGCCAGCCAACCCCCCGCATTCCCTCCCCGCAGCTGGCCCAGCCCTATTGGCCCTGGGGCAGGCTGGCCGGACCCCCACCCATGCATGAATTTGTGCACTGGGCCTCTAGATTTTAATAGATTTGATTAGCAATGTGGCAGGGTCTATGATGGGCCCCCTGCCCAGACACTCAACAGCACATTGGGGGTCACTATAAGGCACATCAGTTGTAATTAGGGTTATACAAAGTTGGACTAAGATAATTTCCACAAAATTACATTCACAATTTCACCACTCATAACTTATAATACATTTTAATTCCAGAATGAAATTCTTGTTTTAAAGATCTCCTTTCATAATAGATTAATAGTATGTAGCAGGCAAGCACTGTGACACAATTATTTTCAAGATACGGAAGAGAGAAAGAGTGACCCCTCAATTGGTGTGCTTTACAGTCTACCACAAAGTAGGCCAAAGTTCAGTATTAAATAAATAGGAATTCTTTCCTAATAAAAAATTTTACAACAGTTTTCCTAAGGAAATACATTCATAAGGCATTGTTTACATTCTGTTTTACAGCGACAAGTACAGCTAGGAAGCTCATTTATGAAATGTATCCACAGAACTAGGGTTTTAACACTGGGTCCACAGGCAGAGTTGTCTCTCGATCACTGAGATGTGGAGTTTGGGGTTCTGTGAGGTTTCACGTCTGGAACTTCCGTTCCATTATGGCTGTGCTTAGACTGTGCAGCTCAGCAAACAGAACATCTGCCCACGCCCCGCTGGAACACAGGGCGGAAGGGTTCGTCCAGGAGGTATTTGTCGAACGGATTCACCACCTGGCAGTTGAGTGGGTTGAGTAGGGTGTCCGGGAACTGCCCTGGAGCTGTTTACCCACCTCACCTCTGGGCGGTGCACCTGAATTGAGAGCCAACACCTGGGAAGCAGCGAACCAGGTGAAGGAGTTGGGACGTGGGAGGAAGCGAAATGATCATCCCTGGGTAATTCGGCCTCTGGCAGCTTGGTAACTGGTCCTGATTCTGCTGATCTGACGGTCTGACCCCAGGCTGTTCCCTTCGTTCAGCGCTGCAGTTGCACTCACCTGTCAAGTCAGGCAGGTAGACCAGATACCCTGAAGTAATAGTCTATATATACCTCTGCCAATGGCACTTCTTCAAGTAAATACTCACGTGGCTTTAAAGGCGATGCGTCCTTAACTTGCAAAAAGTGTTTGTTGGATAATCACTTCTCCATTATTTCAGAAATACCATCTTTGCTGTGCTCACCTGTTAATGTGTTTCTCTCCATTTCTCTCTTGAAAAAGAAAGGTAATGGTACACAATGACAGTGCTATTATTTTACAGAGATGATTGGTTAAAGCTTCAAAATATTTATTTTGAATATTTACCAATATGTAAGCACTCTCCCATGTAGCATCTTCCTTTCCCCTCAAATTGCTGAGAATTCATAAGGGTAAAGGCAACTTTTTCACTTGGGCATAGAGCTGCAAGTACTACGCATCATGAAAAAACATTGTCTAAAATGTATAGGCAGCAGATCATGATACTGTGGAATGATGATTATAAATAGCTAACATTTACTGAGTATTTAGTTTATATTAGCCACTGTCCTGGGAGAAAATTGTATTAAAACAGTGATTAAGGATTGTGGGAAATGCTACTGAGTTCTTGTAATTGAATGGGGTTATGGGGATAAGTTTATAATTTTATAAACAGGGATAGAAGGAATTACGGCTAAGAAAACCCAGCAAATAATAAAGAAGCTAATAAAATTAGAAGATGAATTCACTGCGGAGGAGTAATTATTTGATTTGTAACTTTTTGTTTAATTAACACTTACTAAGTGCCTTCTGGGTAGCAGGCACTGTTAGGTAGCTTTGCATCTCCTGTTTTATTTAATTACAACGAGTCCTTCACTTCCAGATAGATTTCCCATGGGCTTCCTTTGACTAATGAGTTATCCCAGCCCAGTGCTCCCCAGTCGCATTTGCTGTTACAATTACCTGGGGAGCCTTGGAAACTGGTGCTGGGGTTCGGTCCTCGGAGAGTCTGTTTAATTGTGCAAGGTCGGGACCCAGCAGCAGTGTCTTTAAAACTCGCCCTCCCTCTGGGAACTGCGGTTAAGCCAGAGCTAGAAACACTCAGACCACGAGAGAGGCTATTTCACGTACAGAAGCATGTCGACCCGAGCTCTAGGACCATAAGCACCTGTTACAGCCCGGCCGGTGTGGCTTAGTGGTTGAGCGACTACCTATGAAACAGGAGGTCACAGTTCGATTCCTGGTCAGGGCACATGATTGTGCAGGAGGCAGCCAATCAATGATTCTCTCTCATCATTGATGTTTCTATCTCCCTCTCACTCTACCTCCTCTCTGAAATCAATTAAAAAAATATATATATATCCTATATAATAAAGAGATAGTATGCAAATTGACCCTCACACCCTCACAAGATGGCTGCCTACAACCAGGCCGGCAGGGGGGTTAGTGAGGGACGGCCAAACGACTGAACAAGCAGGCTGCGTGGGGCGACCAGGCTGGCAGTGGGGGCAGTTGGGGGCGACCAGGTCGGCGGGGAGGGGGTGCAGTTGGGGGCAACCAGGCCAGCAAGGGGATAGTTGGGGGTGATTAGGCTGGCGGGGGGGCGGGGGGCAGTGAGGGGCAACTAGGCCAGCAGAGGGGGCAGTTGGGGACGACCAGGCCAGCAGAGGGGGCCAGTTGGAGGTGACCAGGCTGGTGGGGGAGGGGGGCAGTAAGGGGTGACTAGGCAGGCAGGCAGGTGAGCGATTAGGAGCCAGTGGTCCAGGATTGTGAGAGGGATGTCCCACTGCCGGTTTAGGCCTGATCCCGGGCCTAAACTGTCAGTCAGACATCCCTCAAGGGGTCCCGGATTGGAGAGGGTGCAGGCTGGGCTGAGGGGACCCCCCCGCACCATGCACGAAATTTGTGCACCGGGCCTCTAGTGTGTGTGTGTGTGTGTGTGTGTATAATGTGTGTGTGTGTAATATATGTGTGTGTGTGTGTGTATATATAATAGTATATATATATATATACTATTGCAGACTTCAGGAGGGAGTTTGCTGGGCCGGGTGGAATACGTAAAACACCTGCTTTCCTTGTCTGTGTCCTGTGAACAGGGATGCGGGAAGTGTAGAATTCTAGAACGAAGCAGGCTAGCAAAGGGTGCCCTACAGGTCTTAGGCCCCACATTTCCAGATGCTCTTAATTTGTCGCCTGGGTTTTGCTGTGATGTTTATCAGAAACATGTCAGTGACTTGCGATATAAGTGTGTGTTGTATTTTCCCAGAAAAAAGAACTCTGTCTGCACTAGAAGTCGTTCCTTTCAATGGAATACACATGCACAGGGCACAGATCTCTGCCTGAGAGGGGTTCATATTTAATGGGACGCAGAGATCGACGAGGAATTCTTCGGGGGCGGGGGTTACAGGTTGAAATGGCTTCTTTAAAAATCGTCTTTGATGTCATAGTTAGTTGTTTCATATCAAACCATTAAAAAAAAACCATGAAGAAATTAAATGGTTTGGGGAGCTCAACTTTTCTTTGGAAAATTGTTAGAGCCTTAGATCCCATAGTAGAGAATTAACCTAAAAAAGGTTCCATCCTCAAAAACATATCCAGTCCCTAAAAACACTTCCTGGTCATCTTCCTGAACCGATCTGCGTCCGTGGGAACGTTGGGTCCTGCCTGGTGTGGTTGGTGGTAGTGCTGCCTTACACCTGCCAGCACGAGGCATTTCCCCCTAAAAGAAGCAATGTTTCTGAGAGGGTGACTAGAGAGCCTTCCACGGAAGGACGTGACTTCTTAAAAACATTGTATCGCATTTGCTGAGAGACCTTAGGCAAGTCATATCACTCTTTTGGACTTGGGGTTCTTCATTGGTGTAATGAGGGGGTTGTCTGTTTTCAGGGACACAGAGCCCCGGAGAGCGGGGGGGGGAGGAGTGTTGAGTTGGCCGGTCTCTGGTTCTCCTGCCCTGGCCTCAGAGCTGCTGTTGGGGGCACGGGGCTGTGGGCCGTCTCTGGTTGGGTGTTCCTTTGCAGAGAGAAGAAATCAATTCAGTTCTGCATACGTTTTTGAGGACCTACTATGCGTCAGGCGTAGTACCAGGTCTTGGGGACACCAGGTTGACCAGAACACAGTGTCAGTCCTCAGGCAGCTTGGTGTCCTGGAGGAGACAGGGACACGGACAGTCCCAGCGTGTCCTCAGCGAGGTCAGGGGCTGGGTGGGAGAAGGGGACAGTCCCGGCAGAAGACCGATGGTGTGTGTGAGCCCTGGGGGTTATTTTTAGAAACAGATGACCAGCAGGGATAGCTCTCTTGTTGAGTCACAGCCCAGTCCCTCTCGAGGGGAAAAGAAAGGAGAAGGCGGAGGCCCACGTGGGATGGTTCCGACTTCCCTCTGGCCTGGAGTGCCAGGGACATGGTTGAGCCGGTGAAAGGGTTGTCAGGGAAAGGGGAGGATCTGGGCTTCCAGAAGACCACAGAGGCAGCCCTTGGGGCGGGGAGGGCCCTTGGGATTCCTCTCATCCAGGCAAGTGACCACTGCGTAGCCTGCTCTGCGTAGCCTTCATCTCTCCTCCCAACTCTTGGGCCTGACCCTGGGAGCCAGCAAAGAGCTGTGGGCCTTTGCAGGTTCCCTTGGACCCCTCCGGCCTTGACTGGCAGATTCGAACTTGTCTTTGAGAGCTTGGCTGAGAGGTCACCTCCCTAGGGAAGTCTCTTACACCCACCACTCTCCATTGCCGGCTGAGTGACTGAACACCCTTTCCTGTGACCGCCCAGCACCTGTACTCACCCCCGTTGTATCACTTTTTCATTCTCCGTCGTAATTGCTCGTCTGCCTGTAATTGCCCCACTGATGGGTGAGAGCTCCGGGGTGGCTGGGACGGTTTGATTCCTGGAATTCTCTCCATGGCCACGCGCTTGGCGCATCACAGGTGCTCCTTGGCATAGGTGCAACTTGACTGTGACCTGGTGTCAGTCATTCTACCCCTGAGTCACTTTCTGCTTTGTAGGTCGTTCTGGAATGAATGAGTATCTTCACTTGCCAGCAGGGGCTGCAGGAGCGCAGAGAGGAGAACTCCCAAGGTCACAGAGCTCTGAGAGATGGAGCAGGGGTGCAGAGGGGTGAACTCGCCAAGGTCACAGAGCTCTGAGAGATGGAGCAGGGGTGCAGAGGGGTGAACTGGCCCAGGTCACAGAGCTCTGAGAGACGGAGCAGGGGTGCAGAGGGGTGAACTCGCCCAGGTCACAGAGCTCTGAGAGATGGAGCAGGGGTGCAGAGGGGTGAACTCGCTAAGGTCACAGAGCTCTGAGAGACCGAGCAGGGCTGCAGAGGGGTGAACTCGCTAAGGTCACTGAGCTCTGAGTGACCGAGCAGGGGTGCAGAGGGGTGAACTCCCCAAGGTCACAGAGCTCTGAGAGACCGAGCAGGGGTGCAGAGGGGAGAACTCCCCAAGGTCACTGAGCTCTGAGAGACCGAGCAGGGGTGCAGAGGGGTGAACTCGCCCAGGTCACAGAGCTCTGAGAGACGGAGCAGGGGTGCAGAGGGGAGAACTCCCCAAGGTTACAGAGCTCTGAGAGACCGAGCAGGGGTGCAGAGGGGTGAACTCGCCCAGGTCACAGAGCTCTGAGAGACCGAGCAGGGGTGCAGAGGGGTGAACTCGCCCAGGTCACAGAGCTCTGAGAGACGGAGCAGGGGTGCAGAGGGGTGAACTCGCCAAGGTCACAGAGCTCTGAGAGACCGAGCAGGGCTGCAGCCCCCGGTGGGAGTGTAAGGAGGAGACCAGATCAGCTCCAGTCTCCGGAGCCGAAGTCCAGGTCTCGCTGCCCATGTGGCAGAAGTGAAAAAGCCACGCTTGGTGGGGGACGACCACTTTCCTTCTAGGGAGCTCCGCGCTGTCTGCTGGGGCTACACCTCTGAGTGATGCGTGACCAGCTTCCTCTTCGTGCTCTGAAGAGTTTTGTGAGAGTGAACTGATGCACTTATTCTCATTTCTGGAACTTTGGCCCCAGGCCCTAAAATTCTTCCTCAGGGAACAACTTCTCCCCATTTTCAATTTTGTAAATGTGGTCAAAGAATCAGAAAGAAAGAAAGAAAAAAAAATCCCTCATAGCAGGAGGAGTCAGGAGAACCGTAACCATGTTTCTGGGCATCTGTGTGTGTGTGTGTGTGTGTGTACACGTGTGTGCGTGTGTGTGTGGTGTGCACACCCCCATGCGGGGGGCGGGAGTATCGCACACATTGGCTTTGATGATGGTTAAATGAGGTCCCCACTTTCTCTGGCCCCTGAGCCGTGCTGTGATGATGATTTAAAAGGGAATTTTAAACCACAGAAAAGAAAACCGGAAAACAAAGTGTTGGGGGCAGAAGCAGCAGAAGTGGTTGCCATGATCCGCGTGGCATTCTCCCGTGACACACAGACAGACAGGGCCGAGGTCTTTTGTGAATACAATGAGGCAGGTTAAGTGGCTTCCGGCCGTTTCAACACCTCGTGAAAAGCCACGAGAGCACACAGGCAGCTAAAGATCGCATCCGAGGGCAGGCCAGCGAGGTGTCCTGTTTCCTTTCGCTGCAGCAGGCAGCGTCTCTAGATGCCGCCGACCTGCCCGTCTCACGCTAAATGCCGGAGCGTGGGTTCGAATGGGATGTTCACTGTGGTTTCCATCAAAGCGCCCTTTGATTCATAAGTTTCTCATCAAAATCTCCCTGTGAGATGGGAGAGTGACAAGGCTGGTGTCAGGTGCAGGTTTGTTTTCCTGCCTCTGCCGTGAAGAAACCCGAACAGGAAGTGATCAGGGGGAGAATGACTGCCACCAGTTCACAGTCCAGTGGAGCTGAGCATGTTGCTGGGACCAAATGCTGCTGGAGCCCAGAGTCCCAGCATCCTTTAGCTCAGACTCCGGGCCCCTCCCTCTGTTCCTGGGATAAAGCAGTCCCCCCCCCAAACTGTCCCTCAGGCATAGGAGTTTGGTTTAGGCCTTCACTCTTCACTTACTGTGCAACTTTCAGCCAGTTACTCAACTTCTCTGAGTCGCCAGTGTTTGATTTGTAATACATAAGACTGTTGTGCACATTAAATGAAAAAAAAAAAATGTTTGGGACACATGCTCTGTGAACTCAGGGGTCTGAAGTGTTGGAATTCGGAGTCGGTATTTCTCATTTCCCGGCCGTGGCTTTGGTGTTGGGGAAAATAATGGTGGCCAGGATGGGCCGGGGCTTATAGGGTGCTGGGGTCTGTTGGGACTTCCTTAATCCTTGCTCTGCCTTTGTTTTGCAGGAGAAGAAACCGAAGCCTGGAGTTTGAGTAATTCGTTCAAGGTTACCGAGTTGGTAAGTAACGGAGCCTTCGCTGACCATGGCCGATGGGCTGCAGCCGGTGCCCTTGACCCCTTCCCTGTGCAGAAGAATGAAAGTGGGTGGTAATTGCAGCCAGGACATAGATTTCAGTTCCGTAGAAACGTAGAAACGAGAGCGGCCTCTGTTGAAATCTGAATCCACGTGCGTTCTTTCACCCACTCCATGAATATTTATCGAGACCCCACCAGGTTATCAGGTCCGATGATTAATTTCCATAAGAACTCTACCTCTGGAGGGAGGAAGACACGCCCCGGCTCCTGTCATCACTCATCCTCATAGCTAACATTTATTGAGTACTGTTGAAAGCACGCCCCATGCTAAGAGCTTTGTCTGAATGCTCTTGTTTAAATTCACAGCGGCCCTAGGAAGCTGAAATAAGAGAAGGAATTTGCCCAAGTTCACTCTACCAGCAAGCGGGTGTCTTAGTCCGTTGGGGCTGCTGTTGCAGAATACCACAGCCTGGGACCCTGTAAACAACAGAATGTCATTCTCACGGTTCTGGAGGCGGACGAGCCCAAGCATCAGGGTGCTGGCAGATTGGGTGTCTGGCGAAGGCTCTCTTCCTCGTTCATAGATGGCCATCTTTTTATTATAACCTCACAGGGCAGAGGGGCCTAGGGGGCTCTCCGGGGTCTCTTTTTAAAAAAATGTATATTTTTTGCTGAAACCGGTTTGGCTCAGTGGATAGAGCGTCGGCCTGCGGACTCAAGGGCCCCAGGTTCGATTCCGGTCAAGGGCATGTACCTAGGTTGCGGGCACATCCCCAGTAGGGGTTGTGCAGGAGGCAGCTGATCGATGTTTCTCTCTCATCGATGTTTCTAACTCTCTATCCCTCTCTCTTCCTCTCTGTAAAAAATCAATAAAATATATTAAAAAATGTATATTTTTTATTGATTTCAGAGAGGAAGGGAGAGGGGAGGGAGAGAGAGAAACATCAATGATGAGAGAGAATCACTGATCGGCTGCCTCCTGCACAACCCAGGGGGATTGAGCCTGCAACCCAGTCATGTGCCCCCAACCAGAATCGAACCCAGGGCCCTTCAGTCTGCAGGCTGACGCTCTATCCACTGAGCCACACCAGCTAGGGCTCTGGGGTCTCTTTTATAAGGACACTAATCCCATTCATAATGGCTCCACCCTCGTGACCTGATCACCCCCCAGAGTTCCCACCTGCATGTGCCATCCATTGGGGGTTAGGTTCCCCCACATGCATTTGGCGGGAACACAATCTGTCGCAGGCATACAGCCAGTCTTTGCCTCCAAGGGGTCTGGCTAGAGGACCAGTGATCTTAACTACTGGAAACATGTCACACTTTTTTTAAATTGACTTCAGAGAGAGGGAGAGAGAGTTAGGAACATCAATGGTGAGAGAGAATCAAACTGGGAATCGAACGGTGACCTCCTAGTTCATAGGTTGACACTCAGCTATGGAGCCACGCCGCCGGGCAACATATCACTCTTGTAAGGCTCCTCGTGGCAAACCACCTCCAGGAGCCTGGATGCCCTCTGCCCTCAACAGGGCACGTCCCTCTTCTTTCCCTGGACTCCCTGGTCTCCTCACCACCCTCCACTGGGCTGAGTAGCCTCTGGGAGGTTTAGCCATAGAATGGAGATCAATTGATGATGACTGTTACACAGCAGTCTCTCACGCACACTGCCAACTTTTATTATAATGGAGGTGTGACTTCACATGCTATAACATGTACAAATCATATCAATCATACAGCTTGATGAGATTTTTTTAAAGATATATTTTTATTGATTTCAGAAAGGAAGGAAGAGGTAGAGAGAGAGAAACAGCAATGATGAGAGAAAATCATTGATCAGCTGCCTCCTGCACACCTCCCTGGGGATCGAGGCCCCAACCCAGGCATGTGCCCTGACCAGGAATCAAACCTCTACCTCCTGGTTCGATTCCGAGACTTCCTGGTTCATAGGTCGATGCTCAGCCACTGAGCCACACCAGCTTTTTAATATGTCACACCCATCTCGCCACCCAAAGCAGGGCTTACAATATTCCCATCACTCCAGCGAGTTCCCTCATGCCCCCTTGAGTTCACCCTGCCCCCAGAGCCAGTCAGTGTTGTTGAGACTTAAGGAAGTCATATCTCTGTCACATCAAAGATTCCTGCTTTTAACTCATCCAGACCCAAATATACTTGCTCAACAAAAACAAAGCCCAGTGGGAGATAAAAATAGCACGTTCAATAGCGGGGGCGATCCTGTCATTCCACCCACCTGGCGTCTCTGTTGGAGTGAGCGCGAAAGAGAGACACGGGCCTGCTGTTCCTTCTGTCGGTCTTTGTTCCTGTGGCTTTTTACAACGTGAGCATCTTGTGCCATCGAGTGCCTTTCTCATATTTATAGATTTTCATTATCATGCAACATGGCCCCGGAACCCACGCCAGCGATTTCTCCCGGTGCTCAACCTGAGAAACCAAATGGGAGGCTGAAGAAAAATGGGCCTTGATGGACTTAAATGGGAGATGGGTTCATCAGTCTCCATGGTGAGACCTTATTATGGGATTTTCCGAGGAGAATTTTGACTCCTTTCCATTTTCATGTGACATGCGGACTCTAGAAGGTAGCCCTTGAGTAGGAGGCAGCTGCGATGTGGAAAGAACTCAAGTGGGTGAGTGGTTATTGCAGATCGGGTGACTTGGAACACGTGACAGCATGGTGGCCGGCGCTGGTTTGCGTGAGTCCTTCCTGATACGAACACGGAGTTGACTGGAATATACGAATGATATCCCGGGAGCTCATCGGGAAGGGAAGTCCATGAGTGTCAAAAATGAAGAGAGAGCCCTAGCCGGTTTGGCTCAGTAGGTAGAGCGTCGGCCTGCGGACTGAAGGGTCCTGGGTTCGATTTCGGTCAAGGGCACATGCCAGGTTTTGGGCTTGATCCTCAGTAGGGGGCGTGCAGGAGGCAGTGCGCCGGCTGGAACTGGTGAGCCGGCTCCAGCACCCCAGAGGCTGGGTTGTTGGTTCTCGTTTAAACGCTGATCTTTGGATGGTGCATCCAAGCGTGGAGTTTTCAGGAAGTAGGAATGTCACGTGTGATATCACAGGGGCAGGGAGAGACAACGGGGCAAGAGCGGAGCTCTGCCCCCTTTCTTCCCTTGTATTAAAACTCATTTTGTGTGTAAATGTGGGTGCAGAGACCATTACACTCTGGGTGACAGTGAAAACGAGTGCAACATCTTCCCAGAGCAATGCCGTGCTGTCTACCAGCATTTCGAGTGCATTGTACCTTCTGACCCTGCAATTCCACGTTAAGGATTTTATCTTGTAAGTCCCACCTGCCCTCTAGTTGCCCATGTCTGTGCACATGCGTGTTTATTGCAGCACTGTTTGTTAATAGCCAGACCCGGGAAGCAGCTGCAATGCGTGTTCCTTGGGGACTAATCGACTGAAACGTGGTATCTTCTTACAGTAGAATACTGGGCCACTGTTTAAAATAGTAGGTCATAGATGCTCAAGAGGAATGATCTCCAGGTTACTTTTTCAGTTAACAAGAGGGCAGTATGCATATAAGTGTATGTGATATACCCATGTGTGTGAAAAAATAGAGGGAGGTATACATGCTTACATACACACACACTCACACACATACACGTGCTTGGTGATGCATGCTAGAAAGAACCAAGAAGTGGGAATACTGTTTACCTCTTTGGAGGAAGAAAGGATTGTGGGTCTAAGATGGAAGATATCTCACTGTACATCTTTTATATTTTGAATTTTCAAACATGAGCATATAGTATATAAAAAGCATACAGTTGCTTTTTATTGTTAAAAACAAACTAATGCCCAGCCGGGTGTGGCTCAGCAGTTGAGCATCCACCCAGGAATCAAGAGGTCACCAGTTGGATTCCCGGTCAGGGCACAAGCCTGAGTTGCAGGCTCGATCCCCAGTGTGGGGCGTGCAGGAGGCAGCTGATCAGTGATTCCCTCTCATCACTGATGTTTCTATCTCTCTCCCCGTCTCCGTTCCTCTCTGAAATCAATAAAAAAAAAATATTAAAAAAAACCACACCAAACTAATTACCAAAAAACTGTACTTTGGGAGCTTTCAACATGAAAGCCCTTCTTATTTTTAGAGGAGATTGGCAGGTCTCCATGATATTGCTAAACCACAGCATTTACTGAGCATGTGCCACGCGCCGGGCACTCCGGCCCGGTCTGGTCCTCAGGTGCCCCTGCCCTCTGACTCTCTCCCTCGCTCGGCCCGCCTGGACCCCTGAGCTGCCCGGTCCCTGTATGAGAAATGATAACCCCATTTTTCAGGAAGAGGGAGAGTCGAGTCTTGCCAAGTCGCATGGCGTGCAAGCAGAGAAGTGGGATTCCACAGCAGTCTTCGAAGTGTTCTAGAAATGAGGGCACCGGGGCTGCCTTTTAGACACCCAAGTTACTGGGAGGGCACCTCCCGCCTGCCACTCATCCCTGCCACCTCTCTGGAGGCCCCACGGACGTGCTCTGTCCATCTTCACTTTTCCGACGGTGCGGCTGTTGGCTCTGGGCAGTTGGAGCTGTGTTTTTGGACCGAATCAATCGCCGGTGTGTTTCGAAACCGCCAAGGCCAGGAGACGTTGTCCTGCGGCGGCCTCTTCTGCCGGACTTGGCCTGCACAGCTGTCCTGCGGTGTGCGCCAGCCAAGGTCCCGGAGACGCGAGCGCTGTTCGCTTGAAAACACTGACCTTCGGGGCCTTTCTCAGCAAAAGAGAGGCCCCAGGGGGCGACTGGCGCTGTCATTGTTGTCTTCTGCCATCAGCCGCATGGTGCACTCGTCGCAAAATGTTCCCTGGAACCAGAGGCTCTCCCCCTCCCCTCCCTTTTCATCCTTGGGTAGGTAGTTCAGAAAGTAGGTTATTCATCTTGAAAAGGTGTTGTTATGATTTGACCAACCGTAACCCAAATGGGCGAGAAACGGGGAGTGACAATGAAGTTCCTAGAGTCAAAATCACCGAAACTCACCTGAGCATGACTTCAGGGTGTGACATCACCTGTCCCATTGGAACGAAATTATTTTTTATTTTTTTTGTTAACCCTCACCTGAGGATATTCCCCCCTCCCCCCACCATGGATTTTTAGAGAGAGTGGAAGGGAGGGGGAGAGACTGAGAGAAACATTGAAGTGAGAGCGACACATTGGTTGGTTGCCTCCCCCACATGCCCGACCAGGGCCAGGGATCGAGCCTGCAGCTGAGGTATGTGCCCTTGACCGGAATCGGACCTGTGAACGTTCAGTCTGAGGGCCAGTGCTCTAACCACTGAGCGACCCAGCTAGGGCACCGATGACGTTCTTCTGTGTGATGGCTCTTTGACCAGGGCATCTGCTGTCTTTCCGACGCTGTTTTGTGGGTTCATTTGGAACGTGTCCTTAAGCGCTTTAAGTTCATTGCCCCGAGTGCAGTGCGGGATGGGGTGGTTTTAGTTTCCTGTGAGAGGAATGCGCATCGACAGAGTGATCTTGACCCCCCCCAAACAGTAACTCTACCTTTCCTGCCTGAGTGCCGATACAGAGTTGGCTGAAATGCTCTTTCTGATGGGAGCCCTTCCCTCCCCCCCCCTCCCCGTGCTCCTGTTGCACTGTGTAGAATTTAATTAAAGCCGTTATCTTATTGGTTTTAAACAATGGCAGTTGTTCCTGGCTATCGCCACAGCAGACTGAGTGCCAGGGAAGGTGGCACGGATCATCTTGCTTCATCTGTGCATGGCCTGCGGGTGGCATATGTCACAGATCTTCAAGTTTCATTCCTCAGGATTCTCTGGACCTTGACACAGGACCCCGCCTCAAACTGGCTTCTGCAGAAAGGGGATTTGCTGGCTCAGGTCCTTGAAAAGCCCAGGGATGGAATTTAGGGCTTAAATGGTGTTGCTGAGGCTTCATCGTTTTTCTCCATCTCTCAGCGCTGCCTACCCTTTCTTTTTGGATTGTGGTGGCAACATGACTGTCAGCAGTTCTAGCAGAAGGGGAAAAAAAGGCCCTTTTTCCAACAGTTCGACCAGAATCTCAGAATCCAGTCCTAATGTCTCTGATTGGTCGCCTCTGGGTAGCCTGCCCATCCCTGAACTAATCCCTATGGCCAGGCAAATGCAATGCTCTGATTGGCCATTTGGGATCAAATGCCCGCCCCCTCGAGAAGCTGGGGTATGATCTGCACCTTCCGGAGCATAAGGATTGAGGATGAGGGAAGAAGACCTTTCCCAAGAAAATCTGAAAACCATGTGTGTACTGGGGCGGGGGGAGGTATGTAAAAGCCAGGATGTCCAACATAGAAGGTTTTTAATCAGCATTTACTCGATGAATGAATGAACAGATGAATGAGCAACCGGGCGCCTGCTGCCGATTCTGAGAGCTGGCTATACAATACCCTGAGTGGGATTTTAACAGATGGAGCCTTTGCGGAGAGGAGGGATAAGAGAGCCTTGAAATCAAGTCATAGAAGGGTGGCAATGACTGCGCTGAAATATTTAACAAGAGACGGAGACACGGGAGATACACGAGCTGTTTCCAAGTGTCGGAAGGGCATTCCTAGAGATGGAACGCTTGCTGGGTCCCTACTTTAATCATAAGAGCTGGACTAGACACTTGGAGTGATCTTACCCCACTTTTAGTTTCATTTTATCAGGCAACCAATGTATGTTCATTCTAGAAAATGAACAAATGTACAAAAGAAAGAAAAAGAAAAGTCTTCCCATAATCTTACCCCCTAGAGCAGTGGTTCTCAACCTTCCTAATGCCTCGACCCTTTAATACAGTTCCTCATGTTGTGGTGACCCCCAACCATAAAATTATTTTTGTTGCTACTTCATAACTGTAATTTTGCTACTGTTAATGAATCGTAATGTAAATATCTGTGTTTTCCGATGGCCTTAGGCAACCCTGCTAGCGGTTCTCAACCTGTGGGTCGAGACAGGGCCTAGAGAGCAAGCATGTCAAACTCAAAGGCTGACACGGGCCAAATAAACAAGGTTTAAGTGTATGTGGGCCACAAAAAGAAAAACAAACTTCAATTTTCATAGAAACGTAGGTTTATTTCGATAGAGACATGCTGAATACAAAGGGCTGAAATAAGTGAGTCATCGTTAACATAAAATAATAGAACATTTTAATAAAAATGAATATATTTTCTTGAACACTAACTTACCAGACACTGAATAACTGCACAAATTAAATAAGCGTAACGCAAATAAACCTGTTTTTCTTGTTCTCCGAAAGCGAAATATTTCCTGTTGCGCACACCAAACAAGTCAGTCCAAGACTAATGACGAGGCCATCGGCTGCTAACATATTCGCTGCTAGTATTAGTGGAGAGAAATGGTGCGCCTGCGCGTAAGCCGCGTAAGGGACATGAATGCAACACGGTTATAGTAATCAGTCATTAGTAAACATTGTAGTTCGTTATTAAGTTACAAAGTTTTTATTAAAACGTTTCTTACATACCATTATATTGGCTGGGCTGCAAAAATATTTGTTGTGGGCCACATGCGGCCTGCGGGCCGGGAGTTTGACATGTTTGCCCTAGAGCTCATTGATATTGATATTTTTGTATGTATTCTTTGAGTCATTTCTCCCTATTTATAGCTGCTTACCTCAGTTCGAGCTGATTTGAGTTCAGACCTATCTGGTGGCTCCAGATCCTATGAGCTTCCAGTGCATGCTCCTCTGGTCCAGACACTTCTGGGTAGTGGGGCTTTAAGAGGTTCTGAAACTCCGGGTGATTTGGTAAGTTTCATTCCATTCACTTCCGTAAAAAGTATTATTGAGGGCCTGTATCCAGAAACCCTTTTAGTCCCTGGGAGACTGGGTGACCAGGATGGATGAGGAGCTTGAGTTCTGAGTTCAGTGGCTGCCAGAGCAGTGATGTTTCTGTGCAACCCCCTGCTCGGTGTTTCGGCCACACAGGAGGACGTACCAGTTAGGATGCCCGAGTTGCTAGGAACTGAAAACCCAGTTCAAGTTGGATAATTGATAGAAGCGGGTGAGTGGTTCTCACAACCAGAAAGTGGAGGGGTAGGGTGGGCTTCAGGCACACTGTGATCAGGGCTCCGGCTTCACTTCTTTGAGATTCTGTGGGCTCGGCACTTCTCTGTCTATTGGCTTTGTTCTCAGGTTGACTGTCTTCACAGCAGGGAGATGGCTGCACATAGAATACACCTGCTCTGAGAAGTGCGGAGGAGAGCTGTCCCATGTGGGGGTCTGGGTGGGTAGCTCTTAAATCGCATACTGGTTTGTTCACATCTGGGGAAAGAGCTACGGGGTCTTAGCTTCCCTCTGAATGGATCATATTAGGGACACAACCCTACCTCTCAGCCAATCATGGTGGCAGAGGAAATGGGATAACACTGATTGGCTTTCGAGGTGGGGAACCTTTTTTCTGCCAAGGTCCATTTGGATATTTATAATATCACTAGAGGCCCCGTGCATGGATTCGTGTACTGGTGGGGGGCGTGGCCTGTAGGGATTGGCTCACTGTGGGAGCGCCGCTCATCCTGGTCAGCCGAGTGGCTGTGGACCTGGCCTCTGAGTGGCTGCTCCCGCTGGGGGGTGGGGGGCACTCATCCTGGTTAGCTGAGCAGCGCTCCCACTGTGGGAGCATACTGACCACCAGGGGGCAGCTCCTGCGATAAGCATCTGCCCCCTGGTGGTCAGTGCACGTCATAGTGGTTGTTCTGGTCGTTCCGCCGTTTGGTCGCTGGACTTTTATATATATAGATTCAAGGGCCATACAAAATTATCAACTTAAATATTAGCCTGCTATATTGGGTCAAACATTTAATTAACTCACCTCCGATGCCTTGGCAGGGCCAGCCCAAATGATTTCCCAGGCCTTATACGGCCCACGGGCCAGATGTTCCTCACCTCTGGCTTAAACCATTCAGGATCCACTCCTGGAATTGGGGACCGAAGGATACTGCCTGGTGGGAGAGGAATGGAGTCTAAAGGGGCTGTGTGTAGGATCTGAATGTAGAAATTTGAGTAGGCATTGTCCCTGCTCTTCAAAAGCTCACGTTCTAGTGAGCTTCCTGAGATTTTGGCAGTGATCAGAGGAGGGCATTGCCATTTGTTGAATGCTAGGCACTTTACATATGTTTTCTCAGTTCTTATAATGTCTCTCTCTAGCAGATCAGTTTTGTAGGAGACAAGTTCAGAGAGGTCACGTTGTTTGACGGCAGCCGCATGCCGAGATGGACAGCGAGGTGTTCTGAGGCCGTAGGTCACACATTCCTTCCTCTCCTCTGTATGACGGTCATAGTGAACATAGATCTTCACCAGAGACCCTACAAAGGTTCTCCCAGTGACTTCTCCACCGGAAGCAGTTACTGCTTTTCACATCAAGCTTTTATTAGAGAAACCCTGCCTGCTTTTTTCTTCAGACCAATGCTAGATGAGAGGAACACTCCTCTCCCAGGTCTAGATAAGCCACAGATAATTGAATGAGATTCTGAGAGAAGCAGAACCATTGTTAACTCAGTGCATCGGAAGAGATGGTTGCATTCAGATAATTTTACAAAAATTCCTCTCTCCTTTGACATTGCTGCCCGAGGCTGCCATTGAGTTTTAAAGCAACAGAGTGACTATTATATAATCCTACACAATGCTCCTTCCCCTTGGGCGCTAGGGAGCTCACCGGTTTGAAATACAGAAGACATTTTTGGGGGTTAAGAATTTATGGAAAAGCCAGTATGGTTTCTAGATTAAACGGCCCAAACAAGGTCAAACAAGATGGGTTTTCAGGTTTTCTGCAGACTCTACAGAGACATAATCTTCAACAGAGCAGGAGATGGTTTGCTGGAAATCATTTCTCTGCTGGTGGCAACATATCTGTGTCATGCTGCTCCCTGCACCCACCGTGCGTGCCTTGCGCTTCGCTCCCAGGTGAAAGCATGCGCGTCTGTTCATAGTTCTCCTGACCTCACTCCCTTCCACCCCGGCAGATGTCATTTTATCCTGGGAGAAATGAACAGAAATGGGGAAATCAAAACAGTGGTTGATGACAAGTTGATGCATAAGGTTTTCAACTTAGATGAGGTGCTTCTTTAATTTTTAATCCTCACCCGAGAATATTTTTACATTGATTTTTAGAGAGAGTGGAAGAGAGAGGGAAAGACAGAGAGAAATATCGATGTGAGAGAAACACATCGTCTGGTTGCATTCTGCAGGCGCCCTGACCAGGGCCTGGGCCGGGTAAGAGCCTGCAACCCAACAGAGGTACATGCCCTTGACCAGAATCGAACCCTGGATCCTTCGGTCCATAGGCTGATGCTCTATCCACTGAGCCAAACCGGCTAGGGCTTAGATGCTGTGCTTTTTGAGTTCCTGTGTCAGTTTTTAATGTTTATTTGTTGAGGTTATTAACTGCTGATAATGACTTTACCTCCCTCACGTTCTCTTATGTTGTCTGCTGAGTTTTGGGTCCTGGGGCTGGGAGTTGAACAAAGCACAGTCTTAATGGCTAATGGCCTTCAGTGACCCTCTCCCAGTCTCATACCCTCCGAGTCTGTCCACGCCAGCATCACTTTTTGGTCCTGGTTTACGCTGGGCCAGGCAAACTTGTTCAGCTGGAAAAGGTGTGAAGTAAAAGCAAAGAGGAAAAGAGAAAGGCCTGAGGCTAAAATGCATGGGCGTCGGTGTTGGGTCAGGACCAGAACAGCAGAGTTGCTGGGTCATCTGTTGACTCCAAAGGGTGACCACTGTGGTTGGTATTAGGCCTGAAACGTAGGGCTTCTTTGTTACCACAGCATAACCTAACTCGTCCTGACAGGTGCGACCACCACTGTCATAGAGGTGCCGGATTCATGGAACCTGGGAGCTGAGCTGGCCAGCTTGTGTGTATATGCATGTTGACCTCAAATACATGTACGTGCAGATATGAATCTTGCTGCCTCCGTGGCAGTGGTTGTCAAATTTGGCTGCACATTAGAATCACCAGAGGATTTTTAAAATTCCAAAGCTAGGGCTACACACTGAGGGAATTCACCAACTCAGGGGGCGGGGCACAAACACTGGTAGATTTTAAGCTCTCCAGCTGACTCCAGTGTGAGGACAGGTTCAGGAACCACTGGTCTGTGAGACTAATCATAGTGTCATCATTATTACTTGAAGAGGAGTAGAGATAATGGTAATGACATTGGTACTAGACATCATTATTATTTACTGATGGCTATCAGGCAGAATCCTGGTGTTTCTTTATATTTATTTTTATTGATTTCAGAGAGGAAGGGAGATAGATGAGAGAGAATCATTGATCGGCATGCCCCACACTGGGGATCGAGCCTGCAACCAGGGCATGTGCTCTAACTGGGAATCGAACCGTGACCTCCTGGTTTCATAGGTCGATGGTTAACCACTGAGCCACGCCAGCCAGGCCATCCTGGGTGTTTCATACACATTCTAACATCTCATTTGCGGGACAGCTCTCTAGGTGGTTGGAGAAGGAAAAGAGGGGTCATATATTTTAACTCCAGACTTGCTTAATCCAGGTTGTCAGGTGAAGGCCAGAAAGAGGGAGCTGCTGGGCTCATGGTGCTGACCCCAGCGTGGCCACCATGCTCTTCACTGGGGCTGAAATTTCGGGGTTGTTTGTTACCACGGTGTAACCTGGACCCTCCTGATGGATGCAGCTATCCGTTCAGGAACAGCAGTGGATTCAGGAGTCAATATGCAAATGCACATTTTGCAAAGGTGTAAATCGAGGGTGAGTGTATTTTGGCCTGTGGCTTGGAAAGAGAAACGAGTGTAGAAAACCAGGCTATTAATCGTGGGCTGGTTGATTCATCCATCAAAATCACTCTGTGTGTTTCAAGGAGTCAGGGTAAATCAATTAATAAAACATGACCTTGTGTTTCTGTAGCGCTTTTCTCAACGGGGAGCCCGGTGCTATGCAAACCTCAGCGCATTGCCAGTCTTTTGCACTCATCCCAGGAGGACTGTCGGGCGTGAGTAGGGCTGTGTGGTACCATAAGGTTCAGGCAGGAACGAAGTCATGTGGAAACGTTTATCCAGCGCCCACAGAGGTGCCTGACGGGAGCGTTGGTGGGTAGGTCCGAGTTTGGTCCGAAGGATGGAGAGTGTCGGCAAGGGAGTTCCGAGCAGACAGACCAGGATGGGCAAAAGGCACAAGGGCAGGAAATAGTATTTGCAGGAGCTCTGTAATCAGATTATGATTTCTACCAAGAAAGAAACCATCCCCAAACGCGCATGGATGATTGGGAAGACTCATGAGACCTGCATTCCCACTTGTTGCTGCATCATTTGGTGCACATGCCTCCTAACATTTTTTTTTTTTTACTTTGGAAGAGATTGGTGTGTAATGAAGGGCCAGATACTAGTAAGCACATGGCTGTAATCCACCTCTTTCGCCCTGGAAGCGAGCACAGAGACGGTGCTAGAGGTTGCACACTACTCGCAGGAGACGTTTCTTACAGGGCTCTGGTGGCGCCTCGATGATCTGGACTAACCTGTGGAAATGAACTCGGTAGCTCCCTGACCGTGTAGACAGGAGCCCCTGTGACCCGCACTCGGGACCCCGCCCAGGCCTGGGGATTGTGCTCCTGCGAGCCCCCCTGCGCCCCTCTTGGGCTCTCCACGTTCTTAAGCATGAAATGTTGGCTTGAAGGTGAATTCCGAGGTTCCTTTTTTTTTTTTAAAATATATTTTATTGATTTTTTACAGAGAGGAAAGGAGAGGGATAGAGAGCTAGAAACATCGATGATAGAGAAACATCGATCAGCTGCCTCCTGCACACCCCCCACCGGGGATGTGCCCGCAACCGATGTACATGCCCTTGACCGGAATCGAACCTGGGATCTTTCATTCTGCAGGCCGACGCTCTATCCACTGAGCCAAACCGGTTTCGGCTGAGGTTCCTTTCATGTCTAAAATGAGGTGATTCATTCAGAAACTCATGAACGCAGGTGGCCTGTTCAGTAAAAATGCTACGTCAATGCTGAAATGGACACCACGGGTATCTCCTCCGAGCCTGTGGGTTCGGACAAGACCAGAGCTTGAGTAAGGTAGCGTCCTCCTCCCTACCGCCCTCTGCTTTAAAACTGGGCAGATCTTTCTCATGGACCCCATACTCTGACATGCGCTCAGCACCGGGATTTTAGAGAGGACGCTAGCGACGCCAGGTAAGCTGGGACTTCACGTGGACCATGTTGGTTCTCTCTCGGGAAGATGTTTTTTAAACCTTACCCAGTATCTTTTCTTCCATGGCCCCCCAACTCAGAGCTCTTCCCCTGCGCTGGGCTCATGACTGATATTCCCATGGTTCTGTCTACAGCTCTGTATTTCGACTATCAGGTCACACGGCTAGTGACCTAAGCATTTGGCTACTGGGGGAGGACTGAAATCTCACTCGCCTGCTTATCTGATTCCCTAGTCCCAGGGCTGTGGCCACATTGGGGCCTCAGCGTAGGGTTAGGGCCCTAGGCCTGGGTTAACTCAAGCTGGACTGATGCCCTCTCTTTGACCAGCTGCAACTGTTGGGTGGGGGCCTTGTGCCAGGCACGGTGCCAGGCTCTGTGCTAGCCCTGGGGATCTGGTGACGAAACAGCACGGCCTCTGCCCTCATGGAACTCACAGAGCTAAGGAAATACAGACATCACCCTCTCCTTACAATCCTGTTCTCTGCTCTAACCCAGCAAGTCGCACAGGGTCCAGGACCTCACAGCGGGGGGTCTGACCTGGTGGGCTCAATGCTGCCTCCTTCAGGCGAGGCCCCTGCCTGGCACACAGGCCTCTCTTGTTCCTGACCCCCTACCCTCCATCTGAAGTGGGGTGGGCAGGTGGGCACAGGCGGCCAGTGCCCTGGGACACGGAGCAGTCCGGCCGGCCTGAGTGGGGCCTGCTCTCACCAGGTGGATGTGGGGAGGCCCTTCCTTGGAGGGGTGCCACTGTCACCGCCCACAGTGCTCAGGGGGGTGTAGTCCTTTGTGTGACTGACCACACAGTGGGCCGGAAGCGCTGCTTGTGCCCACGTAGCTTCTCCTGCAGCCAGCTCCCCTCTGTGGGGGGCAGTGGGCTTCGGGCTGCAAACTGCTTACAACACAGGTGACCCCCAGCGACCAGCCTCGCCCTCCTGGGAAAAACTTGCCTCAGGGCAGGGATTGGGACGGAAATGGGAAAGATGTAGAATGTCTTTCCTTTCCTCTTTTTTACCATTAAAATCTTGGCAAGGAAACTTGCTCTTTATTTCATTTGCCTGTATCAGCACAGATTCCCAAATCGAACTCCTAGGCATCGTCTTGGCTTCCTCATACTTCAGCCTTTGCGGCTGCAAACCATTTCGCTTCTCTCTCTCTCTCTCTCTCTCTCTCTCTCTCTCTCTCTCTCTCTCTCTCTCTTGCTTTTCTTTTGGGACTCTAATAACTCCAGGTGGTGAATGGGTGGAGGGGAGTACAGTTCTGTAGAAATAAGCTCTAAAGCAATACAAACACCGAGAGAAAAAAAAAATGGGAAGCGTGTCAAGCGGGAAGTGCTGGATTAAAGCGTTTTACTGTTATTGACATTGAAGAAACCTCCCTGTGGCTCAACAGGAGGAGGTCTGTTAGATACCTCATGGTGCAGCTACCAGCGGAGGGCTACGCAGCCTTGAACAGCGAGGTAGCCGAAGCACCTTCACTAAGGAAAGGTGATTACGGTAGATGATGAGATGAAACAGCGCAGAAATACAATTCGGCATGTGAGCCAGTTTTATAGAAATATATGCATGACTTTTATACCTTGTATTGACATACAAAAACCTTTTGGTATGTATGGCATGGCATGGGAAGTTGGATCAGGACGGTTTGTATTTTCTTCTTTTTGCTTACCTGTGTTTTCAAAAAATTTTTTTCCTGCAATCTACATGTAAAATTCATACAATTGGGTGACAATGGTATCGGGGGGCCAGGAACCTCTCTTTTCCACATAGTCATTGAGGGGCTCCTGGGAGCTGGGTGGGCACCGTGACGGGTGTTGGAACGGGCAGCTAGCCCTGGCCTCTGCCTTCACCGAGCTCATGTGTTAGTGAGAGGCTTCTTTTAGGGACAACATTTTTAAGCTAAAAAAGAAAAATAATTACAGGTTGTGATAAGTGCTGTGAAGAAGAAGCAGTAAAAAGCCACTGACATACTAGGGAATGACTGCAGGGAGGTGGGTGGCTTTAGGAAGGCGGCGGGGGAGGGAGGACCCCTTTCAGGGGGCAGCCCTGGAACGTGGAGGCGGAGACACAGCCACGTGCGCAGGCTGAGGCCGGAAAGCGAGTGGAGCCGCAGGGAAGGGCCCTGGGAGCCGTTTCCTTCCCGCGGGTCACTCAGAGGCCTGGGGAAGCCTCGCTGTCCGCCGTGGGCAGCGTGTCCCACTTGGAAATGCGGCAGAGGCTCCCAGGTAGATCTGGTGCCCATGGGGAGCTGGGCCCTGAGAGCTTGGTGAATATATTTTGCTAAACGGCCGGAGTGCACTGGGTGCGAACTGCTGGCTCTGTCTGAAGCAGCTCCGATGCCATCTCTCAGGGCGGGATTCCTGGGCCTCCCCCACCCGGCCCTCCTGCAGTGGATGCGCATGCAGGAGGTGGGACCCTGGAGTCTTAGTCCTTAACCTTGAACCCCTGGCTGTGGCGGGAATGTGCAAAGGTGCCTTTCTCCTCATGGAGTCAATATTCATTCATTCCATGACGAGGAGGAGGGAAGCAACGGACAGAAGTCCCTAAATGTTAGATTGAGGACTGAGCCTGGGTACAGAGGCAACCAAAACTATATTCTGGGCGCTTCAACATCTTAAACAGTGCATTTGAGTTAACAGTGGCAGCAACTATTCCGAGTTTTCTCCAAGGGCAGTTGGGCAATACAAGGCAAAAACCATAGCAATGTTCAGATCCTTTGACCTAGTAATTACAATCCTGGGAATTTATGCTGAGGTCATCTTTTTTTTTTTTTTTTTAAGGAGGAGAAACCAGGAAACCAATGATATCCATAAATAGCAGCAGCAATATGGCCAATAAAGGCATAGTGCTTTGGGGTTTTGAACGTATTTTCCTATACAGTATTTAGGAGAGCTTTTCAATATTCCTGTGAAGTTGGTTCTTCTTTTTTAAAAAATATATTTTATTGATTTTTTACAGAGAGGAAGAGAGAGAGATAGAGAGAAACATCGATCAGCTGCCTCCTGCACGCCCCGCCCCCCCCCCCCCCCCCCCCCCCCCCCGCACACACACACATTGGGGATGTGCCCGCAACCAAGGTACATGCCCTTGACCGGAATCGAACCTGGGACCCTTCAGTCCGTAAGCTGACGCTCTATCCACTGAGCCAAACCGGTTTCGGCTGAAGTCGGTTCTTATGCCCATTTCACAGAAAGGAAGTGGGAGGTGAGAGAGATCAAGGGAGGTGGCCGGGTTCACCCTGGCAGATTCAGGGTCTGAACTCAAAGCCCAGGGATGGTTGCCTGGTGGGTTTGCTCAGAAACTCAAGAAGATGTTGGGAGTCGAGGAAGCATAGGGAAGGAACCAAGTTGGAAAATGATGGTTGGACTTAATGCTTTAGTTCTGTCCACGTATTTTACACGTCTTACCTAAGTTAACCCTTACAATGAACGTGTGGGCAAACTGCGTCCCTGAGCGGTTGGATAACTTGCGTTAAGTTGTCAAACAGGTTTCAACCCTGCAGGTCCCTCAGAGGGCGGGGAAGCCTGCGCAGGGCTCACTCCAGAGCTTTTGAGGTCATTTGAGCGGTTTTCTGCTGCCCGCTGCTTCACAAGAATTCATTGCTAATGAGAGAATAAGTGAAGGAGTGGATTAGAGGGGGTTAGGCCTTGACAAGGAGCTTCTATGGTGAGCTAGGCCTCAGGATCCCATGGTTGTTGGGCTCTTTGCCAGATCTCCGCTGTTTCCACATGCAATGCAGTTGCCCAAGAGTTGCTGATTCGCTGGCCCTCCAGGCTACACTTTTCCACCACCCTTCACCTCAAAGCTCTCTTTCCTCGCTGGAGACTCATTCATTGCAAAACGCTCAGAGCTGAATAAGTTCAGGGGAAACCAGGCATGTCGGGTGTGGACCTTCGGCAGCGGAAGGAAACGGAGCTGTTTCGACATGATGAAATGTTCTGCAGCCATTAGAATGATAAATGCGGCTGTAGAAATAGGGAAGAGTCTTGAGAAACAAGGGTTGCACGGATCTGAGGATTCCAGGGGAAGCCATGGGCGGAAAGGCTGGATGAGAAGGAAGGAGAGCTGTGTAGGGGTCTTGGGATGGGATGGTGGCACCATCCAGTTAGGCTGCTGATTGGGGAACCTTAGGGCCATGCCCCACAGCTCCTGCTGCTCCTTCCCCCAGGTTCCACAAGTCAGAAACTCTTTACCGATGCTACGTCGCTAAGTGTCTTCGTTCTGGGGATCCTTTCTTCTTCTCCACTGCCCATTTCCAGGCTCTTGCTCTCTCTCTCTCTCTCCTGGGCCCCACAACACCTTCGCTGCTGGCCTCCGTTCTCTCTCCCACCGGAGTCAAATTGGACACTGTGGTCAGAGCGATCTTGATATAAAACCCATCTGATCATGTCACCTTGCTTGGAAGCTTCTACTTGTTGCCATCAGGAGGCAAGTTCAAACTCCTTAGCGGGGTGTAGGAGGAGTTCCGTTACAATCTCACCGCCCTGGTCTTGCCCCCGGCACGCCATGAACTCCCCCTCCTCTGCCCTTGTGCCTGTTCTTCTCAGCCCTTCCCTCGTCTCTTCAAAACCAAGCTCGTCCTCTCCGAGGTCTTCACAGGTGTCCCAGAGAGAGTGGGTCCCTTCACCCTCCTAAATTACAACGAGTCATGCTGTGTGGTAATTGTGAGGTTACAGCTCTTCCTCTCACCAAATTCTGAGCCCCTTCAGGGCAGGGACCACTTGTCTTACTCTCCCTCCATCCCAGACCCTCAACATGGTACGTAGGACGTAGCAAAGGAGCACACATGTGTGTTGATTGAACAAATCAATGACTGAGTGAAACAACTGGTTCTTTATAACGTTTCCAAGTTCATTTTCGTAATAAATAGAAGTTTCAAGTCAAACAGCATTTAAAGAAAGCATCGGGATCTTCTGAGATTTACAAAAGCCAGACAGAGTCAAGTTAGCGTAGATGGAGAAACAGACAAATTGTGGAGTTGACAGATTGGGATTGAATTCTGGATGTCTCATACCGAGCCTGGGTTTCCTCATTTATGAAATGGACACGATAATAGTACCATATAGGGTGGTTGTAAAAAGCAAAAGAGGAAATACGAGCCAAGGGCTTAGTCTAGTGCCTGGTGCATTGTAAGGGCTCAAAAAGCTGCAGGGACTAAATCATCACCGAGGGCCTAGTGGTATTAGCAAACACCCTTTTTTGCATCCTTCTGCTTGTTTTTTGTTTTTTGTTTTTTTCCCAACCCATAACGTTGAAAGCTTTGACCTCAGCTGAAATGTGATTACATTCATGCAGAGTGGTGAAGAAAGGATGGAGGAAGAAGAAATTCAGCATTTCTCTTAGGGTCTTGTTTTCTGTGCCTCTTTCAGGACATCTGGCATGATGGGCAGAACTTACTCATGGGTTCCTGCACGGGCATGGGGCGAGGGCTGATAAGGAGAAAGGTGCCTTTGAAAGGGACTCCTCATAGGACTCAACCTCCTTTACGGTTATCATTCCTCAGTGGACTGTTTTTCTTTGCTGGTCTGTAAGTCCCCAAAGACTGGCATCAAGTCTCTATTGCTCCCCAGAGATAACGTTCGGACCAATGAATGACAGTTGTTGGGCATCCGATGTCTTCTCCGTGTAAAAGAAGAGGTTCCTCACAATGAAAGGAGGCCGACAGTTGCAATAACGAGCTCCCCCTGATTGTAGGCATCTGAGCGAAACTGCATGTTGATGTGTTGGGGATACTATGGAAGAGATTTCTTTTTGTGGGAGGTTGGGTTAGAGGTGTTGGTGACTCAGAGCTCACGGGACTGGGCAGGTGTGTGAACTCTTCCTCTGGTTCAAATTGAGGACAGTGGTCTTTATGAACCAGGGTTATTTTTAAAAAATATATTTTTTATTGATTTTAGAGAGGAAGGGAGAGGGAGAGATAGAAACATCAATGATGGGAGAGAATCATTGATTGGCTGCCTCCTGCACACCCCCTACTGGGGATTGAGCCCACAACCCGAGCATGTGCCCTTGATCGGAATTGAACCTAGGACCCTTCAGTCCTCAGGCTGATGCTGTATCCACTGAGCCAAACTGGCCAGGGCTGAACCAGGGTTATTTTAAGAGTTTCATTGTGTCAGGCAAATTGGACCAAAGTCCTTGGATTGTGAAGTGTATTCCTTTTTTTAAAAAAGACTGTTCTATCAGCACTAATGTTTGCAATATAAATACCAGCTCCCTCAGTTTAATTGAAATTGATGGAGATTCTTATATAGTACAGAATCCCCCAGATCATCCTAAAATGATATCCTAAAATATTAGGGTACAAATCTGAGGCCTAGGACTCTTGATTTTAGTGTGTGCTTTCAACACATTTCTGTGTAATATGGCCAATACCATTTGGTCTCCATGTAACTCAAGAGGAAGACAAAAGGCTAAATTAGGTAAAAAGCTACCCTTTGGTATATGGGGTAAGGAGTGATTTCTTGGCCACATATGGGAAGGCCCAGATAGTTCCTGGGATCCTGTTTGATTGAAATAAGAGTTCATAATCAGGGTTTCATAGATAGGCCTTCTGGATGCATAAGTCCTCTGAAATTGTATGCAAATTCTTGTGCATATGTGCATTTTCCCAGGGAGAAAAGACCATGCTTTCAGGGGATTTTCAGTAGGGCTCTTGACCCCCAAATTGTTCAGAAACATTTATCTCCATAGTAATAATCTGTCCAGCAATCAACTGAAAATACTCCCCAGGAGAGGTAACATTGTAGTCATTTACACTTTAGCGTTAATGAAGATATCAGTGTTGCAGAACAGCGTTAGGATGAGCTAGCTAAATGGGATGTTCTGGTTTTGTACGTAAAGAGGGAACACTTATATTCTAAGAGTGAAAGGGGAATTAGGGGAAACCGAAGAGGCTGCGCCCCCTGCCACATCCAAGTTCCCTATCAGACATTTTTGCACAGAGCAGACTCCAGAACGAAGTCTCATTTATCTGAGAGAGCTGTGCGTGGCACGGTGCAAGTCTCAAGTGGCGCCTGATTTCTGTTCTCAGAGCGATCATTTAACACCTCCCAAGGGCGTCTCCAGATACCATCGCAGGGATAACGGTGCACCTCTCCGCTCGGGGAGCCTGCCAAGCGCATCTGCCGCGTCCCCGGAGAGTGAACGAAGCTCAGTACCTGGCGGAGGCGGGGAAGGCATGCCCACCACCCAAGCCATTCCAGACTTGGGGGTGGAGATTGGCGGGGGGGGGGGGGGGGGGGGGGCGGCTGTGGCAACTTCGGTCGAGTTCAACACTAAGAATCCTGGTCTGCGAGTCCCGAGGTCCAGTGCCTGCCATTTCTGAGCTCGTGGACCTGACGAGGCAGGTCACCGTCCCCTCAGAACCTCAGTTTTCTTTCTGCACAACGAAAAGGCTGCAAGACTCAGACCCACCCAGAGGCTATCTCCGCGCGGAGGTGCTGCTCCTTTAAGGAGGGCGGTGGCGCGGAGGCGGTGGCCGCGCCCCCTTCCTCTCCTCACCGCGCCGCCCGACCACCTGTCTCCGGCCTGGCCCCGCCCCCTCGCAGGGGCGGGGGGCGGGGGCGGGGCAGGGCTTACCTTACGGGGCGGGCTCGTGGCGCATGCGCACGGCCGGACAGGTCCGCGGCGCCCTCACTTCCTGGCATTCCCCCCTCCCCCTCCTCGCCGTTACCCTGTACATCCGGGTCACTTGCCCTCCCCGCTCGGAGCCGCCGCCGTCGCCGCCGCCGCCGCCTGGCTCGTCGCGGCTCCGCCACAGGGGCAGGTGCGGAGGGGCTCCCGGTCCGGCCGCCGCCGCCGCCGCCCCGCTCCGGGCCCGCGGCTCCCCCTAGCGCCGCCGAGGAGCCGCCGCCGCGCCTCGAGGAGGGCGGAGGAGCGGGGCTGAGCGCCCGGAGGCTCGAGCGCAGGGTGAGTGGTGCCTCTGGACCGTTTCCCCGCTTCCCTCGCACCCGGCGCTGGCCTGCGCCTCGACCCCATTTTGGCGGGGAGGCGGGTGCGGCGAAGCCTGCGGCGGCGCGGGGCTCCCCGGTCCCCCCGGGTCCCCCCGCGTGTTGGGCCCGCCTCGGCGCCCACCCCCGGCGCTGCGGCTGCACCTCCGCGGACGCCCCGCCCGCCCGGCGCCCCCCGCACCCATTCATTCGGATCCTCCACGCTTCCGCCCCTTCCTTCCCCTCGCACCTCCGCGCGCGTGCCCGCCGCCCCCTCCCGCCCCCCAGTCCCGCCGCCGCCCCCACCCCGAGGTCTGGCTCCCCGGCGCCCCTGCCCTGCGCCCGCGTCGCCCCCCACCTCTCCGTCCTCCTCGCGGCCGCCGGTCCTCCCTCCCTCGCTCCCGGAGCCCGTCCCCGGGTCCACACCCCCTTCTCCCGCGGACTCCGCCACGCCCCACCCGGCACCCGGCACCCAGCCGCCTGCTCACCGCGTCCAAGTTGGTGTCCTGCGGGCCACCCCCTCTTTCCACCTGTGCACCTCCTGCCCTGCGTGGACCTCTGAGTTCCCGGCATCTCAAGTCCAGATCCTCAGTCCCAGGGTATGGTCTTGGTGTGTTTCCAAGACACGGTTTCCCTGTGATGACCCAAATCCACGCCTGTCAGGCGGCAGTGCAAGTGGTGACCTATGTGTGTGTGTGTTTTCCTTATGGTGGTTCTGGGCCCTCCCAAATCTCTCTCTCTCTCTCTCTCTCTCTCTCTCTCTCTCTCTCTTTCTGGAGGAATGTCTATGATGGATTTTCTCTGAATGTTGGCAGATTGCTCCTCGCTCTGTCCCTGATTGGGAACGTTACCTGTTCGGACTGTTGGGGGAGACTTTTTCTCGCCTGTCCACAGCAGTGACTGCGTTTCCCCCCGGCGTGCGGAGCGCAGACGAATGGCCAGAATTCTTGTGGTACCAAAAAGCGCCATTCTGGATAAGGCGGATTTTTGGAATTTGTTGACACGTGTTTTCTTCCCCTCCTGTGAATGCACGGAGTTTGCCGTCTTTTTGCTCCCTTAACCCTCACGTGGAAAACGCGTGGCAGTCAATTCTGTGTTCTGAGAGTCCCGCAGGCTCGGCGGACTGACATTGCAGAGGCGTGCGGTATACAAGCTAAAGGAATTTCAGTCACTTGGGGGTTTGGGGACTTACACTGCAAATCACTTTAGACTAATGTACCTCACGGAAAACACACCGGTCCCCTTAGGTCTTTAATTGTATGGAATAGTAAAAACAGAGAAGTTGGCGTCTAGCACAACTTGATAATTGGGGCGTATTGGATAGCCCGTTTGTAAAATGTTGCAGTGAACTAAAACTGTCTGGTGGACATTCATAAAGTGAGATGATAGTACTGTGTGTGTTTTTTGTTTTTTTATTTTTATTTTTTTTACATTCTTAGTACATAATAATGAACTTGTATGTTAAATAGTGTCACTCTTGAGATGGTTTGGCTCATATTAGAAATAGTCACTTACCTTTACTTAGTAAGTAATTGAGGAGTCTAGAGCTATATTTATTTCATTTTACTCCTCGTCTCCTTGGGGAAAATATTGGACTACCGCTTACTATATATGAGGTTACTCACTTCATTAAGCAGTGATGCACTCAACTGCTCGAGCCTGTAATGTGCTCGTCCACTGTTTACGGAAAACAAGTGACAATATTTGTAAAGGTTAACGTTAGTTATATTATGCCCACTATTATTTTTGGTCTCCTTTTCTGTTGCTACACCAGAGTTTAGCACAATGCCTGCCTATTACACAGTGGATACTTAATAAATATTTTGAATAATTGAATGAATGGCAAGGTCAGAGAGCTTTCCACTATAATATCGTTTTGTAATTATGTGTTAAAAGTTTTGGGGGAAGATGTTGATTGCTCTCAGCTGCAGTTTTCTCAGTTCGCTTGTGTATCTTGTGGATTGCTCTATCTAATTATTTAAATGCTTTGAGACCTTGGGGGAGAAAGGACAGTAGACATGTCATTTTGGGTTATGTGCTAGTACAGTGAATGGATTTGTTCACTCAGAATGGGTATTTGATATGTGGATCTTGTCAGCATTCCTGAGCAATAGTTAATTCAGATAATTTCTTGTGCCATAAAAGTTTCTAAAAGTCAGAATAAAAATTCTTGGATGTGTGTGTTGGTTCTATATTATGATCAGTTCACTAAATTAGGTTAATTTTCAAGGAATATTTCACATAGCAGAAATGGAAGGCATAATGCAATCATGTGGCAGTGGTTACTCACCATTTCAGTGGTGGTGATGACGACAATGACGTTAATAGTAACTAACAATTATATAGTGTTTACTTCTTGCCAGGAAGTGTTCTTCGATGGTTAATCTTTATGGTAACCTTGTCAGGTAGGTAACAGTATTCCCAGCTCACAGAGATGGAAGCAGGTTAAACTAAAATGACACAGCTACTACGTTATAGAACTGGGACTTTGCTCTTAATCATTGTGCTGTAATAGCGAACACATGACAACCCTGCAAGATGTAGGTTAATTCCTATTAATTCCTAATTAGCATTAGGAAAGAAGGACTGAGACAGTTTAGGTGACTTGTCCAAGTACACTCCCAAGTACGATGAGGAAGGCTGTCATTTAAACCCAGAGCTCTGTGACTTGTAGTCTTTACTAAAATTCTGTTTCAAACTACTAATTTGAGGTCCTACATTTGATATATATTTAGAAGGCATACTTAAAACAGCAAATCTCAAAGCTTTTTCAGCTGGAACACAGGATGGATAATGTTCGCTTGTTCCCTACTCTCCGGAGCATACAAAGTTTATAATTTCCTGCTCACTAACTATAGCTTCACCCCTTACCCCCACTCATGCAAGCATATTGGAATGCAAATGAGTGACATTTGTAAAACTTTGTAAACAAGGAAACCATTCTTAGAATTTCCATTCCTTAAATATGTACATTTCTTATGATGCTTCCTACATCCTGATGGTGGTACCTTGGGTGAGAATGGCTGTTTTCAAAGATATTGGGTGGTTTTTGTTTAAATAGAATACTTAATGTGAAGATATATTTTTGTAGCTATTTAATTTATTTTGAAAAGGTAATGTTCAGTGGTACCATTGTGTGCAACACTGTGAAGCTTTTAACCCTGTACCGTCATTTTCTGCCACACACATCATCTCCTCTTGGTGTATTCTAGCTGGTGCGATGTGGCTGGTGTGTATTAAATGTAGACTAATGCAGACACTCACTCTGCCTAGAATATTTCTCAGTTGTGAATTGGCATGTTCTCAGATCACCCAAATTAACCTGAATACTAATTTAGGTCAAATAATTTCAGAAAACACTTGCTAAGAAAAAAATTATGACTGTTCACAGATATTTTTATTTGGGGATGATTTATATCATTTCTCTGTTCTTAGGGTAATAGTGAATTAAAAGCACAGGTTTAAATGAAATCTGAGATTTATTGGGTCTTGAAGTGGACTTTGTAGTTTGTTGACTCGTACTTGGTGAGAGATTCTGCTCATTGTGAAACACTGTACTTAAACCCTGGTTTGCTCTTGTCTGATAGATTCTCAGATTATCTGTAAGAGGGGAATAGTAATGTCTGTGTTATATGCCTCACAACACTCTTGTGAAATTCTATATTTCAGTGCAGTGTAATAGTGCAGAATATACTTTACTAATCTAATGCATTTATAAGTCAAATGATCAACTTTTTGTTTGTTTTTGATCATCTGGTTGTTGTTTTTTTTATATCTGGCACAGTACTTGGTATGTGATTGCCATTAATCACCCAAACAGTTATTGAGCATATAAGCAGGCTTATAAAAGAGTGAATAAAATACTAGTGGTCCCTTCTTACAGTGGAATAGAACAGCGGTCACCAACCTTTCGGACCTCATGGACCACCAGTGTCGACTGCTGGAATAGAAGACAGAATAGATCATGTGAATTCAGTGCTGGTGTGTCTTCCACAGATACTTAATCTTCTGAGTCAGGATAAAAGCCCATGGTGTGTGTAATGCCATCTAAACTGAGATTGAACCAGTAGCCAGCCAGGCAAAGGGGAGAAGGCACGAGTGTAGGAGGAGGGAGAGGCAAAAGTCTGGAAGTAAGAGAGGTCATGTACATTTTAGAAACGGTTTCTGGTTCTGTATGTCAGTAATGTGGTCTGGGAAAGAGGTGGACTGTAAGCCAACCATAAGGGTGGCTGCTTGAGTCATGTTAACAAGTTCAGGTCAGTTTGACTGAACTATGTGGGGAAACCATTATAGGATTTTTAAGGGGGGGATAAAAAATACTCAAGTTTCTCTTTTCAAAAGATTGTTCTCTCAGCTTTTGGAGAATGGATTGAGGGTGAAGATAGAATTACAGGCAGGCAAGTTAAAAGTCTGTTTGTTGTTCACGTCCAGGAAAGAATTGATAGTGTTCCGTACCCGAGTATTGACAATGGAGGGATGATGTCAAATCTATAAGATTGGGTGACTTACTGGATGTTGGCTCCATTGAGCCGCAGCTCTGCTTCTGGTGGTAGAGTAGGGGATACGTTTCCCCAGAGGGCTTGCTACTACTTTTTCATGTGCAGTTGAGATGCTGCTGGGGCGAAGGCAAAGCCAGTCGTATTCACAAACGTGCATTTTACTTGACTCTCCACATTATTAGTCATTGAGAAGGAGTTGACCCACCCCAAAGTGGAAATATCCCTCTGGAGACTCACAAGGCTTCCGTGAGTCAGGCATTCCATTTCCCCAGGAGCCCAGGAGCCAGCTAATAGCTGCCTTACACCAGGGATATGCCTGGTGGCTGTGTCAGGGAGGCCGAGGCCAGAACTCAGGGCCACCGCCAGGAGGACACTTCCTCCCTTTGTCAGAGGCTCTGATCAGTAAAGACACAAGTCACAGAGACTTGTAACCCAAAATGGTCCTTGGGGTTGTGAGCTCAGGGGTACTAACACTTTCCCGCAGCCCTTCCTGATTGGGAGAACCCCCTGTGAACTTGCAGGAGGAGGAAGTACAGCCCTGTAACACTGATTCCTATTACGCATCAGGATGTAGAGGCAACAAGAGGACATTGAATTGCCCCAAAGAGCCCCGTCCATGGGTCACATTAATTTCCCTTTCCTGCTGTAAATCCTGCCCAAATCATATTCGCTGAGTCTGGATGTCCTCTCCCTCCATGGGGTCAGATAGGGTGGTGATCACCTGGGTTCCTTTATCCAAGAGAGCCCTAAAACTTTTTAAAAATATATTTTTATTGATTTTAGAGAGGAAGGGAGAGGGATAGAGAGATAACATCATTGATGAGAACCATTGATCGGCTGCCTCCTGTACGCCCTGTACTGGGGATCGAGCCCACAACCCAGGCATGTGCCCTTGGCCAGAATCGAACCTGGGACCCTTCGGTCTGCAGGCTGATGCTCTATCCACCGAGCCAAACTGGCTAGGGCGAGCCCTAAAACTTTGAGTCCCTCTCTAAGGTTCTCTGAATAGCCTCAGAGGGGTATGTATGGCTTTCAGTCCCTCTCGGGGGTCAAGGAGACCTCAGCCCCATTCCTTCCTGTTTTTCTCTGTAAAGCAGAAGAGTTTGGAGGTGCATGTAGGGAAGGATGGAGAGGGGCACAGAGGGAGGGAGGAACTCTGTACCAGTCATCAGTCACTTTTGGTCACTCTCCTATAGTTCAACCAAAAGCCCTTCTAATACTTTTGTTTATATAAAGCTCTCTCCTGGCAGCAAGGCCATGATTACTTACACAGTCTATTTTAGCTTTGGGGATTCCTTGGCTCAGCAGTCACAGCCATGCTGCCTTTCACCCCGAATGTGTATCCAGGGCTTGCTGCCCCAACGCCATGACACATCCTTCCGTCTGCCAGCCCAGGGGAGAAGGACCACTTGAGTGGCTGGTTTCAGTCCCACTTCTCAATGCTTAGTTAACATTAATTCGACTCCCTGTTCATGAACTGGTAGGACAGTGGGGCTCCTTCTCCCTACCCCCACTAGGATGCTCTCTGATCCCAACTGTCTCCTGTTCCAGAGCTCTGCCCTTGGGCCTTTCTCCTCCTTGCTGGAAAGTCATGGCTCTGTCCACGTCCTGTCCTTGTTGCCCACACTGTCCAGAACCATGACTGTCTGAGATCTTTCTCTACTTACAAGCTAATAAGTTACCCGGCCACATTTTAATGGATATTGGTGAAGACACGAGACTCCTGTGGAAGAGATGAAGGATGATTTATTCCTCTCAGTAAGAGCAGTAGCCAGAGTATCAGCATTTGTGCTGGTTTCCTGACCCTCAGTTTAGACTTGCGCACATAGAGGACTTTGTTACTGGAGAGAAGCGCTGAGTTTAGGGAACCCAAATCTTTTGTAATGAGCTGTAGTGGGCCTGTCCTCTGCTCAGGATGCCTTATAGTGTAGTGTGTTATCATACCAGACAGTAGGCATGCCTGTCCTTTGCTCCAGAGGGAGACACTGTGTCTTACAAGGCTGTTTGCTAAATAGATATCCTTGAGAATGTAGTCCAGAGCAAAGGGACTACATTCTCAAGGATATCCACCAATATCCATTAAAATGTGGCCGGGTAACTCTCAGCTTGCAGCACATTCAGAAAAGACAGACTAAGGACAATTCCTTCCCAACAGAGGTAAATTGCACCTCAATAAATCTGAGTCAAAAAAAAGGACCTGGCACGTAGTAAGAATGCAATACACAATATGATTGCTGTTCATTTCCTTGGTCTGTTGGGGGCGTGGAGGGGGAGGCAAACCTATACGTAGTGATCTTCTTGGGTTGCAAGGTGTGAGATTACTTTGCTTTTGTTTATATCAATCTACCTAAAGTTCTATGCTTAAAATTCTGGCAAATTCTAACATACAAAGCAATGTTAATTAAGCCCAGCATTTTAAAGTTAGGCTTCTTTTCCTTTAGATCTTGGGACAGTATAGACCTGGGGAGTAAGGGAGGCTGGCATAGTTAGCTGGGAGAGTTTTAAACTTGCAGTTTTCCGTGTGTGAGTTCATGCGTGCATGTGTTCTTGTGCACGCGTGTGTATATATGTATATGTGTGCATGCTTTAAAGGGTAAGGCTTTATTTTATCAACTAGAGCACGAAATTCATGCACTCTGGCAGGGGGGAGCCCTCAGGGATGTCCGACTGCTGGCTTAGGCCCACTCCCCACAGTCGGACATCATTAGCGCTGCTGCCGCTGCGCTCACCAGCTGTGAGCCCGGCTTCTGGCTGAGCAGCGCTCCCCCTGTGGGAGCTCACTGACCACCAGGGAGCAGCTCCTTCATTGAGCGTCTGCCCCCTGGTGGTCAGTGCGCATCATAGCGACTGGTCATTCCACCATTCAGTTGATTTGCATATTAGCCTTTTATTATATAGGATAGGATTAGTGCCATTTAATTCCTCCCTTTCAGTTATTTTCTGTAAATAAACATCTGATATTATTATTTTGAAAGCTAACTTTACTTGCTGAAGATTGTTACATTTGAACCTGTTTTGACTTAAATATTTAATGTGTTCTGGTGTTACATAAAAATATTTACCAAGTTGTTTTTAAAAGTACAGAGAAGTCAGCTTCTTCTTTTCCCATTTATTGAGCTAAAATGAACATGAAGCCGAAACCGGTTTGGCTCAGTGGATAGAGCGTCGGCCTGCGGACTCAAGGGTCCCGGGTTCGATTCTGGTCAAGGGCATGTACCTTGGTTGCGGGCACATCCCCGGTGGGGGGTGTGCAGGAGGCAGCTGATCGATGTTTCTCTCTCATCGATGTTTCTAACTCTCTATCCCTCTCTTCCTCTCTGTAAAAAAAAAAAATCAATAAAATATATTTAAAAAAAATAAATAAAATGAACATGAATTTACAGACTTAGAAATGTAAAATAATCTAGCTGTGATGGTGCCAGTTCTGAATTGCTAGTGGATAAAGGTAGGTTGATGCCTCAGAATCAAGGACTGCAGCATTCTGGAAATAGTCTTTGATAATTGGGACTTACTATATTAAAAATGTGAATATATTAAACTAAAGGTTTTCCTTTTTATTTATAGAACAGTATGTTGAAGCAGTAGTCAAACTATGTAGCCTGGGGTTGGCAATGTTTTGAAATGGGTGTGCCAAAGTTCCATTATGGTATGTGTCATGGTGACAACTGGCCAGGGTTCTGTCTTTGGTATGTGTCACTGACCCCTTCTTTGTAGTTTATTAGCTTGTTAAATATGTATCTTTAGGGACTTAGTTTTAGATAATATTCCGTGTTCTTTCTGTATAAACAACTGTTTGTTTGCTTGTTTGTTTTTGTTAATCCTCACCCCAGGATATTCTTTTTCCATTGATTGGAAAGGGGGAGGGGAGAGAGGGGGGGGGAAGGAACATCCATGTGAGAGACATTGATTGGTTGACTCCCACATGCATCTTGACTCAGCTGGGGATCGAACTGCAACCCAGGTATGTGCCCTTGACCAGAAATTAAACCCATGACTCTTTGGGTGTGTGGACTGATGGTGTAATCATTGAATCACACGACCAGGGCTCTCTTTCTTTTCTTTTTTTTTTTAATATATTTTATTGACTTTTTACAGAGAGGAAGGGAGAGGGATAGAGAGCTAGAAACATCGATGAGAGAGAAACATTGACCAGCTGCCTCCTGCACACCCCCTACCGGGGATGTGCCCGCAACCAATGTACATGCCCTTGACCGAAATCAAACCTGGGACCCTTCAGTCTGAAGACGGACGCTCTATCCACTGAACCAAACCGGCTTCGGCTCTTTTTATTTTCTTAATGATATCATTTGAGGTGCAAGGATTTTGAATTTTGGTGGAATCCAGTCCTCCCTCCCTCTCTCCCTGCTTCTCTCCCTCCCTCTCTCTCTCTCCCCTCCCCCCTTCCTTCCTTCTTTCCTTCCTTTTTTCCTTCCCTTTTTAAAGGATCGTGCTTTTGGTGCTGTGTTTAAGAAATCTTTGCCTAACCCAGGCTTATGAGATTTACTCCCATGTGTTCTTTTAATAGTTTTGTAGTTTTAGCTCTGACATTTACATGTGTGATATATTTTTAAAAAACTCTATATAGCATGAGGTAAATTTCTAAGTTCATCTTTTTGTGTGTGGATATCCAGTTGTCTCAGCACCATTCATTGAAATGACCCTGTTTCCCCATCGAATTGTCTTGTAGCTTTGTTAGTCATCAGTTGACTAGAGATCCATGCTTATTTCGGGGCTTTCATTGCTGTTTCATTTGTCTACAGTCTGTCCTTCTGCCAGTCCCACATGTCTTTATCACTGTAGATTTTCATATCATATTTTGATAACACAAATAGCATTCTTTTCTTTAAGAATATGTCCTCATAGTTATAAAAAATTGAAACAATAGAAAAAGTAAAAGCAAAATCACCATCTAAGTAGTTACTATTTTGGGGGACATCTTTCTAGCTTCTCTGCGCACACATGCATGTTGTATGAGCGCATACATCTCCTCACAGTTACACATAAAGACACGTCAGTATTTGCCCACGCTCATTGTTCTTGTGTTCTTTTTGAGTGAATACGTTTATTGTCAACTTTAAGAGAGGACTGATTATTTACTTTCTTCAGTCACTTCTGTAATCCTGTGAGTTTTTACTGACATAAACTCGTGAGAAGAGCAAAATTCTTTGGGTAAGAACTGTGAACGCTTTTTCGTTGCTAGCATGTTAAATGGAATTTAGTTCTCACTTCCTCTGCTGAAAGATAACTTTAAGACAAATTTTTAAATGTGTGCTTTGCGACTGGATGGCAAATTATGTGTGAAACTTTAACAAAATTAATCCCTAAATCCACTTTTAAACATTGAAAGTTTCCATAAATCTGCTCTCGAGTATTAGATTAACTTTTGGCAGTTGGGGTGAGTGTGGAGCCAGTAGATACGTGTGTGGGGTGATAGGGGTTCATTTGCAGTCACACGGGACTGATCCCACAGGAGCTGGATGTTACCCTGTTCATAAAGTAGGATGACCTTTGCTCTTCTGCACTTTGTGAATTCAGCCTTGTAACCCTGGTGGAGACTGTTCCTGAGATACTCTCAGTGGCCATCATGGGGCTGGGACCAAACATTGAAACACTTCTCCTCTGAGAGCAGGTCAAAACCAGGAACTCCCCTGATATTCACTTTTTCTTATGGTATGATTTTTACATGATAAAGACAAGCTTTAAAATCACATTTAGAGATGCAATAGGTGTAAGAGGTCTTATTTGTAGACTAGGGGCCCGATGCACGAAATTTGTGCAAAGGGCCTCAGCCCTCGCAGCCCAGGCTTTGTCCGGAAGGATGTCGGAAAGGTCGTTCGGCAGTCTAATTAGCATATATGCTTTTATTATTACAGATTATACTTAATTTTAAAAGATTGGAGCTTAATCTCCGGCATTGGGGAGCCATTAAAGGCTGTTAGTTTGGGGAGTGATACGAGTCAGGTTTTAGCAAGCCATCTTCTCGTTGGTTTAGTGGAAATTTGGTGTTTGAAAAAGGCATGCTTACATTGTGCGGGAAGCTGATTGCCCAATGAAATTATATAAATGAGGTTTTTTTGTACAAGATTTAAAAAATTAAAACTTGAACTAAGAAATTTTCAGATGACAAAGAACTCTTTACAGAAAGGAAAGCAGTAAACACATGTTAATGGTAGCTAACTGGGTGGTGGGGTTATGGATTTTTCTTCTGCTTTTTGTGGAAAATTTAGAAAAATGTTAAATAGTATATTATGTAATAAGATGTTAAAAATGAAACTCTCTTATTCTGAGTTTGGCCCTAAGTCAGTAGATGCACATTTCTATAGTGAGTTGTAAGAATACCTTGCAAATCTTGCAAAGAAAGAAGCAGAAAATGGATCTTGTGACTTCTAACACCCCATCTGTTGGTATAAAAAGATTCAGGAAGTTGGAAATGACAAGAGTTTTTGAAGTGACTTGTTGTAAATTGGGAGAGTTTTTGAACCAAGTTGTTGGTGTTTCCCCTAACCCCCCTCCCTCCCATTTGAGTGCTCCCCCAAGTGAGGGGCTTTATGGTAATGGCTTGGAGAGCTTGGGGGGCACTGGGTGTGAGAAAGGCTGGCTGTCCTGGCAGCACAGCACAGCGAGGTTACTGTGTGGGGGCACTGCCCATCCTCCCCAAGTTCTTTGGGGCAAGAGTACATGTTTCCCATAGACCGGATGAGGGCACTCTGAGGGGAAGCACACAGGATCAGGGTGGTATGGGCACGGGGATGGGTTGGTGGGATGGAGGCACTAGAGAAATAAATGACTGGATTCCCAGAGGAGATGCGTCTTTCTGCATCACGGGAACTGTTGCAGTGAGAGATCCCCAGGGCCAGGAATTGTAGTAGTAAGAGATCCATCCCCAGGGCCGGAGTGGTGAGAGCATGCAAGGAATCCCTGAAAGCATTCCCTGACAGATCAGCTTTACACACTGGGAGCCCAGCCAAGAGAGCGCCTGTGCCCTCTAGGGACACCTGAGGTGGAAGGGGAGGGTGAGGCCCCTCCTTGCTCCGCCTAGGCTAGCCTGCCACCCGCTGAGCGGGACAGGAGAAGCTGGAACCTTGGGTGAAAACTTCTGATGGTTATACTAAACGGGATCTCTTAATTTCTAAACTCAGATCACTTTTATAACTTGAAAACGACCAGTGTCCTAGTCTTGCCTAAATAAAAGTTCAGGGACATTACCGTCGCCACAGAATAACTTTAAAGCACAGTGATAGGACAAAAAGTTACCTTATGGCTACATCCCACAGATTCTGCTTGTTCAGGGTAATGGTTACAATTGTTTTTCTAATGAGAAAAATATCAATGAAAATTAATTTTTATAAGAAGAATGTGTCCATTGAGGCATTTTGTCAAGAATAAAGTGTCATCAACTTTGGGACCAGACAGATCTGTGCTCCAGTCAGATCAACCCTTTATTAGCACTGATGTGGGCAAGTAAAGTCATTTTTGACGTTGATTTTCCTCATTTACCCTTTATAAATAGGGTAACACATGTTTTGTGTTTATGAAACATTATGGTCCATAGTAAAATGTGTGATACACAGTAGGTAGTCACAAATATTAATAGCCCTCTTCCCTCCTTATAGCAAGTGTTTTCTATAGTTTTAAATGTGTCTGACTCTCCTTAACATGTGTTTTGCTTCCTCTAAATGTATTCCTTAAAAAAACTGAGTGTTTAATGGATTCAGTATGACTACAGGATACTATCAAGGATATAAGAAATGGTAGTTTTAGTGTAGCTAAAGATTGCACTTTAGATTGGAAATGTGAAGGATTTTCCGCAATAATGAGAAGTAGTTTAACTTGTGTTGGTGTTTAGTGAGGCAGCATAGGAATTAGAGGTCTGGAGCAAAGGTAGGCCCCCAGAGAAGCCTTTCATCGCTGTCTTGGAGCAGTGTGGAATACATCAACAAAGGAAGGCGGCATTGCAGAGAGAACGCATTGCAAGAACGGTGTTTTAGTTCTTTATGTAACTGATACATTTTATTTGTTTATTTACCCATCCACACTGTGTTTATTGGGAGGGTCCCCACTCATCTTGATTCGAGGTGCTTTTCGTGCTTCCTTCTGAAGGGGCATCCTTCTGTCAGCCTTGCTTTTCCTCCTGTGGGCTGACAGAGAACAGGGGAGCCACCAACACGCAACACTAGCGCTTGTGCGCGGCTGAAGAGGGTGGAGGTTTAGAGCACCCTGGGCACTTCCTGTTCTCTGCACCAGGCGCGTCTTTTTGTGTCTTCCTCGCTGGGGGGCGCTGCAGTGTCTGTCCAGGCCTAGGCAGGGTCAGAGCAGAGCAGTATGAGAGAAGCCGTGACCCTGCTCTGCAGCCTGGCCTTTCCATACTGTCCATGTAAGCTCTGAGGTGGTTTTTATTTTCCAAGTAAAGGAAACTGGTGCTTAGATAATGTACTTTAAATAAGTGGAACCCTCCATTTTACAAATAACAAAACAGAAGCTCAGAGAACTTAGAAAGTGGAAATTCAACCCAGGTCTCTCTCATTCCAGAAACAATGTCAGGTTTTCCATGTATATTTTCTGTTTTGCTTTCTCTTACAAACTATCACGATAATCTTTTCCTCTCTAGATGTGATTTTATCTACATTTACATGGACTATTGAAACATTTTGGATTTTCTGTACTTAAAATTTTAATGATTGGTCCTGTCTTTTCCTTTAAAATTTCATAAAATGCTTCAGGTAATTCCTCTAAAGATCAGTAAGATAATATTTTCTATATTTTGCAATTTAGTTTTGAGAAACTACTTCTTTTTTACCTTGAGCATGTTAATTGCCACAGTAAGGCTACATGCTTTTAGAGAGTGCGCTCTTTTCATCACTGCATCTCCTAGGTACCTACTTTGTTATTATATACACAATAGACTTTCCGATAAATATTTGGTGGTTATGCTTTTTTTACACTTATACACAGTTGGAACTATTCTGATTTCTCTGTTCTCTTCCCCTGACTATATATGTACACCAATTCCACACAATTTTGATTATTGGTGAGTAGGACTGGTCCTTCTCATTTGCTCTTCTGGTTTTTTTTCCCAAAAATTTTTCATAGACTTGTATGTTTCCTTTCCTCAAATGGATATAGAATAACCTTTTCAAGGTCTAAACTAAAACTCAGATACTGTACTTGTTGGAATTATATAAAAATGCACTTTTATAATGTCTGATCTGGAAACATGTCAATAGGCTCTTTAATTCAAGTGCTTTATTCTGTTTCTAAGGTGGTTTTTCAGATTGCTTTGCATATGTCAAGGGGAATTAAACAAATTGAATTGGATTAGATTTTATCATACACCAAAGAAGGAACGGTCCGTGTTGCAAACCAGTTGGCTCTCTATACCTTCATTTGGAATACTGCAGAGCTGTCCACGTGTGACAGAGTGTTCTAAAGTCCTAACTGTTACATTTTATGTTTTGTTGGAGACAAAGAATTTTTAACACTTATTTGAAGAACCTCTGGGCTTGTGAATTTTATTTTAGATGCCTGGATTATCTAATTTACATGCTACCTAATAATCCCTACTTATGACCTGACATTTGATTAAGAAGGATGATAACAATTATAGTGTCTTATTACTTCTTGATTTATTAAGAATTAGGATAAATAGGATTTTTCCTCTACGGTTTTGTGCAAGCGGCACCAATTTCCCCCTCTGGTTTATGAGAGTCTGAAGGTGGCCAGCCAAGCCACTTGTTTTGTTTATTTCTGGGTGGCTGCAGTCAGCCTTCGGGAAGGAAGTTTTCCTTTGGCAGAAAAAGCAGAAAGTGTTTATTCATTCCATTTGTAGTAACGCTGATCCAAGAGGAGCTTTTGAGGAAAACCAGAGTGGTTAGGTCTTGAACATAAACAGCTCCAATTCATCTCCTAACTAGTAGAGAAAAGTAAAAAATTAGGATGGTTAAATATAAATTATAGACAATGCAAAGTTTTAGAGCAGAAGTGGTAAACTGATGATGGTTCATTAACCAAATATAGCTCTCTGACACTTTTGGCTTCCTGAGTGTTTAGAAAATTCACTTAATTAGCTAATAACATTTAGAAGCTGTTTACAAGTATACCCAGCAGCAGGCCATGTTAGTAGCAGTGGCACCCTGAGATTAAGCATACACGTTGGTTTGCCTTAGTTGGCAACCTGATTCCTCCCGACCCCCTATGCGGTTCACTTTGCAGTTCTTTCTAGAGGCTCTTGAACACAGAATAGGTCTAATGCTGCTAATGCAGCTGACCTTCAACTTTGAGTTTATAGGAGATAGAATAGTAGGCGTGAAGAGTCCAGGTACTGAGGGTTTGAGTGGAACGGGATGTGTGAGAAAGAGAAGTTGTAGAGGAATCCCAGAATTTTACCTGAGCAGCTGGAAGGATAGAGGGCCATCAGCTGAGAGGGGAGACTGCAGCCAGAGGTTTGAGAGGGGAAGGTGAGTTCGGTTTTGGACATGTTAAGTTGGAGGTATCTATTAGAAATCTTAGTGGATGTACTGAGCAGGCAGTGGTATGAGAGGATGACGTTGGAGAAATGTTGAGACGGAATAAATACATTTGAGATATACTGTATATGTGATACGTAAAGCCATGGGATGAAGTGAGATCACAGGGAGAGGGGAGGACCTGGACTGAGCCGGGGCATGTCAGCATTCGGGGAGTTTGAGAGGAGTTCTGCAGAGATTTGCCTCTGGCAAATAATAGGTTATTGTCATGGAATACAATCTTAATACCTGTAATAAACCTGATATTTTACTAGTGCATTGAAACTGAAGGAACTTAAACTGTGATAGAATATGGAAATACTAGAGGCCCGATGCACGAAATTCGTGAAGGGGCTTGGCCCTTGCAGCCCCGGTTAGTCTGGAAGGTCTGGAAGGTCTGGAAGGTCGTTCTGCTGTTCGGTCTAATTAGCATATTACCTCTTTATTATATAGGATGCCTCTTTTAATAACTCTAAGCCCCTGTGCCAAGAATAAAAAAGAATTACTAATTTTTCCCTTGTTATCTTGTTTCATAAGCTATAATGAGAACAGTGTACTTTTCTTAGTACACTTATTAGTCTTTGAGTGTCTTGAGGGTGACAACTATAGTGTTTTATCAACTATTGGTGTTTTCCAGAGTGTAATATGATGTCTTACTCTTAGTAGGTCCTCTGTAAATACTTGCTGAGTTAATCCAAGGAGACACACACACACACACACACACACACACACACACACACACACACACAGCATATACATGTAATATGTAGTTGCATTCATGAATTTTATTGTTAGTTTTAATAAAATAAAGTTGTTTTAAAGTATAGTAATGTTTTAGACTTTCTTCCTTTTTTCTTTCTTTGAACAGGTAGAGGGACGAAGGCAGAATCACCAGCACTGGCTGAAGGTAAATATGTCTTTGGGGGAAATGATTATTCAAGTGCAAACAAACATCATGATTTAAATTAAAAACTACATTGGCTAAACATAATTTAAGAAAATGTTCTGTGCATACAGTATATTGAACTGCTAAAAATGTCTTTAGGAAATAATACCCTGCAGTGTTTAGTTTCTGGCTTAGTCTAGGAAGTAGTGGGGAAATGTAAATTTAATTAGAACTTTTTTTTTTACAGCTTTCTTTTCATAGTAGAGGTATGTGTTTTGTTTTGTAAATTCCCTTTTAAGTTGTTTTCAGCTATCACCAGTATGGTTGATCAGAAAAGATCTAAGCTGTAATTCTAGTATGTTTATTTACTCATTTATGAATTTATTTGGGAGAAGGGAGGACACTTTTACATACTTCTTAATGGGAATTCTACCAATTATTGGTTTTGGTCCCTTTTAAAATGGATCCTGAGTACTCAGACATTTGTATTCCTATAATTGATTTAAGTCTAACAACTCAATGGGTATTTGGAAGTGTAATTTTTCTACAGACTCTTTGTGTTCAAGTGAAAATGACCAGCTTAAATCTCCTCTGGTGCTCCACCTGGTCATAGGTAGCGGTACTTCCTTCAGAAGGTGCTGGCCTTCTCTTAGGCCCTGTGACAGCGCCGGGACGGCCCTGTGACAGCGCCGGGACGGCCCTGTGACAGCGCCGGGACGGCCCTGTGACAGCGCCGGGACGGCCCTGTGGGACCGGAGCCTCACCTGCGCGTGGGCCGCAGTGCAGGAGCTCTCACGGTTTCTGGAACCATGACCTCTGGTCATCAGTGAACCCTGTGGGTCCCTCCTCAGAATAGTGAATCTGACAGTTATTTTATGGAGTAAAATACATAGATTAAAAAAGGAACCAGATAATATTGAAATAGTTAACAAATACTGAAAATACAAAATTTTGATAGATTAATATCTATGCTTCTGACATTAGAAAATAAGCTTAGGCGACAAATCTGCTAAATACTGTACTTTTAAATAGTGATGAGTTTGCAGTAATTATAATGTAATTTGAAATTACCCTGATTTCTATGGATGACAAGTTCATAGGTATTTCTAATATCTCTTTGGTTTGTTGCCTATAATCTTGCTTGAAGGAATTGCTAACCTCCACCTAGAGGTTAGTGAGAGTTTCCCATCCAGATTCACTGGCACTGAATTCTCTTCCGGCATCCCAAATTAAGAACTCCTGTTAGTGAAAATCAGCCAGACCTTTCTTTGTCATATTTGATAAGTGCAGTTTTTTATGTTCTGTATCACTAATCTTAAAGAAGTAGCACTATACATCCATACATTAAGAAATACCCTGATGGTGTGGGCTAGAAGTTTTTGAAATAGCTTTGAAGAAACTTTTGTTTGTTGATTAATAATCACAGAAACAGCATTCTGTGGAAAATGGTGTAGAAGATGTGTTAAGCCTTGGAATTTGCCTGCTTCCGAAGAACACACATTCTAGTTTCAGGAACATGAACTACACATGTTAACGTAAAATAGTTCAAGATGCCAACAGTTAGCCAGAGAAATGCCATCACTCGTTGCCATGGGAGGATGCAGGTGGTAAGTGCTCTGGTGCTTGTGTTGTGGAAATGTTGGCGAGACCGGCACCAGAATATTAGACCAGTGGAGTCAGACTGGATCTTGGTTCCACAATCTCAGTGCTTGAGTTCTGGCCAAGAAAGAATTCAGAGCCCAGACTCAAACTGTAAGAGAAAGTTCATTTAGGAAGTCACAGAGGTAGAAGTGAGCCGTGGTAGAAATGGGCTCAGGGAACAAGTAACAAAGGCAAAGGAAGGGCCTTGGAGTTTAGGAGAGAGAAAGGTGACGGTGATGCACCTGGGCGAAGGGGAGAGGGAGAGGGAGAGTGGCTTTTCCCTGAGGCCCTAGAGCTCTTATGGGTGGGGGTGTCAGGGGACGTCCCAGGGGAGGATCTTCATCAGCTTCCCAGGTGGCAGGGCTTTCAGGTCTTGGTCTCCACAGATTGGTCTGTGGGGGTCATTAGTCCCGGCACCTGGTCCTGATGTCAGCCACTGTGGGCTTGTCAGGTGTTGCTGCTTCTCTGGGTCTGGAGCTGAAACACAACTGAGGCCTGGATGTATTTTGTGGGTCAGATCCTCATGTCCTGGGAGCTAAATGCTGAAGGGCTATTCTCTGGCCCCTTTTATGGTTCCCCACGACTAGCAAATTGCCAAGGGAGGAAAGGTCAGGGGAGGATCCAAACCTCATGACCAGCTATGATATGAAAGGTCAGGGGGTCTGAACTGCATGACCAGTGATATGCTAGGGGAGGAAGGTTACCCTGGGGGCAAGGTCCTTTTTTCCTGGTTTTGCCTATTGATAGGCACCCTGACCTTTCCACCCTGGTGACCTTCTGTACCTGGTCCATGGTCCTTGCTCTGCTCCTGTCTGTCTAATTGGCTACCACAGAAACACACACACACAGTGTTTTTCAGTTACTTCTGCAGTAAGAACTCTACAGTGACGATGTGCCAGCCTAAGTCAGGAAGAGCCCAGAGTAGTGTCACTAAATTTGAATGTGTTCACCATCTTGTAGCTGAGAATGGCAGATCTATTGAAATTTGGTTGCTGGCAAAACAGCACTAATATTTGTCTTGAAGGGAACATTGTGGGTATCCGGCTTTTGGGTGTTTTGGTCCTATCAGTGTGATCCGACCCTGATGCCATATTTTAAAGATGTTCTCAAAAGCTGCACTGCCAAGGTCAGTGGATTAAGCCCTACTTTCAAAAAATGAATTTGCTGCTTTCGCCCAAGTCACCAAGTTTCTCTAGTCCTCAGTTTCTTTCTTTTATAGAGAATTGAGCTACATGTTTTCAAGTCACTTCATGAACCCTATATTCTGGGCTCAAATTTTGTATCCTTTCTCATTCCCTTCACTTCCTTCCTCGTAACTTCAGACATGTGGTGAAAATATTCACAGTAGTTAAGTGAATTGAACTTTGGTTTAAATATTGTCCTTGTGTGGAACTTTTAAAGCTATAGTTATTAGATAGTATTTAGTTTAGAAAACTTTGTGATATATGCATTCTGCATTTATTTTAATGGCTTGAAAAATCCATTTAAAATTAATAAACTCCTCTATAGGAAAACAATGGAATACCTCCTATTTTTTTGTTAATCTTAGTTTTTTTTTGCCGGTGGTAAATTGGCTCTTAGTGCTGTTTAGGGAACGGTATCAGCCTGTCCTTTGGAAATAGTCATGGAGTATGCTTTTTACATTTATGCAGGGAATCTGTCCCCACAGTCTAACTGAAGTAAAATAGTATTTTTAAAAATGATACAACGAAACATTCAGTTATAATTACCATCTTTTCTGCAATATCAAAATGTAATGACCTCTGTTAGAGTCTTTTAAGCATAATACCAGATACTGATTTATAAATGTAGAGTTAGTTATTCAAGAACATATCTTAAAAATTATATGATTACCAAGAAGAGAAAATTTATTTTGCTTTTGTGATCTGTTTGATTATGATGAGCCTGGAGGGGTTATATTTAAGGGAATGGTTTTAATTGCAGTTCAGGAACAAGGGAAACATGTGGCAGTGACTGTATCAATTCCGTTAGTGTGCCAGGCTCAAACAGAAAGACCTGGTAGGGAAACCTTTAAGGACATTTCGTAGTACTATCTGTCATCTTTTCCTAGTCATCATTTTTTTCCCTTAAAATCTCAATTTTATTTCTACTTTAGAAATTTTAATACTAGTGTTGAATTAATTTCTTTTAGGAACAATTGAAATATTATAAAACTCATTTATGACTAGGAAGCAGTATGGCAAAATGGTTAAAAGAATTGTTGGGACCCAGATTTGCCGGAGTGAATTTGAAGCAAGATGTTTAATCCTTTTTACCTTCAGGTTGCTCAGATGTAAAATGAGGATTGTAATGCTAACCAACCTCATAAAATGGTTGAGGATTTTACCAGGTAATCCTGTGTGTATACTATTTAGCATAGTATGTGGGGCACAGTAAGATCTCATTCATTGACTTTTACTTTCATTTAGTGCTTACAGCATCCAAGGCCCTCTGCCAGATGCTTTGGTTACAAAGGTGAAGTTATAGTCCAACTCCAGGAAAGCTGGTTCTTTGCCCTTAGTTCCTTTAGTCTCTGTTTAAAAAGGTCCTATGGTGAGTATTTCCTAAGTAACTCCTCCTAAACTTTACTCTCTTTCAGAAGCTAATCCTCACAATTTCTAGACAGGAGACAGCTTGCTTGTAATTTTTTGCATGTGTCAGTGTATGTATATAGTCTGATAGATGACTTTCTTTTGACCTCAGTTTAATATATAGTAAGATATTTCAAATATTTAATAGGTTCTCAGGTGGCACAGGTATTGCTTTGTTTGGTTCTAGGAGGCCAGTGAGAACTGGTACCAATGAGGAGAAATTAACAAGTGGGCGAATTTCAGCTTAATACAAGTTTTGTGTGATTCTTGAGGGCAAGATGTATGTTAGATTAATAGTGCGTCATTTTATTATTGGCTGGTTTCTAAAAATTGACTTAAAAAAGTCTAAAATTTAAGTCATTTGAAAGTAGAGCACTTAATGGTGATTGCTTATAATCGAATCATATTATTTTCAAGGGAAACCATAATAAATTCTTGTGAAATGGGTAATGTTGAGTTTTGCTCGTTTTTTCCTCTTTCCGACACTCACCATTCTGTGCACTTCTAAATTACTTACCTTGGAGCTTTGTACTAGCCCTTCTCATACCCTGCTGGGAGACATAGCAGGAAGCAGTTCTTTGCTTTCTTGTTCTAAATTTGCAACTGAGGCAGTAATTTGCATTGGTGGTTTCATTTTTAATGGCTAGAGGCATGGAAGAGCACTAATATTAGTAATCTCTGAATCAGTCAAAGATGTTGCAGTAGTCTGATGTAATACTATTTTATTACGGTTCACTTCTATGTAAGGGCCCCCTAGTTTACTGTATTTATTGCACATGGCCAGGCATTCTAGTGAGTCTTTATTTAAAATAGCTTAAATAAGATTTTTCACTTTAAAATACTAAATCTAAGTATAGCCACTAGATGTCAGCATTAGGAAAGACGCAGCGTATCATGTAGCGTCACAGTCAGCAGCTGGGAGAGATGCAGTCTAACAAGTAAACTGACCTGTGTGAAGTCACATAATTTGTGATACAGTCGGGACTAGAAGTCAAGTCTCCCAATTTCCATTGCACCGTTCATTTAGGTCACATTTCTCTAAGGCAAGTAGCTTAACTCCATATAGCTATACTAGACTAATATGTCGATCTTGACACATGCTAGGGATTCATGGGAAGGTTTTAGTGCTACTATGATGCTGTGCAGCTGAGCACCCAGTAATGCCCAATTCCTGCGTCTCTTCCTGTCCATTTTGGAAGGAGAATCAAAGGATCACTTTAATAATAGCTACACTAGTACCTGATGACAGTAGATACTGTTGGTAAGGTTGAAGTTCAGCTGATGTCTAGAATTCTCTGTGTCAGTCATATTTCAGCCAGGAAAGCAGAAACCTTGCTAGGTTTTTACAATTGGGGATTTCACATGAATTAGTTTACATGAGGGTTGGAAGCCTGAGCAAAAAGAGGATGCTGAGGTTCGAGCATGTCAGCACCTCTGACACCAAATGTGTGGGATAGTCCCCGAACCCTTCTCCCCCCTCCCCCCCCCCCCCCCCCCAGCCAGTTCTCCAGCTCTCAGGACACTGGCTGACTGTCCAGCAATTCACTCTGACTCTGACTTTGTGGCATTAGTGCTGACCCCACAGGTTCAGGGCTCAGTCCCACAACATTGCCATCCACTCCAGATGCCAATCACAAGTCCTAGACCTATGCACTTTGACCAGACAGTTGTGTATTGGGGGTTCCCATGATTCCTTCTTAGGTTCAGTAATCTGCTATAATGGCTCCCAGAGCTCACTTCACTTCCTAGTACCGATTTACTCTAAGGGATTTTTATAAAGGTAAGGGATTTTTATAAAGGATGCAAAGGAACAGCCAGGTGGAGAGGTCCATCGGGTGAGGTCTGGAAGTGTCCTGAGCAGTTGGGTGTGCCACCCTCCTAGCATGCGGATGTGTTTACCAACCTGGACCATCTTCAAACCCTGTCACTTAGGGGCTGAAAAAATATTTTTATGGAGGTTCCATTGTGTAGGCAGGACTGATTATAAATCATTGGCCATTTGTGATCAGCTCAGTCTTCAGTCCCTCTCCCTTTCCTGGAGGTCAGGAGCTGGGGCTGAAAGCTCCTTCCCTCTAATCATGCGTTTGTCTTTCTGGTAAGGAGCCTCTATCTTGAAGCTATTTAGGGGCTTGCCAAGAGTCACCTCATTAAAACGAGAGCCTCCATCACCCAGGAAATTCCAGGGGATTAGGAGCTCTGTGTTAGGAGCTGGATTAAAGACCAAATACACAGTTCTTGTTTAGTCACTTGAGGTAACTTAGATATTAATGGTAACCACAGGAAGCAAATACCACTTCTAAAGCCAGGGGAACAAAAGGGAGGAGGAGGGTTACCCCATCAGTGTGGAAGCTCAGACCTCTGAAGGGGCTAGGCCCTGCATTGCTGCTCCAGTTCACAGGAAGCCAGAGCCTGGAGCCGCGCCTGTCTTTTGCTGACAGGAAATGCTGACGGGTTTGAAAAACAGAGAGGGGGACCTTCTTTGTTCTCACCTGCCAGTCTGCTGTTAGTCCCTCCCATTGATGGAACTTAATGAGAAGTCAGTGGACAAAGTCTAGGAACTACTCTTTACAGTCTTAGTCCCAACATCACAGAGCAGATTTAGGATAGGCTTGGGGGTGAGAGATAATAGGAAAGTAAGCGTCACAGTCCACCTCTGACTACTCAGCATTCACTTATACAACAGTAAGGACATTTTCGTGCTGCTTCTCAGAGTTCTGGTTCTTGGGTAGCTCCTGCCCAAATTGTCTAGGGGTACAGGTGGAGGAAAACCCCGGGGAATATGGAGTCCCGGAGGGGATGTCACGCCTGCTTACTTTATCCCATTCAGTGGAACCATGAGTGGGGAGAGAGTGGAAGTCCTGGGGGGCTCAGATTCTACTCAAGCACGCTTACCACACAAAAGTCAGGAAACAAGAGCAAGAGAAGAAGAGATCTTGGTTATGCCACTTAATGAACAAATACCTGTGCCTACTGGTCATTGTGCTGGAACAGAGGTACTGTTTACTTCTCTTGTTGAGAAGAAAGGGGAAAGAAGGAAGTGAGTGGGTGTGGGAAGAAGGCTAAGGTGTGATGTGCATTGGCGGTGTAGCACTAGAGACAACGGCATATTGTCAGGTAGCTGCTACAAATGCTGTACTGGTAGACTTGCTTGAGTGGTTATCTCCATTATTCTGGTTCTCACCTCTTGGTGGTGTTAAACGTCTTACATGAAGTTAGTCCATTCAGTACCTTCAGCTGCCATGTTCCCAATGTGAGTTGCACCGTTTCAGAAGCCCGGAAGGAAGTATGATTATGCCTCTCCTTTAAGTAATTGTGTACCCAGCCGATCCTTCAGAAGCGTGGTGCCTCTGCATCCCACTGTGTACGGGTATGAAGTTAATTCAGTAGGTTTTTATACTGAATTTTACTCTGCACTCTGTGGAAGATTCACTCTGTGTGCTCGTAGCAGAGGTGCACCAAATACACATTGGGCCAGTCAAGTCAATATTCAGCCAAGACCAAGGCCAAAGGCATCATAGAATAAGCTTTTCAGATACATTAATAAACCTGGGAATTTATCAAAATTTAATGACTACAGTGTTAATTTTAATAGTCAGATTTTGGACATATTAAACATTTTTTGTTTTTACACTCCTGTTCATAGTCACTCTGCTGTTCATATGCAATATTAAATCCACCTTTGCTTTCAGAAGGTGATGTTGCAGTTTCATAGAAGTAGTTCTACAATAAGGCTTTGTGCCATATTTGGGGAAGGAGACTATTTTCAGAAGCAGATGTGCTAATGTGAGATTATTGGTATCATTTGAATTTTTTGGAGGTTTCTACTGTTTCAGCTTGTACCTGCTGCTCTATGTAATCACCTGAGATCTAGAAATGTGGAAATGTGTAAGTGGCTTTCTGGATAGCAAAACTGTGTGAGTTCCCACCTGCCTTTCAACTTTGCATTCGCCTCCTTGCATTATTTGCTGTGTAGTGGGTTGATCAGAAGGAGCTTTCTGGCATGTGCCATGTGACATTTCTGTAATTGCTCAATTTGGCTATTTCTTCAGGTTTCAGCAGATGAATTACATTCTCTGAAAGAACCATTGCCTATTAGTAGTATTTTTTGTGTTGGCATTGTTATTATCTTCGGAGTACAATATCAATACTTTAAGTGTTAAAGCAGATTTTTAACCTGTAATAGCTGCTTGGCTGACTATATGACAAAGCAATTCCAGCATCTCTTGTATATCTGGTAGTTTGGAAGAAGAATTATGAAAATGATTCACTATATTTTTGCTCATGCAAAATATATTTTATTATAATACATTGTGTTATAGTTTCTGAAAATACAACATCAGGGCAGATTTCCCTAATAATCAACACTTTAAAAATTCTTAATAGTTGTACACAAAGCTTATGGCCTTTACAGAAAGGGAGAGAGGGAGAGCGGCTGTCTTCATCTGTTTGATTGGGAAGGCAGTGAGCTCTTTTTAAATTCTAAGGCCTTTTTTAAAAAAGACTTAGTTTTCAGTTGTCAGTATTTATTTTGGTCTTTCCTCTCCCCTCCTTGGAACACTCCTATAACTTTACCAAGTTTTGTTTCTTGGTGGATTTCTAATCATGCAGTTATTCAACCAACATTTGTGGCTTCCTGCATTGTTCTAGGCATTGTTCTAGGACGGGGGATGGAGCACTAGACAAAACAAAGCCCCTGCCTTCCTCAGGCTCACCGGCCAGCCGTGGAGGGCAGGTACCCAAAGGAGGGGCTGTGTGAGGGTGATGCCCATCCATTTGGGAAGGTGACGGTGATGGGAGAGGGGAAGAGGCAGGTGGATTGGTCAGGGAAGCCTTCCATGCGAGGTCTGGAGGAGCAGTGTGCTGGATGGAGTTCAGTAGCTTGTCATTGATGGCCTGTGGACAGAGCATTTCAAACCAGGAGAGTGGTTGTTTCTTTTTCTTTTTTTCATTGGTAAAAACTGTAATGAAGGCATTTCACACATGTGAGGCTAGAGGCTAAATTGTTGGAGGTTTGAGGAGATTTTTAAAAAGCCTGTGGAGTGGTCACCTGGCAGAGTGGGAGAGGAGGTTGACGGGAGGTATGGAGGAGGATCGCCGGCCAAAACAGGATGTTCACTGAAAGTCGTGATTCCTGATGGGTGGGCCCCTTTGCCCCCAGGGGGTATTGGGCAGTACCTGGTGTTGGGAATGTTACTGGTTGTCACACTGGTGCTGGGGAGATGACCAGGTATCTAGTGGGTAGAATCCTGGTGCTGCTAAACAGCTTACAGTTCGCAGGACAGACCCCATCGAAAAGAACTATGTGGTTCAAAGGTTAATAGCTCCAAGTTTAAGAAATCCTGATTTAGAATGAAGCTAGTCAATGTTGAGTTTTGCTTCCTCCTCATCCCCCACTTGGAAATATTAAGTTCTTAAACTGAACTGAAGAAAACGGATGCCAAAGGTGCTGAAAGAGGAATAGGGGGTGTGGCAGGAGCTAACGGGGCAGGGGTGCCACTGCCATTGATAGGTGGACAGCGAGAAGCCTCTCTGAAGAGGGGCACTTGAGAGGAGGCCTGAGGCAGGATGGAGCAGCCTGCCATGGGACTAGCCTCCAGGCAGAGGAGACAGCATTGGAAAGCCCTGGAGGTTAAAGAGGAAAGAAAGCAACCGCATCTGGTAGGAACTTTCTATAGAAGAGAACTAGTGTATTAACTGCAGTGCAGAGTTTTATAGTTGTGTTTCTTTTGGCTTCTGTTTTAATTACGAAAACTTCAAGTGCTTTGTGGGGAATGGTCTGCCGTAGTTAGTAAGTGCCTCTGTGAGCTCAGGCAGCCGCAGACCGCCGGCCAGGAAGAGCGAGTTCCTTTCCAGATACATCGCCAGCTTTGAAACCAACATGCAGCGTAAGAGCTCACTGCCACAAAATTCCACCAGAAACATCACAAACACTGGCAGTAAACTACATTTGGTTTCTGTGTATTAAACTTCTTAGCTTGCTCAATGAATATCTATAATATTTAGTCTGAATCCAAGGATTACAATAAAAAGTAATCTGAAAGAAAATTCTTTAGCTTTTCCTCCTAAATTCTGATTGTAAGACTTGCAGTTTACTCTTCTAAATATATTTATCACTTACTTTGAAATAGTGCCTCTAGAATAAATCAGTAGCATTTTGGACCAAGTTGTATATAATTGGAAAGATCTTTTACATATATTGTTATCCTTTGTGTCAGATTTATGTATTCATCTGAAGCTTAGAAGTCTTATTATTCAGAACTCTTTTTAGATGCAAATGACCGAAACCCGGCTCAGCTAAACAGGTAAAGGGGAAGTTGGTTGAAAGAAATGAGGGTATCTTAAAACCTGAGGAAAATCTAGCAGCTAAACAGGGAAAGGCAGCTGGCACCTGGGAACTAATGGAATCACAAACCAGGACTTGAGGACACCTTCTGGGGCTTTCTGCATGGGGCCTCTGTTGCACTACATCCGCTGGCGTCATTCTTGTGTGACTGCCTGGCTGCTGGGGGGTGGGGTGTGTGTGCAGGAAACAAGCCTGCCGCTCCCTCCGCAGCCGCATTCCGCAGGCTCTGCTGTTGGAGCAGATCCCTGGCTCTGCGGTGGCCATTCCGCAGCAGCAAGTAGATGCCAGGCTTCCTGTGCCCACCTGTCAGTTTGTGAAGTCGCTGAGGTGATGTTTACTATTGTGGACATTGTGCGGATGAGGCGTGGAGAAGTCAGGAATCCTGACTCAAGTCCCAGAGCTGGGCAGGCAGAGTTAGGGTGTGAATCCAGGCTGTCTGACAATGGACCAGAACCAACAATCGGCCACCATATCGTATTCATTGAAATCAGCCACACTGAGGGGATGGAAGGTTTTGTTTTGTTTTTGGCTGAGGAGTTAAACAATGCAAGATTAGGATGTGGTTTTACTTTTCTTTGGTTTTCCCTTATAAAAAAAAGATATGACCGCTGATAACATGATGAACTGTTTTCAGATCTTTGGGGCCGCTGTTGTACTACATCTGGGGTTCCCAACCAGGGGCGATGTTGCCCCAGGGCATTTGGCAATATCTGGAGTTATGTTCAGTTGTCCCAACCTGTGTGGTGAGTTACTACTGGCCTCTAGTGTCTGCAGGCCCAGGATGCTGCTGCTAAGGACCCTACAATGTGAGACAGGCCCCAGTTTTAATAGTGCTGAGGTTTTGAAACCGTGCTAGGTACACTGGGCCATTTCAAACTTAGAGTCTATTAGGGTCGCCAAAGGAGGTATGCATGAGGCCAAAAGTGGTAAATAATTATGAATTTACGAGGTCATCTGGAAACAGATGGGCTGAACCCCAAAAAGGCGCCAGCAGCTTGGTACCAGGGAGTTAGAGATTTTAAAGGACTCTAGGCGGGCATTTTCGGAGGGGAATTCTCTGAGCAGTCTGGATCCTGGGCAAGTCTGGAGGGGAAAGAGAATGGTCTTAGCAAATGGAATGCGGTCTAAGGAAAGGGAATGTTTGTTGTGAAATGGGCTAAAGGTCAGTTTTCCAGGGGTGAGGGTATCATTCCATTATTTGATCAGATCTACCAGTCTATTTGGATTGAAGAGGTAAGAAATGCTAGATTTTTGAGTTCTTGTGGAGAGTGGATAGATCGGATCAAGTATGGAGCCAGGTGAGGGGGTTAGGGTCACATTTGGCTAGGATGCCTCGAAAGAAGGACTAAATGGTGAAGGGGAGGTAGGAAGGTGGAGCAGACGGACTTGGCTAGTTTCAGTGTTTCCCTGAGGATCACCTGTGGCGTACAAGTAAAAAGGTAAGGAAACGAATCTCTCCCTCCTCCCTCCCTCTGGCACCTGTTGATGGTCTCATAGGACTGGGTCAGTGGTCGGCAAACCACGGCTCGCGAGCCACATGCGGCTCTTTGGCCCCTTGAGTGTTCTAAGGCCACTTCAAAATAGACTCGCCCAGGCCGAAAACCGACTTCTGTGCATGGGCCATGAAGTTTAATCGCACTGTATGTGCGCGCCCACACGTGGTATTTTGTGGAAGAGCCACACTCAAGGGGCCAAAGAGCTGTATGGGGCTTGCGAGCCGTGGTTTGCCGACCACTGGACTAGGGTCATCGTTGTATATTTGGTCTCAGTTCTTGCTAGTGAGAGAGTATGTATTTGGAAACAGAAATTCCATATATATTTGAAAGCTTTTAAAAATTAAAGCTGTGAAATAGTCTATTTCTAAATGGTTCCTAAAACTTACTGAATAAATTTAGTAGCCAGTTTAAAGTAATTGCTTGGATATGATTAATGATTTTGGGACAGTGTTTATATTTTCCTTACTATAAAAGTTTGGTATTATTAAATTTTTTATCATGTATAAGAGAATTAAGATTAAACAGTTTCCTCTTAGTGTTTACCTCAGCTAATCCATTCGTGTAAAACATTGTACAAAAGCTTACCAGTGAACGTCTGTGTCTTAGGGATTTTTTTTTTTTTTAAATATATATATTTTTATTGATTTTTCACAGAGAGGAAGAGAGAGGGACAGAGAGCTAGAAACATCGATGAGAGAGAAACATCGACCAGCTGCCTCTTGCACACCCCCCCCACTGGGGATGTGCCCGCAACCAAGGTACATGCCCCCGACCGGAATCGAACCTGGGACCCCTCAGTCCGCAGGCCGACGCTCTATCCACTGAGCCAAACCGGTTTCGGCATGTCTTAGGGATTTTGATATAAAAAATAAGACAGATCCCTACCTCCCATTGGGAGAAGATTGTTTTGAAAGAAAGGAGACCATTATTTACCGTATTGGTGAATAAATTAGATTATCATTAAAATTTTCTAAGAAATGTGTGGGTCAGTCCAACAAATAACTGTTATATAACTGTTATACATGTACTGTTATATCCTCCTTGTGGGGTTTAAAGTTAGGGACATACGCCATTGTCTGGGAAGTAGGTGGAGGAAGGGGTACCAGGACAGGTGGGCAGAAATACTGCCTCTTTTCAAATTTCTTGTATGGGGATAATAATAAGTTGTCTCCTTTCATTGATTAAAAAATATTGTTGCTTTTATGTTTTGTTATATTTATATTTGCCAGCAGTTCCACATTCGGAGAAAAAGTATTGAGATAGGGGGTGGGGGAGTGTCTGTACACTGTAGTCTGACTTCCCAATAGTTACTGCCACTTCCAGGTTTGAATCTGGCTTCCTGATGGTCCCAACACTGCCCTCCACATCCATCCACACTGAGTCATGGCAAATTCTTGCGCAAGATTTATGCCAATACCTTATTTTTACCGTTTTTCCTCTGCAAACTTACTAAGCTATGGTAATTGCTGGATCCTTTGTACTTGTTTGCTGTGTTAACTTTAGAGTTACATACATTGTATGGTTGTATTTAGTTAATATTGTTGCATAACCAGTCTGAGTTAAATAATAAAACGTTTGATTAATCTTCGAAGTATAGAAAATGTAAGAAATGTTGTTTTATGTGTGGTAAAAATTTTTAAGTAGGTTATTGGTAACTGCCTTTAGTCTTTATGGTTTGAATACTGTCTTCCTTGTATCCCCAAAGGATATGATCTACAGAAGGAAATTACCCCTGTTATTTAAAAATATGGTCTCAGTATTTGCTTACTTGAGAAATCTATTTTGATGTTTATTTAAACTGAGAATATATGCCTCAGTCGTTATAAAGAAGTAACCTAATATGGATTAATCAAATGTAAATATTTCAAGTTATATATAAAAATCTGATCTTTTTCCAGCCTTGCTGTATGTAACTTTTTTGATCTGTGGGAAAGAGGACAAGAGCTATAAACTCAGAGCCACCTGTGCCTTTGTTGTGCCACATTTTCAGTGCCAGGAGCACATAGACCTGCACCTGTTGGTAACTCCGAGCAAGCCAGCCTTTGCCGAACCCCAGGCCTCTGCTTACACTTTTTGACTGGAACTAAATGATGTTGCCATTTTTATTTTTAGGTTTGCTGGCATGGGTAATCTCATTAAGGTGCTAACCAGGGACATAGACCACAATGCAGCACATTTTTTCTTGGACTTTGAAAGTAAGTCTCTTTAGCCCTTCACAGCTGGTGCATAATGGTAAAGGTGAAAGGTGAATGATCCTCACACCACAGTGAAGGCCAGCCAGAACATTTGTTAATAAAGTATGGGCAATCAAAATTTGCATGATTTTTTCCCTTAATTGTAGGCAAACATCACCATCATACGTATAATTCTTTAGTTTTTCATTTGCTAAAATCATGTTGAGTCTGTAGCCAGTGCTGTCCTTTCATTAGTCCATGAAGCAAGGAGCCTTATGATGAACATTCTACTAGTATGCCGTGGTGACTGCTCACGTTCCTGCCGTCGGTGGCTGGATACCGTCCACGTGTGCTGCACATCAGAATCAGGAATTAAGTAACCGCCACCGGTTACAAATCCAAATTTGGATAGAAATAGCCGCTTTATTTCATGGCATACAGGAAGTAAGTTTAACATTCTACTCTCTTAAGATGAAATGCAAAGGTGAGCTGTGGCCAAAACTCTTGATATTTGGCTTTGAAATAAATTGTTGTTTCGGCGCAATTTTAAACAAGATTACACGTGAATAATTCTTGATCAGAAATTTCTTTTCCAGACTACAAGCACTATTGGAATACTTACAGAATTTTTCATTATAAGGCCACTAATGAGACTTGTCTTGGGAGAATTTTGCGAAGAATTAGAGCAACAGTTGTGCCATTATGTACAGGAAGCCACATTTCACCTCTAGGTCCTCCACATCAACCGTTGCGAGCCCGGTTTGCTGTCGCCCGAGCCCAGTCTCGGTAACCTGAAGGACGAATTCATGGCCTAATGAACATTTTCCCTTTTGCTATTGAAACAAAAAATCCATTTCTGATGTTCTTTTTTATAAAGGGATATTTTCTCTTTTCTCATTCTTGTCTCGACAGGTACCTTAACATGGGGAATCTTCTTAAAGTTTTGACATGCACAGACCTTGAGCAGGGGCCAAATTTTTTCCTTGATTTTGAAAGTGAGAAGATGATTTTATATCTATTTCTCTTTGCCTGCAGTAGACTGCGTTTGTCTTGCACTAAATGAATGTTTCCACTTTGCCATCTGTTTAACTGCTTTGCATGACTGAGCTATGAATTGTTTGAGTAAAATTTCTGGTGCCTTCTAGAACTGAAAATCCTTTTTTTATAGACTAAATTGTAAAATGCTTTTATTTGAATTTTTATAAGAGATATCTCTTTAGTGAGCATTTTTTACAATTTGAGATCTCAAATGAAAACATTTAAGATTCTTATATAAAAACATTTCTGTGAAAAAATTTTGGTGAAATTTGTTAATAGAAGCAATTTTTGAGGGGAATTAATTGCAGTTGGGAAAAATTAAATATTAACTCTATACCTATTGAAGTATTTTAATACAAATCGGTTCTTGAAGGCCATTCAAAGCTTAGTATTTGGGCATAATATTAAAAGGTAAGTGTGAACCTTAATTATTCAATCTTTGTATATAATTAATTTGAAAAGTTAAGAAACTCATTATATGTACTTATTTCAGGAGTTATTTTTTTTCTAACTCTAAATATAAAGAAAATAATGGGTTCACAGACCTTTAAGTAATTTGCCTTCTGTTTGTTTTATGTTGCATGACCTATTGTAATATGGTCTAAGGGTGGCAGGTAAGTGTCATTGACCCCATGCATGTTGAAAAGCTTTTGCTTTTTTGGCTGTTTGTCTGTATTGCTTTAGCTTGTCTGGTTGTCAAATCAAGAACAATGATATTAAATTGGTGTTTTAGTGTGAATGTTGCTATTTTAACTGATCATTAGAAATTGTTAGGAAAGGGTGAAGAGAGCGCCTTAGATTGTAAATCGTGCGATCTCCTGCATTACCACTAAGGTTAAAACATTTGAACAGATATTTAAGTACTTAAACTTTAAGACCTTTTCTGGCTTTAAAAACAAAATAAACAAATCCCTGAAAATAAATCCCCAGAGAGTCGCTGCATTTTTCATCAACTTCTGTTTAGTTTATGTGATATTATGCAATTCATTCTACTTTATGAATAATTTAAATATTTTCCTTGAAACCAGGACAGTGCCTATGCACACATTAATTTATTGTTCTACATTTTATGGAATAATTTATGGTCTCTGATATTTTTCTAATTTTATTACATTCCTATCAATGTTCTGTTAATAGTTTGGTAGTGTGTGCAGGCTAGCGAAGGGTAGTAATGCTAATATCAGGACCATAATAAGATGTGGGTTTTTAGGGGACCATGTAGTTAAATAAATAGTGGTTTTCTTGACCCTTCTCAACAATTTAACAAGACTATTTTAAGTGCATGTTTAGCATGAATTTTAATCAGCTTGGGATGTTGAGCAGATTGCTGACTTGAAGGTTATTCTTTCAGATGAGGCAACTTACATTAAAGCTGTATTTTAGTTTATTTGCATCTATTTCAAACTTGGTCTTGTATATTTTTCTGCTATTCTGTCTCCCTTTACTCTGTCTCAAATTCCTTACATTTGCAGAATCTTGGCTCTGACACAGTCAAGATCTTGTTCAAGACTTGGCACTTGATCTTTTTATAAACCGAGCTTTAGGTTGTGGTCCAGTGAGAAGCATGAGTTTATTGTAGTGTTTAAAATATTATTTGGTCTTGGTTTCCTAATCTGGAATAGGTTTGGATCATTATCCTTAAATTTAAATAGTTAATTTAGTGCCAGGAAAAGGTCGGAATTGCTAACAACAACAATTTCCAATCATGAAGAACTACATGTAAAGTGTTAACTTCTTACAGGCAGCTATAAGTTAAAGAATGATATTGTTGCCTATATCGGCCAATGTAGAACTTTTGGTTTGACACTTACTGGTATACTGTAAGTGAAATTTAGTGAAAACATTCTGTATCCTACGCCAGAGTTTGCCTGTTATTTCTTATTTAGATTTTTAAAGTATGTTTTCTTTTGATTCTTTTTTTATTTTTTATTGATTTTTTACAGAGAGGAAGGGAGAGGGATAGAGAGTTAGAAACAGATGAGAGAGAAAAATCGATTAGCTGCCTCCTGCACAACCCCCCACTGGGGATGTGCCCGCAACCAAGGTACATGTCCTTGACCGGAATCGAACCCGGGGACCCTTCAGTCCGCAGGCCGACGCTCTATCCACTGAGCCAAACCGGCCAGGGCCTTTTGATTCTTAATCAGTTTTATCTTTTATTCATTAGTCTTTTTTATTTTTTATTTTTTTAACAAAACTTTTCTGCTATAAGTTTACCTTATAATTTGGCTACTAGAGTGATCTTAGCCCATGAGATGGGTCAAAATGGTCAATATATTTAATGTGCCAGTTCCTTATGATTACAGAGAAAAGACTTTGTCTTAACTTTAGCATGTGCACACACGTGCTGTTTTTCACTTCAGTTCAACATCCATTTATGCCAAGCCTCCTGCCTGCTGACAAGTAGGTGCCGGGGATGCAGAGATACAACTCCTGCCTTTGGAGAGTTCTCAGTCTAGTGGGATAGATAGAAATGCAAATTAATAATAATCTTTGCGTAGTTTACATCCCAGGAATAGCTCAGGAAGGGATTGACTTTACCTTGCAGGGAGTAGACGTTCTGATGGTGATGTTTAGTTGGCTGTGGAGGTGCAGTAGAACGTTTCAGGCAAAGTTAGTGAAGGACATTGTAGAAGGAGCATGTACAAAGTTACTCTATTTTCAGTTAGACCACAGTAGGAGAGTAAAAATAGGTGAGTGTTTATAAATGAGAAATAGAACCTTACTTCCTATGATTCTTTATTTTAGTGCCTTTCCATTTAATCATACATTTCTTCTAATTCTGTGTCTTTTGTGTTACCTGTCCGTTCCCCCCCCCCCATCTTTTACAACTATTGCTACCCACTTTTTTAGTCTAACTTTATTTTCCATTTTACTTTTTGTATATTTTCTATTGCTTTTGCTCTGTACTTTGAAATATTTTTATTCTTATGGTCTTTCCTTATATTTTTTTCCTCTAAAATGATATAGGATTTTATTTGTTCAAAGATGAAAATGCATAATGGTGTCCTTTAACTCATGCTGGAGGCATATTTATATCTACCATCTTGGTACTTTCTCATTCATGCAACAATTTTGTTATAGAAAATCTGCTAGGTACTGAGTTTGCATGCCATTCAGTGGTATGTACTGTATATTGAGCTCCCTGCCTTGATGAAATTTATGGAGTTAGAGTATAAATATTTATTGAGCGAATGTATGAATGGATGCTAGATTAAAGCAGATAGACCCTTTATCACAGTTATAATTTTCATGTGATTTCCTTTTTATCTTCCTTCTTTAGTAGCTGATCTTTGCCTCTTTTTGTACCATAACAACTTCAGTTTTTAAAAAATCTTTTTTGTTGAGAGTATTACAGATTTCCCCTTTCCCCACGCCCAACTTCAATTTTAACACTTACTTTCAGTGACTCTTTTTAGGAAAGTGGGGTGAAATTATTACAATATTTAATTTTACCTTCAAACAGTAAGAGCAACTGAAACATGCTGTAATTGCCCTTGAACAGCTTTTAAAGAAGCCCGATGAGTTAGCGCTGTGCTTACTCCAGTGGTAGATACATCCTTTTGCAATCAAATGACTGTCCCTTTGTTAGCTGGCTAAGTGGCAGGTTTTTCCTTCAACTAATACCGTTTTTCGTTCTTTGCTCTGAAAAATCAAAGTGACAAGTCTTGGGTGCATTATATGATACCATTTTTTTGAACAAATGCTTTCTTTTACATAGTCTTTCCCCCTCCCTAGTATCTCACCTTTTGCATGACTTGCTGTCGGTAAAGTAGTGCTTACCTGTCTGCTATTTTCTGTTTGTCTTCATTTCTACAGCAGTCTTCAGCAGCTTTCAAAATTATCAGTGTGACTCTCCTGTGGCAGTCTAAAACTGTTCAGTCAGTGTGGTGCCGGGGGCTGTTTTTAAGTTTCTTGTTACTTATTAAATCTTTAATAATCATTAATCACTCCCAAGGTCTATTCAAATCTACTTTATAATGTTTCTTTGTCTGTAAGTCTCAGTGTCACATTTTTCTCTTAACAACTAGTCACCACACCAAAAATACATAGTAATTGCAAACTTTACAAATACCTTTTGGTCTGCAACAGTCATAATATTGTCCTTTGTCATGAATTCCCTCTTCATGAATTTAAACTATGTGTCTCCTATTGATGTTATGTCTGTAGTTTCACAACCCACGTGAAAAAATATAAAATTGCTGTTTTTGCATGTAAAGAGTATTTTCTCTGCTGCGCCTAGTGTAAGTATAAAAGTTACAAGATGTACTTTTTAGAAGTGTGTGTCTAACCATGACTTTGGAGAACAAGGTCTGGCTAAATGAGAGAGGATATTACTGCTAAATGACAGACTGATTTTAAAGTCATTTAGCTACAATATCATTATTCGCTCCTAGTAATACCTGTATAACTTTGGACACAGTCTTTTTTTAATTGGCTCCTCTTATGTAATTATTTTGTCATAGAATTTTCATTCAAAAGGTGCATGATTTCTGAAAAGAAATTTGAAAATAAGGGAACAGATATGAGAACACAAATCCCTAAGTTGGCTTTGCATGTAAATGTTACTGTGTTATGTTTTTGTAGTACTGTCTTAGGTATGTTGAAATTAGAATTTGGTACTGTAATTGTTGATTTAAAAAATGTGTGGTATGTTTTTGACTAGTTGGCAGTTTAATAATTGGGATTGAACTATGACTTGTCCCAAACACAAATAAAGTTATAGTATTTAGGCAACTGGAGTCCTAGTTTCATGTGTCAACTTAGTTTCCTTAAATTTTCCAAGGAAAGGAATAAATATAGATCATTGTGTATTTGTGGGGCGGTGGTGTGGGTACAGAAAACTCTTAGTCACTAGTTTTATATAACAAAGAGATCAGACATGTTCTTAATTCATATTATAAATTAGGTAAGCAAAACAGATCAGACATGTTCTTAATTCACATTATAAATTTGGTTTTCCTCCCCTACCCTCATAAGAGAAAATTTTAGTAGGGAGAAATTCTGCCAGCATAATTAATTCCTCTAAAGCATTATGGTAATTATAATGTTTATCATTTTAAGTGCTTTATGCCTTCTCTGTAGTAACATGGCCTAGCTGAAAAGATATAAGAAAAATTCAGTTTCCTCACAGAGTGCCCATTCCCCTCCACAAGCAATGTACTAGATGAAAACGACTTATCCTTAGGAAAAAAATGACCACATCATTAAAAAGAGAATTTCTGTTACCTCGAGTCTAGCAGAGAGAAAGCTAGATTTAGTCCCATTAACATATGTTCTGTGGCTAACACTGCAGGTGGTGGAAATACCCATATGTTTGTGTTCCTTGTCATGCTTTTTGTAACTGTAATTCTTCACTTTTTTCTCACTCATCCTCAAGGATGGAGGAGCTCAGTTTTTGCTTTAGCATTTAAAAAGTTCAGTGATAATATTGCAGCTAAAGCATCTAGCTTTCAGCAGCCCAGTGATTCTGGAGCAGTTTCATACTTTGAACTCTTCTGCGCTGGAATCTTGACCTTGTGTTCATCGGCAGAGAAGTTCATTTGGTACAGAATTTAAAGTGGTCCCTAGAAAAGGGCAGCATCTAGAAAGGATTCTTTTAAAAGTATTTATATCAATATTCAGTCATTAAATAATTTATAGGAGACTAAAGTCATTTCAGTCTTAAACATAGATTAGCAAGATATATTAGACCTTTCATTTCTCTAGCATTAAAATAGATCATTACTCATGAATTTACAGTCATTACTGATAGTGACGACTGTAATGAAAAGCCAGTTATTCGTGCCATCACAATTTAAATTCGAATGATAATTCTCAAGTTCACTTAATATACCAAGTCATTATTTGTATCTACAATAAATAATGTTTGGTGTTCCCTTGCTGCTTTGTGATATTTACAAACTTGAGGCTAGTTGTTCAAGTATAGAACTATGGAAAAATTATCAATGTTTTCCAAGAAGTACAAAATTAACATTGAATAAAATGTTAGTCATCTTTAGAAATTTGGATTTAGAGTTATATGTGTACTAAAAAATTCATGTGACTGTGAATTTTCTTGTGCTTTCCTGCTGTTTAGATGCCCAGCCTACAGAGTCCGAGAAGGAAATTTATAATCAGGTGAATGTAGTGTTAAAAGATGCAGAAGGCATCTTGGAAGACTTGCAGTCATATAGAGGAGCTGGCCATGAAATACGAGAGGTAAAGCACGCCATTTTCCAATCAACTAGAATGTACTGTGTCCCTCCCTCTTTTTAATCTCTGTCGTTTTCTATACTTTAGAATCCTATTGCATAGTAAAAATTATATTTAAAGGAAGATCACTTGCATTATTTCAAAAGTGGTTGCAAAATATAAGAATAAAAGGAAAACAGTGTTCTATAAATATGTATGTATTTTATGTATATTAAAGAAAATTGTGTGTTATTGGTTGCTGTCACACCTGAAATTTACTGTATCCATGGGGGGCCTATTGGTATTTTTATGGAGGGGAAGAGCAGACACAACTTTCTTTGGCCTTTTGTTCTGCCTTCTATTTTTCCTGCTCCTCCTAAACTTCCTTGGGAAATCTGAAATCATCCTTGTGGTCTGACTCCCCAACTCTGTCTGACTTTTTCCTCAGAGCAAATGTTCAGTGTGGTCTCCCTCAACTTTCTTCTCCCGAACCTCTGACCTGATCCAGGTTTCTTCCCATTCATCTCATTCTCCATTTCTTCTGTTTTTCCGGAGAAGCTTAGTCTCTCTCCTTCTTATCAACACTGTGTTCTCTAACATTCTTCTCCATTTTCCTCTGGAATTTCAATTCTTTCTTCTCTTTTAATTCCATCTGTTTTTTTCTCTTTTACTGACTTTTTCTCCTCAGCATAAACATACTCAGCAGTCCTGTTCTACCCAAAGAAACCTCCGAGCCTCTTTTTCTCATCGAAGATAGAGTCTATTAAATAAACCATGCTTATTCTCTAGGATAAACCACCAGAAATGGAGATAATGTTTTGACGGTTTCAATATTTTTGGAAATGAGAGTGAGAATACCTGCTCCATGACACCCTCACATTGACACTGACCAAGCACCCTTGTGCATGTTGGGCTGTGGTTGGTGCTGTACTGAAACGTTCTCTAGGAGCAGTAACGCTGATGTGAAAGGAGAAGGAACCAGCATTATAAGGAGAACCATGACATGTTGATGTGGCAGGGAAGCCATTGTCTTCAGTTCTGAATCCAGCAAGGCCAGGAAACAGTTAACTGTGCTCGCTTGTGACAGTGGGTGGCATTTGTTGGAGCATTTGATAGTATGAGAATGAGCAGATACTCGAAATATCATTTTTAGGTCCTTGCAAGAAAAGTTGGCTAGGCTTCTCAAGAGAAGAAAGCAAATTTAAAGTTTTTATCTATTTGCTCATTTCCTGAATAATAAATAAAATAAACAAGTTTCTACTTGCTATAAAACATTACTGAGACTGGGCTTGAGGCTAAAAGGATTTTTCATATACAGCAGGATAATATTACAGTTCCTTTGAAATATTCATATTAATATGAAATAAAGATTGTCATATATTTTTAACATTAAAATATTTCTATATTGTCACATAAATGGGATTTACTTTGGACTCCTATAGTGCTTAAGCATCCTTTAAAATTTTTTTATGTTAAACTATCAAGGACATTTGCATATAGTGGCAAGCTTATAAAGCAAATTGCTTAAATAATATATAGCCCATTTATTTAGTTTGTAGCTAATTTATTCAGAGCTTCTTCTAAATTTACCTGGTTTCAATTTTTGTTTGCGTTCCTGTTTTTTGGTTTTGTGTAGACAGAGTTAGAGTGCTAGCGCCTTGGGAAAATCTAAACATCAGTACCTCCTGATCACGTTTATGAGTAGCCCCACGCCCCGCCGTGGGTGTGAGTTTCAGCTTTCACATGGTGTGTTTAGCTTGTTGGAAGATGTCAGAGAAAGCAAACCAGGTTGTTGAAAAAGACATTAGGTTTCATAAAGGGTTAAGAAAAGCATCTTTAAGCAAAATAAAGATGAAAATAAGAAAATACATTTCTTTGGGAAGAACCCTCTAAATTAATAGAAGATTGCCTAGTGGTTTGAAGGACTGGGCATAGAGAAAAGGCATATGCACGTTATATTAGGGTCTTTAGATTGCGGTTTATTTCCTCTCCTTTCAGATTTGAAACTAGTTTTTACCTTCTTATTCGGGAAAACCCAAGAAAACTTGGATTCCAGAATAATACTTTAAATATATTTTATTGATTTTTTTTTTTTTTTTTACAGAGAGGAAGGGAGAGGGATAGAGAGCTAGAAACATCGATGAGAGAGAAACATCGACCAGCTGCCTCCTGCACACCCCCTACCGGGGATGTGCCCGCAACCAATATACATGCCCTTGACCGGAATTGAAACTGGGACCTTTCAGTCCGTAGGCCGACGCCCTATCCACTGAGCCAAACCGGTTTCGGCCAGAATAATACTTTAGTTATAGGAAATAAGTGTGACAATTTCCGAATCCCATCTTTCAGGTTGATTTGGGTTCTTAATTTGGTAAGTCTCCTAAAACTACTTTGGACCCTGGAATTTGAATTATTCTAAGTTTCATACCCTGTTCCACAGTTGGCATCTTTTTTCATTGATTGCCTAACTTTTTGGTTTCTTTTTATTTTGCTAAAATAATTTTTTAAAGAGTACTGCTAAGAAAGCCTGTGTGTGATATGCAAAACAATATAAATGGTTTCTTTTTGTGGCTCTAAAAGGTATCAAGGCGTAATACATTTAACCAGCATGTATTGTGTCATCCTATTCCATTATATCCATGTCCATTGCAAGGATAACTAAAAGTGTGTTATGATAGGGTTAAGTATCCAGGAAGTTGAGAAGGCCCACTCTCAGCATTCCTGTGTCCATTGTTCTGTATTTTATAGATTGTACCAGGGTTTCCAACATTTGCTCAGACATATATTTTAATGTAAAAAGAATGCTGCTGGACTTTCAGAACTCTTAACTTTTTTTTCCCCCCTTTCGATTTTGAAGGCCATCCAGCATCCAGCAGATGAGAAGTTACAAGAGAAGGCATGGGGTGCTGTTGTCCCACTAGTAGGCAAATTAAAGAAATTTTATGAATTTTCCCAGAGGTTAGGTAAGTTGAAAGTTTTGTAATTATAACTTCCCTAGTGAAAAATACATTTATTGGTGCCACCAGAAGTAATTTAGAGTATTTTATGTTCACATTGCTATATTAATGTGCTACATATGTGAAGCAAGTTTGTTAGACTGTAGGATATTACAGCATAAAGCTAGGTCTTTATTTAGACTGTTGTCCTCGACACATTAGTGCTTCCATAAGGAGAGCTCTGATTTCATTGCAGTCTAAAGGGTCCTAGCGAGAGAAACCACTTGGTAGAAGTTCTCTCCAGCAAACCCTCTCCCAGATGCAGGAGCTAATCCATAGGCTCTGGAATATTTAGATTTTGATGTTCTTAAAATCATTGCTGATTAGGATCAGTTAAGTTCATGGATCTAAAACTACAGGTTGAGGACTAGGGAGCCAATAGGAAAAGCTACCGTGAGATCCAAATTTTGCCTTCACTACAACCAGTAAACATAGTTGGAATTCCCTTCCTTGGAGAAGTGGCCAAAGTAAGATCTAGACATCGAGCTGCTGGTGTCATTTGAAAGCTGTACATTGGAAGGACTTTTTGTGTGACATTGTGGACATACGGGAGGAGCAGGATAGGTATATCTGAAATTTGAAAAATTTAAATTGAAGTTCTTGACACATGTTTTATATAGTTTTGAGTTTTGAATCTCATAAACATGTTATGTATTTTAAATGAACTCATGCAATTTGGTAAACTGTGCAGTAAGGTAAGAGTCAACCTGGGGGCTCATGCGCTAAGTTTAGGCCTGAGATGTGATTTCTTGGGGCCATAGTTTAAAAAAATTCCTCATCAGATGCCAGGTTTAAAAGTTGGTAATTGTTTGTGTTTTGGTGTTAAGTCTCCAGTTGTTTGATAAAATCAGTAGTTTAGGTGCCAGTTGGTCAGTTGATCTGCATGTCAGTTGGCCAGAGCTAAGTGACAAGCATCGCTGTTGATTACTGAGAGCATGTGCTTTCTAGTTTAGTAGGTTCCCGGGGCTTCCTAGTTTTTATATCTTGCTTTTCATATTCTTTACTAGAGGCCCAGCGCACGGAATTCGTGCACTTGGCAGGGTCCCTCAGCCCAGCCTGTACCCTCTGCATTGAGCGTCTGCCCCCTGGTGGTCAGTGCGCATCACAGCGACTGGTCATTTTGTCATTCGGTCGATTTGCATATTAGCCTTTTATTATATAGGATGTTAGGTACTTGGCCATTTGTGTTTGCAACTTTTCCTTTAAAGTGGAGGTTCTTTTTTTAAAAAAACCTATGTTTTTTAAAAAATAAGAGAATTGCTATTTTTCTTAGATACAGTATGCACTGTTAAATGTGAAAACAAATAATAGTTGAAATAGAAGTATTTGGTAAATTATTCTTTTCTTACTAAAGATAAGAATTGTAATTTATTTTCCCAAGCACGCAGTCAGCTCTTTAACACTATTTGCCTTTCAGTCAAATATCTACATCGTCTGTAGCTTGGTAGCTTCAGACCACTGACCTTGGCCTTGTAATTGTGGTGGTCACGACTCCTTCATATTTAGAGAGTTATCTGTGCTGCTAGTTTCTGGCTGCATTTATAGTTGAATTGCTTTAGACCAGGCGTCCTCAAACTACGGCCCGCGGGCCACATGCTGGTGTTTTTGCCATTTTGTTTTTTTACTTCAAAATAAGATATGTGCAGTGTGCCTAGGAATTTGTTCATAGTTTTTTTTAAACTATAGTCCGGCCCTCCAACGGTCTGAGGGACCGTGAACTGGCCCCCTGTTTAGAAAGTTTGAGGACCCCTGCTTTACATGGTGCTCTTGTCTTACTAAGGCTCATTCTAGTCTCAGCATTTACCAATGAAAAAAGAATAATTACAAAATCGGCCAAACCAGTCAGGCTTGCATGTTTTCTTACGTTTTATTTACTGGAATTGAATCGGGCTCCTGGTATGGGTTCCATCGTGGGTGCTGTGTTCCATTTCAGCAGAGGCATTTGGTAACACAGGTGATAAATAGCAAAGAGCATCACTGTCCATGCTGTCACCTGGAAGCTTTGAGCCTTCATCATGGGACTCTGGGCCCTCTGTAAAGTTACAAGCAAAATATACATTTAAGACCTGATGGCTTACTCCTCATGTCTTGTCCAGTAACCTGACCAGTAATGTTTTTAGTTTTCTTGCTTACAGGATGCATATCTTTGCTTGCATGTGATAGGAACTCAGTGTTTGTTGAATGAGTGTTGTACTAATGAATATACACATCTGCTATATCAAATGTGTGTTGGGTATTTAGGAGAAGCAATAAATGGATTTTAGGACTTTGGTGGCATAATGGCCTGTTTGAATTTTCGTTTCCTAGCTGTGTGGTCTTGGCCACATCGCTTAGATTCTCTGAACTTTAGTATCCTGTCTGGTCCTCCAGTCTGTTGAGTCTTCTGCTTTATGTCCACTAAACCTCTCTAGTCTTTTCTCTTCCTGCCTCACTGTTGAGCCAGAGATGAGGATAAACACCATAGACAACACACAGAGTACCACACACGCATCAAATGAGCATGGTCCTATAGAATCCTGCAATCTCAAGGAGAGGGTGGCTTGGCCTGCGTACTGCAGATAACCACGGGGTGCATTCCAGAAGAGGGACCTTTTTTTTTTTTTTTTTAAATATTTTATTGATTTTTTACAGAGAGGAAGAGAGAGGGATAGAGAGCCAGAAACATCAATGAGAGAGAAACATCGATCAGCTGCCTCCTGCACACACCCCACTGGGGATGTGCCCGCAACCATGGTACATGCCCTTGACCGGAATCGAACCTGGGACCCTTGAGTCCGCAGGCCGACGCTCTATCCACTGAGCCAAACCGGTTTTGGCCAGAAGAGGGACCTCGATCCCTTGTGGCTTATTTATGGAGGGACAGGAAAGGGGTCACTGAATAATTTGGAAGATACTGAGCTTTGTCCATAGCCCTTGCTGGCCTGGGAAACACCCTGTTCCTGGTAGTTGGTCTCAGGCCTTCCTGGTTGAGACATAACTTGAGGGAGGTTACGTGATCAGACAGTAGACAAACTGTGTTGTCTTTCCTCAGTCTTTCTCCCTCCTGTTCCAGGGACTTAGTACAGGGACCACCTCCAAAGGTCATAATGAGTGAGTTTATGCAACACGTTGAGTCCTTGTCACTGGGCTAAATGTACCAAAATCTATTAAAAGGGCCCAAAGTGCCCACAATAATTGTGGTCATGTCTGTTGGCTGCCTTAAATCCCCCACAGACCACATCCTTTGGGTTCCCTTCTGAGGATTCAGCGACTGGTCTTTGATAGTAGGTGGATGGCAGTTGGTGAGAATAAATGGCTCTTGTCTCTCAAGGGGAACTTTCTGCAGGGGCCTCCCCTTCTTGTCCTGAGCTTCAGCCATTCATAGAAGTTCTCAAGTTCATTGACCATCCCAGCTTGGTCATGCGACTTGAGTCCACCACTAGGGGGCAATGTCTCCCATCTACCAGAGTGATAGTGTGCTTTGAATGCTGAACTTAACCCTGAGACTTATAAAATCTAGTAAATGCAAAAATTTTTGTAACAGTCCAGTTTTTTTTAATAGTATTGGTGGGTGTGTTTTCTTAAGTGTATTTTTCTGCTCTCATCTCTCTCAAACTTTGCTTTCTACTTACATTAACGCTGGCATACGGAATGAATCTTGGGAGAAATAAACCATTTTTCAGAGCAGCCAAAAATGTTATTCCTCTTAATTGATTTTTCACATCCACATTGCAGCTCTGTGAGCCAGCCATAGGCCTACAGTCCATTCTCCACACTGCAGGTCAGGTGCAGAATGTAAATGCTAATCGGTAATGCCCCTGTTTACATAGTTTATCCAGGGATATCAGGATGACAAGGTCAGGATGCTTCATATGGCACACACAGTATAAGCATAGTAGAGGCCCGGTGCACAAATTGGAGCACATTAAAAGGAAATTAATTAGAAGAAATATTTTAATAGCACTATTAGCCCTTTCTCTATAATAGAAGTGTCAACCAAATTCATGTTCGACAATGACAGATAGAAACACACATGTGCGATTGGCGCCAGTGAGCGCTTTATATATATAAACTTGTTTAATTAGACCTGCTTTCTGATATAGCTAAACTTTTCCCAGCCCAGTGAAACACCCCAATTTCTCTTTCAGGTAATTGTCAGCAACTCAGCAGTAAATATCAACAGGAAGCAGATTATTATTGTAGATCTCGCAGGGAGAACAAAGGGTGAAATATTTGTAGACTACTATATATTTGACTATATTCTGAGCAGTGAGAGAACCTGAAGTCATTTTTAAGGTCCACCATTTCTTCTTTTCAGTCGGGTCAAGTTTCTAAACTTTGTAAACTCTGTTTTCCGGCTAATGAAAAGAAAATAGGATTCTACCGAGTCTCTATCTACCTACTCCAGGACTTCTGTGAGGATCAAATGAGATGAGGCATGGGAAAACGCTTCACAGACATTTGGTTAAAGTGTGAAATGTTTGCACCTGGCGATAGAGCAAGTCATATTCCTGGGCTGAAGAAACTACAAGGAGGCTAGTCACTAGGGAGAGGAAGCCGGGCGTTATCAGGCACCCACAGTGACTGTTTCCGGGCTGGGCTGGGCTGTGGGCCGCATTTTGTGCCATGGGGTCTCAGCAGCACTGGCTGCAGTTTGGTGGGGTGTCACTCTGGGATGGTGGCAGGGCCTGTGTCCCACTTGGGGGAAGCTGAGTGTTGCTTTGTAAATGGCCAGTGAGTGTCATGGCAGCTCCTGTGTTGAGCCTCTACCCTATGGTGGTCAGTGCATGTCTTAACGACCGGTTGGATTATTGGAGCGACACTTAGCATATTGGCCTTTTATATAGAGAGAGGTTGTTTTAATCTCCTCAACGCGCTCTATCCACCAGTATTGGTATTGCAGTGTGAGTACTATGTCATGCTCTGGCCCCGGCCCTGTCTGTTTGCACACTCTTCCTCATCCTTAGCAGACAATCCATTCTCAGCTCAGATGTCACTTACTCAGGGAGGTCTTTTTCTGAACTTCAACTAGGTGAGGTCCTATTTTTATATCTTTCCATTATACCAGGTATTTCTTCTTAACACACATCATAATTTCTTTCTTCTCTGTATAATCAGGCTCCATGTGACCATAGGGAGCTGACTATACCTTCATCTCTGTTTCCCCAGTGCCTGGCACATAGTAGGCAGTCAATATGTTTTTTGACTTAATGTAAAAAGAATACTATCTGCCATTTGGAGTTATTGTGTGGATGACAGATAATGTCTATGTAGTGTGTAGCCCAGTATCTGGCACATAATAGACACATAAGAAATATATACTGCTGGTAGTAACCAGAATAATATTTCATGAGGTTACAGGAGGCCAGGTAGAATGCTGCTTTATTTGAGAAACAGCTTAATATGGTGGAAAGATAGGGCTGTTTAGTCAGAAACACCTGGCATTTACTAGCTGCACCCTTGGGGTCTAATCTCTTTGAAATTCAGTTTATCCACGTGATACCCATGTCATAATTGATGCTGAAAGTTAAATGAGAGGTTGGGTTAAGCTCACTATGGGTGTTGGTTCACCATTAAGTCTTCATCAATAGTAGAGCTGATATTTTTTTAAGTTAAGGGTTGATGATCTAACGTAAATTCATTATCATTAAGAAATATTTGTTTATTGACCTGACACTTACTCATTAATTTCCGATCAACATCTGACTCTAAGCTGTAATCTAGCATTGTTTTTTGATTCTGTAATCTGTAACTAAATTAGTGTGATTTCTCTAACTTTATTGAATGAAATGCCACTATTTACATTTTTAAACACAGTATTAATTAACTTGGCATTCCAAAAGTAGCACTTATTTTAAAGGGACCATTTTTCTTAAACTCAGAAAGCTAATTATTAAATCAAAGATTTTGTTTCCTTTAGTAACTGAAAGAAAGCAGTTTCTGTTTATAAATAAGCAGCAAATTCAAAGTATGAGAAGTTGGTCCTTCGTTCATAGCCATGGACAGATTTGACCGTGTGGACATAGGGCCAATGTAGACGTTACTTGGCTATAGGTAACAATGACCATTTCATAACCGTCAACACTGCAGATTGGTAAATGTAGTATAAAGGGCGCTCTCTGATCCTGGTATTCAGATTACATTTTGCATTACTTTGAATTTGAGTTTATAGATTATAAAACTGAATTAGTCTCTAAGGTTTTTATTCTACCAAATAATGTCAATTTGTGTGATTGTATTTAGATGATCTGGATTTTAAAGAGAACTTACTTTCATGGGATTTGAAATCATAACATTTATAAATTGTTCACTTTCTAATTAACAAATATCAGGAGATTCAAACAACATTTAAATCTTTTTTTTTTTTTTTTCTTTAGAAGCAGCATTAAGAGGTCTTCTGGGAGCCTTGACAAGTACCCCATACTCTCCCACCCAGCACCTAGAGCGAGAGCAGGCTCTCGCTAAGCAGTTTGCAGAAATCCTTCACTTCACACTCCGGTTTGATGAACTCAAGGTAGGATTCCTGCTTGCCTTGACTATATGAAAGCACGAGTCCTTCATAGAGCACCAGGAGGGACGTGTGGAGACGTAGCTGAAATGTGCTTAGTGATGTCTGATGTCCTTAGCAAAAATGGAAAACTGGATATAAAAGTCATGGCAGGTCTTTTGATACATGCATAGCAAATTACCCAATATTCAGCCTTCATTTAACTTCATTTAAAAAAGTTCTCTGAAAGAATATTGACCTTTTCTGATATATTTTTTTTCCTTTCTGCTCACCTCCAGTTTATCTCAATTTTCTTTTATACAAAAATGTTAACCCCTCAGTTTACCTATCTATATGCCTACCTGTCTGCCTACCTCCACTGTTGGAGGAGTGTGTGTAGAAGCAAACACTAGCTCTCCCAGCAGGAGACTGACTTCCACATCACGCCCTGCACAGCAGCCAGCTGGGAGCAGACCCTGTGACATCTTAGGGCCTCAGATGCCTTGCCTGGGAAATGGAAGGGCAGGATTCCTAACTTCAGCCTTTTATGGTTAAATCTCAGACAACTGTTCTCTTTTATTAACACTTTGAGCACAGATGACTTACATACACAATTTTAGTCAGTCTGGAGATTGTCCTGTTGACCATGATGCTTGCTTCTGTTGTAATTCCAAAGCAAGTGCCTGCAGAGTTTTTCTTGTTTTCGTCTTGTGGTAATCCTATGTTTTGGCAAACCACCTTTTAGTATATTATGTGAAATTATCGAGAAAAAGAAGGGAAACTTACTGACCATGATTAAAAAACAATCTGTAGCCAAAACCGGTTTGGCTCAGTGGATAGAGCGTCGGCCTGCGGACTCAAGGGTCCCAGGTTCGATTCCGGTCAAGGGCATGTACCTTGGTTGCGGGCACATCCCCAGTAGTGGGTGTGCAAGAGGCAGCTGATCGATGTTTCTCTCTCATCGATGTTTCTAACTCTCTATCCCTCTCTCTTCCTCTCTGTAAAAAATCAATAAAATATATATAAAAAACTAAAAAACAATCTGTACATTTTATATGTTCATTGGGGACTAAGTGCATTGTGAACATGACTTATGTGCAAAAAAGCCATCTTGGTGATACCAGTTTTATTTGTTAAAGTGTTATTACAAATTAGGAATGCTACTTCACTAGTTAAAACTGTATTTAGTAGATTTTCACTTAATTTTTTCAGTATCATTTAATACCTACTCCATTTTTCTTTCTCAACTGTCTTCTTTAGATGACAAATCCTGCCATACAGAATGATTTCAGCTATTATAGAAGAACATTGAGTCGTATGCGGATTAATAACGTTCCAGTAAGTTAACACTTTGAACTAGGGGTGGTAATAATAACTCATCTCTCAGTTCAAGTTCTCCTTTTATTTGTTCGTTTGCTCATTCATTCTGATAAAATTAAAGCTAGTAGGTAAGCTGTGGGCAACCACAAGTGTGGGAAGGGAAGAAAGAGCAAAATGCAGGAAACCATATGGTATTGACCCCCCACACACACTTTTTCCCTTAAGTTCCTACGACTACAATAAAATTATTTTTTGTCTGCATGACATTGATACCGGATTTCTCTGTGTAGTCTCATTTTAACGACATAATAATTGTGAGTTGGCAGTTTTGAGTGTTTTGTCCCCATATTCCTCGAATGGAAGACTCCGGGGAGGAACCGGTCTGGGAGAGAAGTGGGTACTGATGCTGGCAGAGGGGAGAGCGTGGCCGCGGGTCTGGCTGGCCGAGGGAGTGGCTTCTGCGCCTGCTCCTGCCTAGCCAAGCGCCGCTTCTGCTTCTTCGGGCTCGTGAGCCTCTGGACTCCTCCTCCTCTTAGCTGTTTCATACCCTTTCTCCCGCCAAGGAGTCAGATGTCTGTCACCAGTAAAACCTTAAATTTGAAGAAATATTATCTTTTTCTCGATATATTGAGGGCCTACCTTGTGTGAAAAATAGGGAAATTTCTAGGATCAGCCCTGGCCTCTAGTAGATGGTTTAATAAAGAAATACTGCATAAATATGTAAAGATGCTGAGTGGCATCAGAGGTTAAAAACACCAAAGGACACCATTTTTTTTCTTCTTCTTCATTGATGAGTGTTTTGTGAGGTGGTTGCTCCTCAGGTCCTGGGTTGGGGGACGATCCCTTTTCCAAGAAGCAGCTGTGCCTTGCATCGGTTAGATTTTGCATAGCCCAGTTCCTGCTGTGAGACTACCGTATCACCTGTAAATAAAGTAAAAGCACCACACTCAGTGCTCTGTGAGAGCCATCACTCAGGGCCAGAGACATCAGTCACCTTGTACTGCCGTTTGCCGTCAATAGTTATAAATCAGTCCGTTAATAGTTATAAGTCAATCTGTCAATAGTTGTAAGTCAGTCCGGTCCTTGTTGAGTGAAGCTTCTCTCCAAGCGCTTCCCTGTGTCATCTGCTAACTCTGCATCCCAGGTGGAAGCCCCCTCGCGCGCTCCTTTCGCAGTCGTTCTGTAGCCGGAGAACTCATTGCTGACCTGTGGTCTTTTTATTCTATGGTACACTCTGCCCACTGTCATCAGCTTGCTTTCTTTACAACACTGTTGTTGTCATTCCTTTTCTCTAATGTTTTACATGGTTCACCGTCACAGACAAGATGTTAGGCAGCATTTAACGCCCTCTACATCCCACCCCACCTTCCTCCCCAGCCTGTCTTCCACTAGTTGCTGCCTCTTAGTACCTGGAACACATTGAGTTGCATGGAATTACACATTGAGTTACATGGAATTACACATTGAGTTACGTGGAATTCCACTTCCAAGTCATTAGCGAGCATGCTCTTCCCTTCCATTGACTGGGTGAACCTGCCCAGCATCACCTCCAAAGCCCAACACGTCCATGAGTCCATTTTAGTTTCTTCCAGTCTAACTTAGTCTCTCTCACCCTCTCCATGCTATTGTGGATGCTGTGTGTTCCCAGTGGGGCAGGGTGCGATGTCAGTCACCTTCCTGTCTTCCATAGCATGTAGAGTAATCCCTGGTACCCAGAAGGCAGCCTGTCAATGTCCTATTTCATTGCTTAATATTTAAAATACAGGGTGGGGCAAAGTAGGTTTACATTTGTGAGTATGCAAAACAGAGCTTATTCTTGTATTATTATTAATGTGTTTTTTCTCATACGAACAACTGTAAACCTACTTTTGTCCCACTTCATATTTTTTAAAAGAGGTTATCTTTTATAAAAAATTTCTAGTCCTTTTTAATCTTTATTTTTGAAGACTACTTGAAGGTCTAAAATATAGTTTAAGAGTATTTATTAAGCTAATTTAGCAAGCATGAATGAGACAGCATTGCCAAAGCCCTTGTACAGATGAGACCCTATGTAATCATCTCTGAGCTGATGGCCAGGTGCTCTTATTTTCCATGCAGGCAGAAGGAGAAAACGAAGTAAACAATGAACTGGCAAATCGAATGTCTTTGTTTTATGCCGAGGCAACCCCGATGCTGAAAACCTTAAGTGATGCCACAACAAAATTTGTATCAGAGGTAAGCATTGCCGGAAGTTTCTCTGTGGTGCTGCTCTGCCTGTCTGCGCACACGATGACCCAGCACGTTCGAGACTGGGAATACCAGCTCTAAGCTGGGAGACTCCCAGATGTGTGCACCGAGTGCTGTCATGTGCACAAGGACCCACCTGTTTGCAGCCTCCCTCAGGGTGTATGGTTGACACCAGAATGGTTTTGTGACCAAACCAAACACTTGATTTTCCCCCAACCTTGCCCTTGGCCTAGTCTCCTGTCTCAGTTGAGAGTACCACTGTAGGCCAGCTGGTGTTGCTCAGTGGTTGAGGGCTGACCCACGCACCAAGAGATCAATGGTTCGATTCCCAGTCAGGGCACATGCCCAGGTTGAGGGCTTGATTCCTGCTAGAGGTTGTGCAGGAGGTAACTGATCGATGTTGATTCTCTCCCATTGATGTTTACCTCTCCCTTCTTCTCTCTAAAATCAATAAAAACACTTAAAAAAAAAGAGTGCCACTGTAAAGGCAGATCTTGTTTTATTATGCTTCACTTTACTGCACTTCACAAATGTTGCATTCTTTACAAATTGAAGGCAAGACCTCCCACCAGCCAAAAGATTATGACTCGCTTTATTGTGGTTGTCTGGAACTGAACCCGCACTATCTCTGAGGTCCGCCTATACACATAACTATGGCTTATTATCCTAAATTCCTTTATCTTCCCCCTCTATCCACTCCATCAGACAATCTTACTGGCTCCATTATAAATGCTGAGTCTGAAAACTGAACCCCTCTCTTGCTGCCTCTCCACATGAGCCCACCTCCCTCTCACCTGGATGACTGCATTCATGTTCTGACTGTTCTTATTCCCCTCTGGCCCATTGTACTCCTTTCTCCAAAGAGCAGCCAAGTCTTCTTAAAACAGAAACCTCATTTCCTTCCTCTGCTCAACATGTTTCCAGTGACTTCCCAGTTCCCTTGAGATGAAATCCACATAGTCCTGGCCTCCAGGCCCCGTCTGCACGCTGCGCTGTTTCCACCAGCCCGAGTGTACGCGCCTCTCAGGAGACAGGCCTCGGCTGCCTAGCTCAGTGGTTGGCAAACTCATTAGTCAACAGAGCCAAATTTTTTAAACTTAAACTATATAGGTAGGTACATTGTTATTAACTTAATTAGGGTACTCCTAAGCTGGCTTTTGCTAAACACTCAAGGGGCCAAAGAGCCGCATGTGGCTCGTGAGCCGCAGTTTGCCGACCACTGGCCTAGCTGGTAGCTGTATCCCCAGAGCTGAGAGCAGTACCTAGGATCTAGTGCATTTTTGACAAAATGAGTAGAAACCAAATATTTAAGTTGCCAATTTTTCATGTTAAGCTAGGTTTTAACTTACACCTATGTACTAATTCACTTTTACTCTTTTTGTTCTCCGTGCACCTTTACAGAATAAGAACTTACCCATAGAAAATACCACGGACTGTCTGAGCACCATGGCCAGCGTGTGCAGAGTCATGCTGGAAACGCCGTGAGTATCGTGTCAGCCGGTCTCTCACTAGCATACTCCTGTGGGATGGTTGTCCAGATGGGAACATGTCGTAATTGTAAGGTGGGAATTAAGGAGATCCCAGGTAACCAGTGTAATATCTGAGCAAAGTTAAAATAACTTGGCAGCTTCATGGAACTTCTGGTTAAGTGTTAGTCCAGTACAGGTGCCTGAGACCAGCCAGACTAACTCAGACTCTTCCTAATGGAGATTTTGTGGTGCTTTGGGGCGAAGGGGAGGAGTTTTAATGGTCTTTCGGTTTTGGTTTTATAAACATTCTCTCTCTATTCTTCTGCTAACCCCTTTTTCTCAGTCTGAGTCCTCAGTCTTCATTTTTTCACCACTTGCCTGAGTCCCCTACTGGGTTCTCTCACGCCGTTCAGGATGTCTGCCACATGTTGTCATAGGCAGAAAGTCTCCATCCCGCATTCCTGAATATATGTCTTACTAGATAACTTGTTTTTGTGGAGTTTTGCATTTTCCAAAGTACTATTATATATACCGCCTCCCAGGAAACCCTTAGGAAGCAAGAGGGCGTCTATTCACCCTCCTTCCTCTCCTCCTCCCTTAGGAGAGTGAGGCCTGGGGAGTGAAGGGACTTGTGCACAGTGACCGACCCCACATGTGCCTGGACCCTTCATCCCGGGCCAGAACTCTTTCTTCTGGGACAGGAGGCCTTTTATATAGACAAATGAGAGAATAATACAGTCAAATTTTAGGGAATTAAAATCCACTAATACAGTAATGTGTTTAGATAAATCAGCCCAGACACACTCGCTCTGTTAAGCTAGTGACTTTTTTCATCATATTGGTGATAACACTTATTCGCAAACTTTTACTTGGGGGCTACTTTGTGTTTCTCAAAAATGGTCTGATCTCTGCTAGCAGAATGGGCAGTGCACTCGGGTGCTGACTGCTCCGCACACCTGTCTGGGAGCGCCATTGCAGCGGGGAGGGGCGGCTTCGTGTTAGCACCGCTCACAGGTTAACAGTGTGTCTTCCAGCATCAGCTTGAGAGTTGGATCAGCGCAATCTTTTGTGACGAGCCTCATGCATCTTGTCCTCTCTGCCCTCCAGGGAATACAGAAGCAGGTTTACAAACGAAGAGACAGTGTCGTTCTGCTTGAGGGTAATGGTGGGCGTCATCATACTCTATGACCATGTACATCCAGTGGGAGCATTTGCTAAAACCTCAAAAATTGATGTAAGTGACCTTGTTTTATGTAATTCCCCAACTCGCCATAATAGAAAGCCGGAGGCTTTTTCACGTGAAGAGCCGGCAGGCGGCACCGTCACGGAGCCCGGGGTGCCAGTCTGGTCTGGGGGCCGTTGGCCTCCTCTGGCAGTGTCCCTACAGCCTGTGTACAGTGGGGGGAATGGCCGGAGGAGTGTTGTTATTTACAGCACGTCCTTGTAGGGAGACCGCACACTCCTTCTGCATATTGGGCAATATCAATAATCAGACATAAGAAAAACTGTATTGTGTCCTTTCATTCTCTTGACCAAAGGCCATTTCAAACAAAAGATTGATATCTAAACATGCAGGGTGGTGTAAAGGTAGACTTAGCTTTATAAGTACGCGAAACAGAGTTTATTCTTCCATTAATTATTAGTTAATTGCATTATTTTCCATGCGGACGATTGTAGGCCTATTTTGCCCACCTGTATGTGAAGCACCAGTAAAGGTGCTCCAGTGAATACAGTGCAGACCACACATCTTCCCACCTCCAGTCCTAGTCACCTGTGGCTCTGGCCTGGGTCCTCTGTTCTGTAACTTCTCGCCCTCTCACCTGTTCATCAGAATTATGACCAGGGCTGGCTGGGAATTGTCTTCCGGGTCCCTTTCCCAGCGGGGCAGGCTCTCAGCACCTCCTGTCTGGATTGCTGACTGCCTGCATTAGTGCCCATCGTGTGGAAAGAGAAGTGAGTTCACTTATTGAGTGTTTACGGTGTCCCAGGGATTTTTCACTTAATCTTTCACTTAATCTTTCATTTACCTCTGAAAATACTCCTAAGAGAAAGGAAGTTTAGGGAAATGAAATAATACAATGGCTCGTGAATGGTGAACAGAATTTGGGGATTTTGAGCCCACACGCCATGGTGTGTCTATCTGGAGAGCGCCTCCTTTCCTTGCGTGTGTGTGTGTGTGTGTGTCAGTGTGTGTGTGTGTGTGTCAGTGTGTGTGTGTGTGTGTGTGTGTGTGTGTGTGTGTGTGATCCTTTAAAAGGCCACTCAGCATCTTTAGGAAGTCCTTCCCTAGCTCACCCGGGTTTCTCATCAGTGTGGTGGCGCTTCAGGTTAACTGAGTTGGTTCTTAAAAGGTTTTGTTTGAAATGAATTTTTCCTGCTATGTGCTTGAATACAGACTTACAAAATACAAATAACTATGTGGGAAGTTAAAAGGACGCTCTAAGTATTATCTTAATCTTAACATATTTTTCTTATTAAATTTATGCTGTTCTGCAAAAAAAAACCAAAACGTGTTGTTTGACAAACAGAAAATAATAAGACTTGGGTAGATTTTTTTTTTCTGTTTGATTAATTACATTTGTAGTGTGAGTTCTGTGTTTGTGGTGCTAGTGTAAGGATTACTGTTTTGAAAGTCACGTTAGATGGAAAAAAGATGTTTCACCTTTTCTGTTTTCTCCTTAGATGAAAGGTTGTATCAAAGTTCTTAAGGACCAGCCTCCTAATAGTGTAGAAGGTCTTCTCAATGCTCTCAGGTGGGTGTATGTCCCTGCACATGTGGGTCGGAAAAGTGCATGTAAGAACATGTTTCAGAGAGTGAGGAGCTCAAGGCTGTGAACGTAAATGTTCAAGTTAGGAATGCAAAGCTCTCCTTCTTATTGGTAATTTTGCTTCAGCTGCCTAGTAAGCATATGTTTGTCTCTACCTCTCTAAGCATTTACCTGAGTGCAGATATGTCTTCAATTTTTAAATTGATTTGAAATAAACCTAACAGGAATAGAGATTAAATTTCTTTAATTCAGAGAGATGGTGTATGTGCCTGCTTAAAATGATACATTCCTATGTGAAATTCTTGTAAGCCAAATTGATAGAGCATTAAGTTCTGCCTGAGCTGTCTCCACAATATATCCCACGTTCAAGCCCTGGGAGCCTCTTTCCATTGCTCCTCGTCTGGTCCGAGCTTTGGTCACCTGGACCCCGTAACAGCACCCCACTTAGTCCCTCTGCAGCTCCTTCTGCTCCCTTGGCGCCAGAGTCACCCTTTCAGAACATCAGTGAGGTCACACATCGCTCCCCTGCTTCGTATCCTGCCCTGGCTCTCACTGCCCTCAGAATAACCTCCACACTCCTCCCTGCGGCCCGCAGCCTCTGGGCGGTCCCGGCACGGGCTCCCCTCCTTTGCAGCCAGGTTACCCTTCTGCGTGCAAGTATCTTATCATCGCTCTTCCTCTGCTTGCTTGTAAGCTCCTGGAGCCGCCTGGCACATAGTAGGCTTGCTTATTGGATTTCTGCTCTTACAGGAATCCTGTAGTGAATCTTCTCTTAAAATACGAACCACTTTTAGTGATTCTTTTTTAGATTCTTAATTTGTATTTAGAGCAAAACACCCCTGCCTGGAAATAAAGCGCCTGGAGAACTGAGATGTGGGATGTGGCAGGTAGAACTGGCCTGAGGATGAGTACGTGGAGCAGGGCCGCAGCCCTCTCTGTGAGGGAGCGAGGAAGCGGGGATCCAGGCTCTGTGGGCCACGTGGCCCTGTCCCAGCTCCTCAGCTCTGTGTTCGTAGTGAGAAGGTAGCCATAGGCCATGCTAAAGTGACTCATATGGCTGCGTTCCAGTACAACTGAAAACTCAGTTCGTATGATTTCCATGTTAACGTGAAGTATTACTTTTATTTTGATCCCCTCCCACCCCAACCATTTAAAAATGTAAGAGTATACTCAGCTCACAGGCCATACAAAAATAGGTAGTAGGTTGGATTTGGCTCAGAGGCTACAATTTTTCAACCCCTGAGTTAGAACAACAATAATTTTCCTCTGAGTGAGAAGTTACAGTCAATTGTTTACTTTAGAGTTTAACCAGATCTTCCCAACAGGGCAGTTCTAACAGTTTCCCAGCTGCTGGCTCTGCGTCTGGAAGGCGATGGGAGGGAAAGGCCTAACAGAGAAGGTGGCCTGGCCAGTCGCTCGGCTTGTCATAGAGCCGGATGCCGATGATGATGTGTGTTTTCTAATTCCCTACAATGGGTGTTTTTCCCGTTAGGTACACAACAAAACATTTGAACGATGAGACTACCTCCAAGCAAATCAAATCCATGCTGCAATGACACTCCGGAGCGAGCGCCTGCGGTGACTGCGGATGCACAGTTTTTAGTGATTGCAGTTACTCTCTCATTTACTCCCGCTTTATTTCTTCCCTCTGTCCCTCGGCCCTCTTTTTTAATCATGTTCTTGTTCTTAAGACTTCTTTTCTGTGCCAAAATCTGTCAAGCTATACCCTGGAGGGGTTGCCTTTCAGACAGGCCGCCTGAGGCAGCTAATCATGCATCGCATTGGGGTCTCCACTGAGAGAAATTCTGTGACTTGAACTAAATATTTTTAAATGTGGATTTTTTTTGAAAACTAATATTTAATATTGCTTCTCCTGCATGGCGAAACTGCCTACTCTGCTATTTAAAACCCTCAATGACTTTATTTTCTACTGCCGCTTTTTCCATGTGCAGCCAAATGAAAATGTTTAAATTAATTGTGTTGTACAGATGGTACCCAACACAAACTTTTTTTAAATTAGTAAGACTTTGGTTGAAAGTTTTAAGTTTGCATTTTGACCTTTTTGTAAGGATGTATGTTGTGTGTTTAACCTTTATTAACTAACGTTAAAACTGTGATGTGTGCGTAGAGTATTACGTATGCATGTTCATGTTTAAAGAATGGCTGTTGATGATAAAATAAAAGTCAGCTTTCATTTTTCTAAGTGTGGCCTGGTTTCCTGAGGTTTGTTTTCAGGCGTCCAGGGCTCTCTCATTGTATAGTTTCACGAAATGCACGTACACATTACACAATCTCCCTTCTGTTAGGAGAGCGCTGGGTCTTTTGAATAGTATTTTTCTTTAACCTTTTGCACTCGGATGTCGAGTTTGACTCGACATGGTTAGCATCGAGATTAAAATTACTCTTTGAATGTGTCAATAATTTGAAATATAAAAAAATCCAAATAAATAAGTTTGTATGAAAAGAAACTCCAGTTTTTTATTCTACTGCTGCGCTTTGTAAAATCTGGGGTATTTAAAAAATTAAATCCCGAGTAGAATAAAGGACTCGAGAAAAAAGCAAGCGAGTGCAAAGGGTTTAATATTGTCTGTGTGTACCCCATTTTCATTGCTTTCCTAAGCTTGCCGAGGGCAGTAAGACCAGCGACGATGGACTGCTACCCTGCTTCCCTCGTGTGGATGGAGTAACTGAAGGACGTCCACTCTTGCGTGGTCTGGTTTCCCAGGAGCGAGGGTGCAGCAGGACGAGAGGGGGAGGAAGAGCCTTCATGCTGGGAAGGGAGTGAGCGTGAGGGGCTTCCCAGGAGGAGCTGAAGGCCCTGATCCCCTGAAGGCGTGGGAGAAAACGAGCACGTTTGTCGTTCAAGGCCCTAAAACCTTACTTTGTGAATGTGCGGATGGGAGGCGCTGCCTAAAGGCTGTCCAGTCCACGCAGGCCGGTCCTTTAATGACAGAGTCCAAGCTCTGACACCATTAAAAGGGTTACCTGTGGACTCGGCTCCTGGAGGCTCTGGGCAGCCTCACTGTCCAGCACATGCTTGCCCATTCGCAGCCACCTCTGTGCTCGCTGTTGAGACTGTTGCACACCATGTCCCACGTCATGGCCCTGAGCCTGTCATCTTCCTCCCTCACACCCACCTGACCTTTCGAGGACCAGCCCTGGGGAGAGCATCCTCCAGGTCCTTCTGGGCCCTTCTGAGAGTATTGTCCTGGGTTAAAAGGTTTGCTCACCTGCAACCTGCAAATGCGACCTTACTGGGAAAGAGGTTTTGCAGCTGAAACTAAGGTTTGTAGTTCAGACCACCCTGGATTGGAGTGGTCCTAAATCTAACGGCAGCTCTGTAAGAGGAAGGAAGGGGACGGACACAGAGCAGGAGGCCACGGGAAGGTGAAGGCGGAGGCTGGTGCAGTGCAGCTACGAGCCAGGGAACCCAGAATGGCTGGCACCACCCGTCACAGGCCGGATTCTCCCTCAGCCTCAGCACCAAGCCTGCAGACACCTTGATTTCAAACTCTGTCTTCCAGGACTGAGAATAAATTCTGTCGCTTTAAGCCACTCATGGGAATTTGTTATGGCAGCCGGAGCAACTAGGACAGGTATCTCCACCAGCCCCCCTCAGTAATGTCTTTCAGGGTAATTTTTTTGATCCTCAGAACTCGAGGAGGGCCATGGGTGATGTTCCTTCCGCACCCTGAGGACCTTGTGCCATCCACAAATGTCAGGCAGGACAAGAGAACTCCTGAGTGGACAAATACAAACAAGAATGACACAGCCAGGACCAAGGGTCACCCTGCTGCCCTGCCACACGCCTGCGTGTTGGGGAGGACTGGAGAACCCTAACTCTGCACCGGGGTTCCCAGCTAGTCTGCGGGCCAGCCTGCCCAGACCGCCTGTGTCTGTGAACTAAAGCGTCTTCACGTTTTTAAAAGGTTGGGGGAAAAACAAACAATATTTCATGGCATGTGTAAAGTATATGCGATTCAAATTCTAATGTCCATAAATAAAATCTTTTTGGAGCACAGCCTCAATGGTTTATCATTTGGGGCTACTTTTGCGTCAGGATAGTAGGAAGGAACTCTTGTGATTGGGGCCATGTGGCCCTGAGGTGAAAATATTTACGATCTGGCCCTTCACAGAAAGTTTGCTGACCCTCCTCTAATGACAAGAGTAAGTTAATTTGAGAATCAAATGTCAATCTTTTATTAATTCTCACCTCAGGATATTTTTTCTGTCGATATTTTAGAGTGTGAAAGGGAGGGAAAGAGAGAGAGACATTGATTGGTTGCCTTCCACACTCGACCGGGGCCAGGGATTGAACCTGCAACCAAGGTATGTGTAAATTGAACCCGCAACCCTTTGGTGCATGGGTCGACGCTCTAAGCACTGAGCTACACCAGCCAGGGCCCAAATGTCGATCTTCAATGTTATCACCACAGAATAAAGGGTAATTTGTGAGGTGATGGAGGTGCTAACCTAATTGCGGTAATCACTTTGTAATATATGTGTGTGTGAGATCATCACATTGTATACCTCAAATTTACATATGTCAATAATATCTCAATAAATAGGAAAAATAAAGTAATAAAATTCAGCTTCCAGGTTCCCTTTAGAGACTGATTCAGAAGATATGATTCAGCAGGAATGGAGTGAGGTCAGGACTCTGCGTTTCCACAAATGTCCAAGGTGATTCTGATGCAAGGGGTCCCCACGGCACCCTGAGCACAGCTGGCACACCTGGCCCAGAGGAGGAAGTGTGGGGGCTGCAGGTGCGGGATGTGAGAGGCTCCAGCAGGGGTACCCTCGGCTCCGCTGACCCTACACTCTTCACTTCGCAGATGGTAAGGAGGAGGCACGCTTTGCAGAAGGTGAGTTCCCGGCTGGGGAGATTCTCTGCCTCGACTTTGGGCCCCGCTGAGCCCTGACCCCCGTTTGGGGATTAAATGGAAAGCCTGTGTGTCACCCCAACTCAAACCAAGGAGGCCTGGAAGGAAGGTTAAGATGGGTTATAAATTAATGGGTGATGGCGTGTTTGCAATTTGACAGCAAAAGCCTTAGCGAGAAGTGACCTGTTAAACTGAGACAAAGGGACGTGAACTCTGTAGCTATTTGGGGTGCAGTTTCTAGGTAGAGGGGTAACCAAAGGAAGAAATTCCTGCCACGTGAACAGCTGGAATGAGAGAGAATTCATTGGAAAGTGAGGTCAAGTGCGTGCAGGCCGTTGTTGTTGATCGTTATCATGACTTTGTTTTACTTGAAGTGGGATCGGCAGGTAGTACAGAGGTTAGATTCCCAGTGAGGTGTGCGATGCACTTTCGAAAAGATGCTGTGATTGCCCTGTGGACAGTAGACGGGGCAGAAGCAGGAAGTCTGTTAGGGGATTGCCATCATCCAGGTAAGAGTTGATGGTGGATGGGGCAGGACATTGGCCCTGGAAGTGATGACAAGCGATCAGATAGACCCTGGAATGGAGTGAGGTCAGGACTCTGCATTTCCACAAATGTCCCAGGTGATTCTGATGCAAGGGGTCCCCAGAGCACCCTGAGCACAGCTGGCCCACCTGGCCTGGAGGAGGAAGTGTGGGGGCTGCAGGTGCGGGATGTGAGAGGCTCCAGCAGGGGTACCCTCGGTAATGATAAGGGAATGCTAGTGGACAAGCCCAAACAAGAATGACAGCCAGGACCAAGGATCACTCTGTGGCCCAGCCGCTAGCCCAGTGCACGCCTGCGTGTTGGGGAGGACAGAGAACCCTAACTCTGCACCGGGGTTCCCAGCTAGTCTGCGGGCCAGCCTGCCCAGAGAATAAATTTCGTCATTTAAGCCACTCGTGGGAATTTGTGATGGCAGCCTGGAGCAAGAGCCAACATCTGCAAGAGTGGTGTGACATGGCTTCCTACAGCTCTGACACTCAGGAAAGTAATTCTGAGACGGGCTGGTTGGTAGGGAGTGAGGTGATGGATGAAGAAGCAAGAGGTGAGAGGGAGGAAGCATGAGTGGTGCGAATCAGGGCAGCTGTTGTGGAGGCTTCTCAGGAAGAAATTCTAGAAACAAGGGTCACTGTACTCTCAGGGAATGTGTAAGGACAAGCTTACCTTGCATTTTTCTTTAGTTTTCCATTTTCAGGAGGTGTATGGTTGGTGTCCCCACACTAAAGCTAATGGTCCGTGGAGTTGGGAACTCTGTCTTACTGACCTTGAAACCCCAACACTGGAATGGAGAAAATGTGTTGAAGGTGTAGACCCCAAACCTAGAAACTAGCTAGCCAACTAGCTGGCTCAGCAAGGGTGGGCCTCTGAGAAGCTTGTATTATTCTGTACTAGAGGCCCAGTGCACGAAATTCATGCACGGGAAAGGGGTTGTCCCTCAGCCCAGCCTGTGCCCTCTCACAATCCAGGACCCCTTGTGTCGGGTCCCTAGGCCTAGCCAGCAATCAGGGCCTATGGGGGCTTTCCATCATCCTGCTGCCAGCATTTGGCCCCAGCCCAGCCACTGCCCCTGCTTGCCATTTGTGCAGCCACCATCAGTTGCCTCCCTCTGCTGGCGATAGTCATGGGGTGGGAGCACTTGGCTGCCCTGTGCCTCCCTCTGCAGGGCAATCACTGGCTGGCCCTGCACACCCGCCACAGTGTTGCTTGCTGATGGCCTGGGCCTCCTCTGTGGGGCGGTCCATCAAAGGGGCTTCGTGATCAATCGCCCAGCAGAAGGAGTCCCCTCCCACCCAGCCGGGTCTCTGTGACTGTGGAGGTTTCCCTCCTCCCCCAGATTGATTGCCCTGCAGGCCAGTGGCTTGGGCCTCCCTCTGCAGGGCCATTGTGGGGAAATGACGGAGAAACCCCAACGAATTGCATCGCACCAGCCTTGGCTGGCCTGGCACCAGTGTGTCAGTGTAGTCATCTAGAAGGTTGTCAGGACAGTCCTGTTCAGTTCGGTCATTTTGCATATTATGCTTTTATTTTTATAGACTAGAGGCCCATTGCACAAAGAGATTCATGCAATAGGCCTTCCTTCCCTTGGCTTCCAGCACCAATTTTCCTCCGACACCGGGGACCCAGGCCTTCTCTCAGGCTGGAGTCTGCCTTCTTTGTCTTTGCTACAGGCCTGGCCAGAGTCCCATCTTCGTCTTTGCTGCAGGCTCCAGCTAGAGTCTGTCGTCTTTGTCTTTGCTGCGGCCAGAGTGCCCCTCCCATAGGTCACTTCAACCCCGCCCTCCCTCTAATAGTAGGAGTCCTTCCCCGCCCACTCTTCACCTGGAGCAATGACTCCTAACCACTCACCTGCCTGCCTGCCTGATCTCCCCTAACCACTCTGCCTGCTGGCCTGATCACCCCCAATTGCTCCCCCTCGTGCTGGTCTGCTAGTCCCCAACTGCCTCCCCACTGGCCTGCTCGTCCCAACTGCCCCCGTTGCTGGCCTGATCACCCCCAACTACCCTCCCCTCCTGGCCTGATCACCCCTAACCGCCTCTGCCTCAGCTCCGCCACCATGGCTTTGTCTGGAAGGTCTCCCGGTCTACTTAGCATGTTACCCTTTTATTAGTATAGATAAGGAAAAGGAGAGGGAATGGGGGGTGCAAAGCATAAACCTAGAAGCACATGTCTGAAACTTTTAAAGCCTTGGGGGTGGGGAAGGGGAAAGAAAAAAGAGGAAGAGGAGGAAGAGGAGGGGAAGCAGGTGTGAGGCAGGGAGGGGCGGCAAGAAGTCTCCATGAAAGCCTGTGACCGGGGCCAACCTGGAAAGAGAGCGAGTGGAGAATTTACAGGAAAATAACGTGCTGGGCAATGGCCACCCACCTCAGTCTCCCTTGAACCCTTAAGTAAATTGGCGTCGCTTACTCTTACGCAGGGCACCAAGCACTTCCCTGTGCCCAGGGCACAAACAGAAGACTCCTGGTCTTCTAGGTTTGCCAGGAGGGAGGCATGGGTGCTGCTTGCACACTGCAGGGAGGAACGTGGAGCTTCTGCTCTTCCAGGATCACTGCTTCCCCACTGGCGGCTGTTCCCAGGGGAGGACCAGGGATGCTTAGCTGCAGCTACCCACTCGCTTCCCCAGGTTTCCTGTTTATATCCCTCCTCTGGGATGTCGGAGGTGCTTCCCGATGGAGAACAGGGAACTGGGAAAGGAGAGCTAGCGGCTGCTTATGGTCATGTTGGTTCTAAACGAAGCCAAATTAAAAAGAAACCAAAAAAACAAACAAAAAAAAACCTTCAGGCTTCCTGGACTCACATAACTCACCCCAAACTGTTGTCACATTTCCTTGGCTTCTAGAATGTCCCACAGCAGGGCAAGGCCCTCAGGTGCTGGCCTGTGGCACAGTGGCATATGCACATATACCTTATTGGGAAAAAGGGTTTTTGCATCTGCAACAAAGGTTTGTAGTTCAGAGCATCCTGGATTGGAGTGGCCCTAAATCTAACGTCAGCTCTGTAAGAGGAAGGAAGGGGACGGGCACAGAGCAGGAGGCCATGGGAAGGTGAAGGCAGAGGCTGGTGCAGTGCAGCTATGAGCCAGGGCACCCAGAATGGCTGGCACCACCCGTCACAGGCCAGATTCTCCCTTGGCCTCAGCACCAAGCCTGTGGACACCTTGATCTCAAACTCTGCCTTCCAGGACTGAGTGAATAAATTCGTCATTTAAGCCACTCGTGGGAATTTGTGATGGCAGCCTGGAGCAACTAGGACAGGTATCTCCTCCAGCCCCTCCGATATGTCATTGCTCTTGCAGGCGATTTTTCTGATCCTCTGAGAACTTGAGAAGGGCCATGGGTGATGCTCCTTCGGTGCCCCGAGGACCTTGTGCCGTCCCTGAATTTCAGGCAGGACAAGTGAATGCTAGTGGACAAGCCCAAACAAGAACGACGCAGCCGGGACCAAGGATCACTCTGTGGCCCAGCCACTAGCCCAGTGCACGCCTGCGTGTTGGGGAGGACGGAGAACCCTAACTCTGCACCGGGGTTCCCAGCTAGTCTGCGGGCCAGCCTGCCCAAACCGCCTGTATCTGTGAAAGTATTTTTTATGTTTTTAAAAGGTTGGAAGAACATCAAAAGAACAGTATTCTGAGGCACGTGTAAAGTGCATGAGATTCAGATCCTAATGTCCATAAATAAAACCTTACTGGAGCACAGCCTCACTCGTCTGCTTATGTATCATTTGGGGCAACTTTTGCTCCATGATAGTAGAAGGAAATTCTTGTGATTGGGGCCACGTGGCCCTCAGAGGCAAAAATATTTATCACCTGGTCCTTTACAGAAAGTTTGCTGACGCTTTAATGATAAGAGCAAGTAAATTTGAGAACCAAATGTCAAGCCTTTCTTTTTTTTTTTTTTTTATTAATTCTCACCTGAGGATATTTTTTCTATCAATTTTTAGAGAGTGGAAGGAAGGGAAGAAAGAGGAAGGAGAGAGAGAGATGGGAACATTGATTGGTTGCTTCCTGCACTCGACCGTGGCCAGGGATCGAACCTGCAACCAAGGCATGTGCCCCCAACTGTGAATTGAACCTGTAACTCTTTGGTGCATGGGCCGGCGCTCTAAGCACTGAGCTACACCAGCCAGGGCCCAGATGTCGATCTTCAATGTTATCACCACAGAATAAAGGGTAATTTGTGAGGTGATGGAGGTGTTAACCTAATTGCGGTAATCACTTTGTAATATATGTGTGTGTGAGATCATCACATTGTACCCTTAAGCTTACGTGTCATATGTCAATATCTCAATAAATAGAAAAACTAAAGTAATAAAATTCAGCTTCCAGGTTCCCTTTGGAGACTGATTCAGAAGATATGATTCAGAAGGGATGGAGTGAGGTCAGGACTCTGCGTTTCCACAAATGTCCCAGGTGATTCTGATGCAAGGGGTCCCCACGGCACCCTGAGCACAGCTGGCACACCTGGCCCGGAGGAGGAAGTGTGGGGGCTGCAGGTGCGGGATGTGAGAGGCTCCAGCAGGGGTACCCTCGGCTCCACTGACCCTACACTCTTCACTTTGCAGATGGTGAGCAAACACACTTTGCAGAAGGTGAGTTCCAGGCTGGGCAGATTCTCTGCCTCGACTTTGGGCCCCGCTGAGCCCTGACCCCCATTTGGGGATTAAACGGAAAGCCTGTGTGTCACCCCAACTCAAACCAAGGAGGCCTGGAAGGAAGGTTAAGATGGGTTATAAATTAATGGGTGATGGCGTGTTTGCAATTTGACAGCAGAAGCCTTAGCGGGAAGTGACTTGTTAAACTGAAACAAAGGGACGTGAACTCTGTAGCTATTTGGGGTGCAGGTTCCAGGTAGAGGAATAACCAAAGGAAGAAATTCCTGCCACGTGAACAGCTGGAATGAGAGAGAATTCATTGGAAAGTGAGGTCAAGTGTGTGCAGGCCGTTGTTGTTGATCGTTATCATGACTTTGTTTTACTTGAAGTGGGATCGGCAGGTAGTACAGAGGTTAGATTCCCAGTGAGGTATGCACTTTTGAAAAGATGCTGTGATTGCCCTGTGGACAGTTGACACACAGTAAGGGCAGAAGCAGGAAGTCTAGTTAGGGGATTGCCATTATCCAGGTAAGAGTTGATGGGGCAGGGCGTTGGCCCTGGAAGTGATGAGAAGCGATCAGATAGACCCTGGCAGAGCCAACATCTGCAAGAGTGGTGTGACATGGCTTCCTACAGCTCTGACACTCAGGAGTCATGAATGTAATTCTGAGACGGGCTGGTTGGTAGGGAGTGAGGTGATGGATGAAGAAGAAAGAGGGGAGAGGGAGGAAGCATGAGTGGTGCGAATCAGGGCAGCTGTCGGAGGCCTCCAGGGAAGAAATTCTAGAAACATGGGTCACCATGCTCTCAGGGAATGTGTAAGGACAAGCTTACCTTCCATTTTTCTTTAGTTTTCCGTTTTCAGGAGGTGTATGGTTGGTGTTGGGGTATCAAGGTGAGTAAGACAAGAGTTCCCAACTCCACGAACTATTAGCTTTAGTGTGGGGACACCAACCATACACCTAGAAACTAGCTGGCCAACTGGCTGGCTCAGCAAGGATGGGGCTCTGAGAAGCTTGTATTATTCTGTACTAGAGGCCTGGTGCATGAAATTCATGCACAGGGAAGGGGGTGTCCCTCAGTCTAGCCTGTGCCCTCTTGCAATCCAGGACCCCTTAAGTAGGGCCCCTAGGCCTGGTCGGCCATCAGGGCCTATGGGGGCTTTCCTGGCTACGGCAGCTTGCCCTGCCCCCACCACTGCCACTGCTTGCTATCTGTGCTATGCTGTCCTCCCTCTCCCACCACCCTTCACCTCCCTCTGCAGACCTCAGGTGTGGGGTGCAATTGCTTGGCTGGCCTGGCCTCCCTCTGCAGGGCAATCACTGGCCGGCCCCACACACCAGGCACAGCATTGCGGGCCGATGGCCTCAGTCTCCCTCTGTAGGGCCATATATCGTGGGGATCTCAGGCTATTCACCTGAAGAGGGAGGCCCTGCCCACCCGCCGCAGTGCCATAAGGCCAGGTAGCTGGGCCTTCCTCTGCAGGGTCATCATGGGCAATGGCGCCCCCCCCCTCCCCTGTGACCAATCGCATCACACCCGCCTTGGCTGGCCTGGTGCCAGTGCATGTCATAGGGTAGTCATCTGGAAGGTCATCGGGACGGTCGTTCTGCTGTTCAGTTGTTCAGTCGATTTGCATGTTATGCTTTTATTATTATAGACAAAAAAAGGGAGTGGGAATGGGGGGGGGGAGAGCAGAAACCTAGAAGCGCATGACTGAAACTTGTAAGGCCCTGGGGGTGGGGAAGGGGAAAGAAAGAAGAGGGGGAGGAGGAGGGGAAGCAGGTGTGAGGCAGGGAGGGGCAGGGAGAAGTCTCCATGAAAGCCTGTGAACAGGGCCAACCTGGAGAGAGCGAGTGGAGAATTTACAGGAAAATAACGTGCTGGGCAATGGCCACCCCACCTCAGTCTCCCTTGAACCCTTAAGTAAATTGGCGTCGCTTACTCTTTTTTTTTTTTAAATATATTTTATTGATTTTTTACAGAGAGGAAATGAGAGAGATAGAGAGTTAGAAACATTGATGAGAGAGAAACATCGATCAGCTGCCTCCTGCACACCTCCTACTGGGAATGTGCCTGCAACCAAGGTACAGGCCCTTGACCGGAACTGAACCCGCGACCCTTCAGCCCACAGGCCGATGCTCTCTCCACTGAGCCAAACCAGTTTAGGCAGGGCACCAAGCACTTCCCTGTGCCAAGGGCACAAACAGAAGACTCCTGTGCGAGGCCTGCCAGGAGGGAGGCATGGGTGCTGCCTGCACACTGCAGGGAGGAACGTGGAGCTTCTGCTCTTCCAGGATCACTGCTTCCCCACTGGCGGCTGTTCCCAGGGGAGGACCAGGGATGCTTAGCTGCAGCTACCCACTCGCTTCCCCAGGTTTCCTGTTTATATCCCTCCTCTGGGATGTCGGAGGTGCTTCCGATGGAGAACAGGGAACTGGGAAAGGAGAGCTAGCGGCTGCTTATGGTCATGTTGGTTCTAAACGAAGCCAAATTGAAAAGAAAAAAAAAACAAACAAAAAAAAACCTTCAGGCTTCCTGGACTCACATAACTCACCCCAAACTGTTGTCACATTTCCTTGGCTTCTAGAATGTCCCACAGCAGGGCAAGGCCCTCAGGTGCTGGCCTGTGGCACAGTGGCATATGCACATATACCTTATTGGGAAAAAGGGTTTTTGCATCTGCAACAAAGGTTTGTAGTTTAGACCATCCTGGATTGGAGTGGCCCTAAATCTAACGTCAGCTCTGTAAGAGGAAGGAAGGGGACGGGCACAGAGCAGGAGGCCACGGGAAGGTGAAGGCGGAGGCTGGTGCAGTGCAGCTACAAGCCAGGGCACCCAGAATGGCTGGCACCACCCGTCACAGGCCAGATTCTCCCTCAGCCTCAGCACCAAGCCTGTGAGACACCTTGATCTCAAACTCTGCCTTCCAGGACTGAGAGAATAAATTCGTCATTTAAGCCACTCGTGGGAATTTGTGATGGCAGCCTGGAGCAACTAGGACAGGTATCTCCTCCAGCCCCTCCGATATGTCATTGCTCTTGCAGGCGATTTTTCTGATCCTCTGAGAACTTGAGAAGGGCCATGGGTGATGCTCCTTCGGTGCCCCGAGGACCTTGTGCCGTCCCTGAATTTCAGGCAGGACAAGTGAATGCTAGTGGACAAGCCCAAACAAGAACGACGCAGCCGGGACCAAGGATCACTCTGTGGCCCAGCCACTAGCCCAGTGCACGCCTGCGTGTTGGGGAGGACGGAGAACCCTAACTCTGCACCGGGGTTCCCAGCTAGTCTGCGGGCCAGCCTGCCCAAACCGCCTGTATCTGTGAACTAAAGTATTTTTACGTTTTTAAAAGGTTGGAAGAACATCAAAAGAACAGTATTCTGAGGCACGTGTAAAGTGCATGAGATTCAGATCCTAATGTCCATAAATAAAACCTTACTGGAGCACAGCCTCACTCGTCTGCTTATGTATCATTTGGGGCAACTTTTGCTCCATGATAGTAGAAGGAAATTCTTGTGATTGGGGCCACGTGGCCCTCAGAGGCAAAAATATTTATCACCTGGTCCTTTACAGAAAGTTTGCTGACGCTTTAATGATAAGAGCAAGTAAATTTGAGAACCAAATGTCAAGCCTTTCTTTTTTTTTTTATATTAATTCTCACCTGAGGATATTTTTCTATCAATTTTTAGAGAGTGGAAGGGAAGAAAGAGGAAGGAGAGAGAGAGAGATGGGAACATTGATTGGTTGCTTCCTGCACTCGACCGTGGCCAGGGATCGAACCTACAACCAAGGCATGTGCCCCCAACTGTGAATTGAACCTGTAACTCTTTGTTGCATGGGCCGGCGCTCTAAGCATTGAGCTACACCAGCCAGGGCCCAAATGTCGATCTTCAATGTTATCACCACAGAATAAAGGGTAATTTGTGAGGTGATGGAGGTGCTAACCTAATTGCGGTAATCACTTTGTAATATATGTGTGTGAGAGATCATCACATTGTACCCTTAAATTTATGTGTCATATGTCAATATCTCAATAAATAGAAAAACTAAAGTAATAAAATTCAGCTTCCAGGTTCCCTTTGGAGACTGATTCAGAAGATATGATTCAGCAGGAATGGAGTGAGGTCAGGACTCTGCGTTTCCACAAATGTCCCAGATGATTCTGATGCAAGGGGTCCCCACGGCGCCCTGAGCACAGCTGGCACACCTGGCCCGGAGGAGGAAGTGTGGGGGCTGCAGGTGCGGGATGTGAGAGGCTCCAGCAGGGGTACCCTCGGCTCCGCTGACCCTACTCTTCACTTCGCAGATGGAGAGCAGACACGCTTTGCAGAAGGTGAGTTCCAGGCTGGGCAGATTCTCTGCCTCGACTTTGGGCCCCTCTGAGCCCTGACCCCCATTTGGGGATTAAATGGAAAGTCTGTGTGTCACCCCAACTCAAACCAAGGAGGCTTGGAAGGAAGGTTAAGATGGGTTATAAATTAATGGGTGATGGCGTGTTTGCAATTTGACAGCAGAAGCCTTAGCGGGAAGTGACTTGTTAAACTGAAACAAAGGGACGTGAACTCTGTAGCTATTTGGGGTGCAGGTTCCAGGTAGAGGAATAACCAAAGGAAGAAATTCCTGGCATATGAACAGCTGGAATGAGAGAGAACTAGTTGGAAAGCGAAGTCAAGTGTGTGCAGGCCGTTGTTGATCATTTTCATGACTTTGTTTTACTTGAAGTGGGATTGGCAGGTAGTGGAGAGGTCAGATCCCCAGTGAGGTATGTGATGCACTTTCGAAAAGATGCTGTGATTGTCCTGTGGACAGTAGACACAGTAAGGGCAGAAGCAGGAAGTCTAGTTAGGGGATTGCCATCATCCAGGTAAGAGTTGATGGTGGATGGGGCAGGGCGTTGGCCCTGGAAGTGATGAGAAGCGATCAGATAGACCCTGGCAGAGCCAACATCTGCAGGAGTGGTGTGACACAGCTGTGACACTCAGGAGTCATGAATGTAATTCTGAGACGGGCTGGTTGGTAGGGAGTGAGGTGATGGATGAAGAAGAAAGAGGGGAGAGGGAGGAAGCATGAGTGGTGCGAATCAGGGCAGCTGTCGGAGGCCTCCAGGGAAGAAATTCTAGAAACATGGGTCACCATGCTCTCAGGGAATGTGTAAGGACAAGCTTACCTTCCATTTTTCTTTAGTTTTCCGTTTTCAGGAGGTGTATGGTTGGTGTTGGGGTATCAAGGTGAGTAAGACAAGAGTTCCCAACTCCACGAACTATTAGCTTTAGTGTGGGGACACCAACCATACACCTAGAAACTAGCTGGCCAACTGGCTGACTCAGCAAGGGTGGGGCTCTAAGAATTATTCTGTACTAGAGGCCTGGTGCATGAAATTCATGCACAGGGAAGGGGGTGTCCCTCAGTCTAGCCTGTGCCCTCTTGCAATCCAGGACCCCTTAAGTAGGGCCCCTAACCCTGGTCGGCCATCAGGGCCTATGGGGGCTTTCCTTTTTCTGGCTATGGCAGCTTGCCCTGCCCCCACCACTGCCACTGCTTGCTATCTGTGCTATGCTGTCCTCCCTCTCCCACCACCCTTCACCTCCCTCTGCAGACCTCAGGTGTGGGGTGCAATTGCTTGGCTGGCCTGGCCTCCCTCTGCAGGGCAATCACTGGCCGGCCCCACACACCAGGCACAGCATTGCGGGCCGATGGCCTCAGTCTCCCTCTGTAGGGCCATATATCGTGGGGATCTCAGGCTATTCACCTGAAGAGGGAGGCCCTGCCCACCCGCCGCAGTGCCATAAGGCCAGGTAGCTGGGCCTTCCTCTGCAGGGTCATCATCATGGGCAATGGCGGCCACCCCCTCCCCTGTGACCAATCGCATCACACCCGCCTTGGCTGGCCTGGTGCCAGTGCATGTCATAGGGTAGTCATCTGGAAGGTCATCGGGACGGTTGTTCTGCTGTTCAGTTATTCAGTCAATTTGCATGTTATGCTTTTATTATTATAGACAAAAAAAGGGAGTGGGAATGTGGGGGAGAGAGCAGAAACCTAGAAGCGCATGACTGAAACTTGTAAGGCCCTGGGGGTGGGGAAGGGGAAAGAAAGAAGAGGGGGAGGAGGAGGGGAAGCAGGAGTGAGGCAGGGAGGGGCAGGGAGAAGTCTCCATGAAAACCTGTGAACAGGGCCAACCTGGAAAGAGAGCTAGTGGAGAATTTACAGGAAAATAACGTGCTGGGCAATGGCCACCCACCTCAGTCTCCCTTGAACCCTTAAGTAAATTGGCGTCGCTTACTCTTTTTTTTTTTAAAATATATTTTATTGATTTTTTACAGAGAGGAAATGAGAGAGATAGAGAGTTAGAAACATTGATGAGAGAGAAACATCGATCAGCTGCCTCCTGCACACCTCCTACTGGGAATGTGCCTGCAACCAAGGTACAGGCCCTTGACCGGAACTGAACCCGCGACTCTTCAGCCCACAGGCCGATGCTCTATCCACTGAGCCAAACCAGTTTAGGCAGGGCACCAAGCACTTCCCTGTGCCAAGGGCACAAACAGAAGACTCCTGTGCGAGGCTTGCCAGGAGGGAGGCATGGGTGCTGCCTGCACACTGCAGGGAGGAACGTGGAGCTTCTGCTCTTCCAGGATCACTGCTTCCCCACTGGCGGCTGTTCCCAGGGGAGGACCAGGGATGCTTAGCTGCAGCTACCCACTCGCTTCCCCAGGTTTCCTGCTTATATCCCTCCTCTGGGAGGTCGGAGGTGCTTCCCGATGGAGAACAGGGAACTGGGAAAGGAGAGCTAGCGGCTGCTTATGGTCATGTTGGTTCTAAACGAAGCCAAATTAAAAAGAAACCGAAAAAAACCTTCAGGCTTCTTGGACTCACATAACTCGCCCCAAAGAGTTGTCACATTTCCTTGGCTTCTAGAATGTTCCAGAGTAGGGCAGAACTCTCAGGTGCTGGCATGTGGCACAGTGGTGTATGCACATACACAATTTTATATTTGAGTCTGTTGTTTTTACAATCTAAATTTGGGAAGTAAATTCAGCTTGGGGAAATTCTTTGGTCTGTTGGGTCATGTAGAAAGCACAGCTGTGAGCCCTCTGGCGCATGGAGTGGGTACCCGTTCCCCGGTGGGAAGGGCAGGGGTGGGACTGGCATGAACAGTGGATGGAAGAAGGGGGTAAGTGCCGTGTGCAGCACCCTCCGCTGCCCTTCTGAGCGTCAGTGCCGGGACGGCCTGCTCCCACAGGCTCCCTCTGCCAGGCACTTCCCTCCGCCCCATCATGCCACAGGAGTGACCATGATGTAATTAGAAATTAAATGGGTTTGGGGCAAGTTGTTTTGTCCTTTTAAAAAGCAATCTCCTTTCTCTTCATTAAAGATTGTTGTAAGATGGATTGCACATGACACACAGGGGGGGTAGCATCGATTCCAATTGAACCGAGGCTCTGCCCAGGGTCCTGCATGTACCTCTTCTCTCCTGAAGCGGATCTGTACCTTTCCTGCTGACACACGGCCACATCTTACACAGGGCGTTTAAGGTGGCCTGTCGCCAAATACGTTGTCCCAGCAACCACTCATCCGTGAATGAACCTATGAATCATATTTGCTCAGACCGTTCTCCGGGTCAGGAACAGACACACTCTACTCCGGAGATACTATATAAATCCTGCCCGATTTCACTCTGTAGCCTCGGCTGAGAAGGACTTGAGAGGTAAGACCATGATCCATAGCTCAGCCCCAGACCTGGTCTGGAGGAGAGGAGGGCCTCATCTGCTTCTTATTACAGGATATTGCCCTGGAGTCCGGGACCTGCTGGTGGGAAGAAAACACCAAGAGCAGAGTCGCACTTCTCTGTTCTCTGGGTTTTGTCTGACCTCAGGCGGTCTGGAGATTGGAAGGAGCCCTACCCATTGGAGCCTTTCTCTTTAAGACAAGACAATAGACAACTGGTAAGTGCTAACCAGGGACCAGGGGGTGAATAAGAAGATACTGTTATCAATGGAAGCGAGGTTTTTGGGGTGCCCTGAGGAAAAGAATTTCCTGAGGCTCCCACAGGAGGATGGGGTTTCGTGGAGAGCTTTATTGATGATGTAAAATTAAGGGGGTTCCCCTCCAAGGTCCCATTTCTGCATCTTGCCATGGAAGAAGTCCAATCCTGCCTTCAGCAGGGCTAGGATCAAGGCCACTGCCCAGAAATTTAGTTCCAGGTTAAAGTCCCGTCAGCACCTGGCTAGCTTAGCTGTGTTCCCAGCTGAGTCCATTGCGTGTGGGGTCAGCACAGCATGGACCATGGGGCTGCATACGGCCACATGGCTATGGAGAGAGACCAGGGGAGCACACGGCCCAAGTGCGGGTCACAGAGCGAGAGAGAGAAAGAGAACAAGAGTGAATAAGAGAGGGAGCTCGGGTTTTAACCAGGAGCTTCTCCAAACTAACCAATTAACTCTTCACGATCTCACATGCTTCTGATGGGGTCACCCCCTAGCCAATCCATTGTTCCCCAGGCTAGACTGACAGGCCTACACCCCCTACACCCCACCCTCCCAACCCCCACTTCCACTGCACATGTGCCCATCTCCCCCTTTGTTCTGTCCCTTCCCCCAGTGCCCTGCAGGGAGTGGACCTGGTTCCCTGGGGAACATGAAGCTGCCCAGATGGCCATGCTTATAGTGTCTGGCCTCCCCTTTGCTTTTTTCCTTTATTAACATTAACCAGCTAACTACGGCAATAACAGTGCTACAGTCAGAGAGAGAAATGTTCTTAATAGGGTTGAGAAATGGGTAGAGGTGCTTTTGGTTTATTTTAGTTTAATACCCCTCCCCTCCCAAGTCAGCACTTCTTCCTACAGTTCTCCCTAATGCAGAGAATTCTGGGTAACAACAGGCAAGCAGGTAAGGCTAAGGGATGTGTCTTTGACACATCTTGTTTTTCACTCATCCTCACCTCTCCCCTTTGGCAACTGTCTGCTTATTCTTTGTACTATGGGTCTGTTTCTGTTTTGTGTTGTTTATTTTTTTTTTTTAAATTCCACATATAAATGAAATCGTATGGTATTTGTCTTTTTCTCTCTGACTTATTTCACTTAGTATAATGGCCTCTAGATCCATTCATGTGTCACAAATGGCAAGATTTCATTCTTTTTATGGCAGTCATATTCCACTGTGTAAACGTACATCTTCTCTACCCACTCATCTATCAGTGACCTCTGCCTGCCCTCAGAGTCTTCAGCCATGCCAACCCGCCTCAGCGCTGTGGGTGGGACGAAAAAGAAGCAGGCCGCTTAGGAGTGTCCTGCATGCCGGGGAGCCAGGCCCACTGTGCTCTCACTCCCCATGGGAGAAGACATGGGCCTCGGGGTTAGTCTTGGTCTGAGTTGTGCTGCCTCGGAGGAGGGGTGACGTGGGGAAGTGAAACTGCTCTGCTTCCACTCTTCAAAGCATCCATTCCCGGATGTGCTCCAACTGAGAGTCCAGACCACTTTGCTGGGCTCTGCGCTCGCACAGAGGAACTCTGGTCCACGGGTGGTTGTCAGAACTGGTGTTTCCGTGGAGGGCTGAGGGCTGAAAGGTCCTGTTCTGCCATCTTACTGACGTCATTCTTTGAAATGGAAAGTGTTTAAAAGCAGAATGAGAGTGTCATCCAGGTTGACGGCTACAGGTAGAGGAGTACAGGTGAATGAGTACAGTTTGATGGGTACAGGTTGACAACTACAGGTTGACGAGTACAGGTTGAGGACTACCCATCCAAGGCTCCTGACACTTAGAAATGAGGCACTTCACAATTTTCTAGTGAATCATGGTCCACTTAGCACAACAAAGCAGGCATCCAGGCTTTTATTTAACCATCTCCTGCCCACCTTTGTGACAGCCACACTCTTGTTCTGTTCAGTCACAGCAAGACTCGGTAAGATCTTAAAAAGCATGGGCTTTGCAGCACTGAACACAGGTAGTTCACACACACACACACACACACACACACACACACACTCCAGGGGGACTAACCATCGTACAATGTGGCCAGCTTGATGTGAACGGTGGTGGCATAAGGAAGTGCGTACATTTGGTTTTGGAGGGGAACTTACCTCCTCTTCGGCACTTCCTACAAGTTAAGCAAGTGCTCATTGGTCCCCTGATCCAGCAGGGACTCCAGGTCTAGGTATCTCATCTGTTCACTAAAGACCATCCTGGTGGACAGTTATTTAAGGAAGACCCAGGGCCCTAGAGCTAATGGGAGTCATTTGCACATGCATGTGACTTCAATGTGTAGATATGACAAAGGCCTATGACACAGTCAAGTCACTGCCAACTCTCTCTGAATGACACCTGGAAACTGATTTAATCTCATCTGTAAGACCCACCTCATCTTCATGCTTCCCTTCTCTCTGCCCCTAGCAACATGCCCTCCATGTTTGAGAGAACTACCAAGAAATTGGTCGAAAGACATCGGACCCCAAGAGCTCAGACCTGTCAAATGCTTGGAGAGGGCCACCAAGATACGCCAGTTTTCTCTAATACAGAGGAAGAAGGCTCGCTCTCGGTTTTGGAAACTACCTGATGACCCACTTGACGTCTCCCTCAGGCACATCCTTGAACCAGGTTCTTCGGTCCCAGGTATTGTCAGCCACGGGCATAGGAGGCAGGGGCTGCAAAACAAGGGTGCAGGGAGAAGGATGCAGCAGGCAAGACATGCTGAGACACCCACACAGGGACCGCATCATTCCTTAGGTTTAGGACAGCATCCCTGTTATCCAGCCCCTGGGTGGGTTCAAATGTCATCAGGAGTAATTTACACTCAAAATGTTGGCTGATGAGTTAGCTTCTTGGTTGAGAGATTCAGTTGAGTGGGAGAGCTGGGGCGAGCTAGGGCTCAGTCGCTCCGTTTCCATGCCATTTCCCAGCTGTTCCAGAGGGAATTCTTGGCTGAACCTCAGGTACCTTGTCTGTTTCCAGATGCTGCTGTGAAAGTGTCTGCCGACTTCAGTGACTCCATGGTCAGGAAGCAGCAGGCGGCTGGGAACGTGAATGCTGGGGCAGACGTGGGCTTCTCGGGGGAGATGACTATGTGCCGAGGGTCCTCCCTGGAGTACCAGATTGTTAGCACCCCACACGAAACCTGGAAGGAGCTTCAGGAGAGGTGAGGGCAGGGGAAGGGACCTGGTCAATGGGCCCCACGCGGAGCTCTCCTCGTGGGCAAGGAGGCTCAGAATGAAGTAAATGACATCCCAGATCACGCTGCCCTTCTTGGGTACTCACATATTCATTCATTCAGCGAGCGGTGATGAGTTATCTAATAAGTCTTCATTAAAGCTGTGGTTGTTGCCTGGCTGGCTCAGTGATTGAGCATCAATCTATAAACCAGGAGGTCACAGTTTGATTCCCGGTCAGGGCACATGCCTGGGGTTGCAGGCTCAATCCCCAGTGTGGGGTGTGCAGGAGGCAGCCGATCAGTGATTCTCCTCATTGATGTTTCTATTTATCTCTCACTCTCCCTTCCTCTCTGGAATCAATAAAAATATATCAAACAAAGGAAAAGCTGTGGTTGTCCATTACTATGCTGATTTGTGGTAAGACTAGAGTAATAACAAGACAGATAAAAATCCCTGCCCTAAAACATATTTATTGGGGCAGGGGACATGCAGTGAGTGAGAAAAATAAGCAATAAAAAGTAAGTTAAAGTATTAATTTAAGTGAGGCAAAGGCTTTGAAACTCTGTTTAAACAAAGTATGGCTCAGAGTCTTAGAATTTAATTTATCTCAGTGCCTGTGGGAAAAGACCTTTTAGAAACAGAGATTTCAATTTGAAGAGTATTTATTTTTTAAAAAAATATTTTTATTGATTTCAGAGAGGAAAGGAGAGGGAGACAACCATAGAAACATCCATAATGTGAGAGAATCATTGGCTGCCTCCTGAAAACCCCTACTGGGGATCGAGCCTGTAATCCGGGCATGTACCCTGATCAGGATTTGAACCGTGACCTCCTGGTTCATAGGTTGACACTGAACCACTGAGCAACGCAGGCCAGGCCTAAATAGTATTTCTATCAGTGCAAAGAAATACTAAAGCAACTAGTGAAAATCCCAGGCTATTGGAGACTGAAAGTTACTTTGACCGGATGTGGCATAGTTTCTCCTGGTGTCTTTTAAGACCTATTAAAACTAACATTTACAAAGACTTTATGGTGTAAAAGAGTATTTGGGTTTTAGCTGCAGGAAAATTAAATAAAATTTGTCCTAGAATTTTTTCAGCAGCTGAAGAGGCTCCGATTTGAGGGATACTTTTTATTATCCACTAGTAGCACCAAGGAAAAAAAGTCTGTCTGAGGTCAAACTTGCAATGTGAAAAGAAAGGCAGTGAGACACTTTTGGTAAATGGATGTGGGCACGTGACGTGTTTCACCTGAAGGCAGGTGCAGACTGTGGGGGCCTCTAGGGTAGTGTCAGGAGCCGGTGGAAGAGGGCTGGAGGGAGGGGCCTGTTTAGGACTCTCTGGGGCTAACAGTTGAACTGAGACCTGCAGAATAAAGGGAGCAAAGAGCAGGAGGAAAGTGGTCCAGATGAGGGGGTTGAAGCCTGGGCCAGGACCGGCTTGGCGTTTTCCGGAGCCGCGGGAAGTCAGTGAGGTGGGAGCTTAGCCAACCAGGATGAAGGTGACAGAGGTGAGGCTTGGAGGTGAGTGAATGTCAGATGACACAACAGCTTAGAGACACGGTAAGGGCCTTGACTTCCCCCAAAGGTCGATGGGGGCTGTGACCTCCTCCTCTGAGAAGCAAAGGGTCTCAGTATCCCCCCAGCTCTCTACAGGGTGTCAACCCGGTGGGGCCTTTAGTGGAACGAGAGTTGAGTCTGAGAACGGAAATGCAGATGAAATCCGTCTTCGGTACTTTCAACCCGTCATGTCCCACCCAGACCTGCACCTTCACCACAGCCCTCCCAGCCACCTGCCAGGGACAGTGACTCTGTCCACATCCCCATGTGCTTGTCCTGGAAGCTCATCCAGCATCTCCTGCTTCATCCCCTTTATCCGTTTGCCCCCACCTCACCCTGACTGTGCCTCTGGACAATGGTCAGGCTCCCAAGGGACTGTTGTCCATCATGTGGACCTGTCCACGCCCGGCCTCTTCACGGGGGAGGCCCTGGCACTGAGCATCTATAAACTACCCTCTAACAGGACCAATATAATTTTGGAAAATGCCAATGCCTTTCACAAAACAGCCTGTGTACCCTCCTTCCTACGCCCCCATCAGAAAATGGGGCCCCTCCACCCTGCGTAGCAAAGAAGGTGTTTCACTCTCCTTGGTAACCTGACCCATGTGCCAGGATCTTTCTACCTGCGGCAGGAACACCCCTTCCAGGTCCCGAGGAGCAGGGTGACCCAGGGCCCCCGGGAAGGCATCTCTTCCCACTCTGACCCTCTCCTCCCTGCAGGAAACTGCTGGACCCAGAGCCGGCCTTCCTGAAGCAATGCCGGGAAGCAGGGGTGAACCTGTATGTTGTGACCGACACCGTGGAGCTGCTCAACAGCTCTATGCTGCAGGATCTCAGCAGCGCGAACGTCTCGGGAAAATTCTCCATCGCTCGGAATATTTGTTTCCAGGTTGAGGTGGGGGCACTGATTGATAAAATAGCAAGTAGATTTAATCATGTGGTACTACATTTGCTTTGGGTAAGGGATGGATTCTGGCAAGTCTAAAGGGGTTTTATGCTGAAAGAAATGAGGGACCCCACCACCAAACCTCAGTGGTTGAAGTCCGCTAAATGCCGTGGCCTCCTGAGAAGAATGGGTAGAAGGAGGGAGATTTAAATGCCTTCAGGCTCATAGAAATGATATAACTCACTCACACAAACCAACGATAGTACCTTCAATTATACAAGTAAATTCATTTATCATAATGTGCTCTTACACATTATATATTTTATGTGTAGTTTGTCCTCACTTAGAAGAATTAGAAACTCAAGGAAACAAACGGAATTCTGAACTAATTTCCCCAAGGTCGGTGATTTTGTCTCTGAGGAGGGGAGTTTGAACAAGTGAAACATTGCTCCAGTGTGAAGGGTGTTTGACCTTCAACTTTGGGTTTCCATCTGCTTGGGCTGGGAAACTGGCTTTTTGAGAACAGGGACAATCCTGTCCCCCATTCCCCCCTCTTCCCCCACCCCCACTGTCCCAGCTGTTCCCAGGCAGACAGGCGCTAAGTGTGGGCCATGGGCTGTGATGTCATTAAGCAGTTGGTGTATCACCTTGGTCATGGCTGCATCAGTTTTGTGTTGGTCAATCAGACAAAAGATCAACAAGGAAATGGAGGACTTGAGCAGCTTCACGTAGATTAATTGGACTGCATTCCCTAGCAGATAGAGACAGGACATGCTGCGGAGTAGCACACACGTTCTCCTCACGCACACCCAGAGCATTTTCCAGCCTCCTTATCAGTCTGACCAAGTTTAAGAAGCCTGAAGTTACACCAGATATCTTTTCTGGCCACAGTGGAATGAAACTAGAGATCAATAACAAATGGAAAACTAACACATTCACAAATATATGGACACTAAGAAATACACCTTTGAACCTCCCATGGGTCAAAGAAGATACCAAGAGGGATATAAGAAATAAGAAATATCTGACTTCTTTCAATATCCTCTCACTTTTAATATATTTTCTTTATCTGTCATTTTCTGCAGTTTGAATTCATTGGTCTAAGATTTTAAAACTTATTTTGATTGCTTGGAGTCCTCTGAGCTTCCCAGATCTGTGATTTCATGTCTGACATTAATTTGGGGGAGATTCTCAGTTATTATTGCTTCAAATATTTTTCCTGTTCCTTTCTCTTCTCCTTATATAATCATTACATGTATGTTACAGCTTTCCTAGTTGTCCCACAGTTCTTGGATATTATGTTTCATTTTTTAGTCATTTTTCCTTTGCTTTTCAGTTTTGAGATTTCTGTTGAGATTTCCTCAAGTGCAGAGGTTTTTCTCTCACTTGTGTCCAGTCTACTAATGAGCCAAACAAAGGGTTTCTTTATTTCTCTTGTAGTATTTTTATTTCTCTAGCATTTCTTTCTCTTTTACTTTTTTCTTTAGACTTTCTATCTCTCTGCTTACATTACCCATCTGCTCTTGCATTTTGTTTTTGTTTTCCATTAGATCTCTTAGCAAATTAATCACAATGGCTTAAAATTCCCGGTCTAAGAATTCCACTATCCATGTTATAATTGAGTCTGATTCTCAACTTGATCTGTCTTTTAAAATGTTGTTTGCTGCCTTTGAATAGGCCTTGTAATTTTTGTTTTTATTGAAAGTTGGACATGATACATGTGATAAAGGAACTCTGGTAAACCGGCCTTTAGTGAGATGGCGGTAAGATGAATGAGAAGGGAAGCACTCTGTAGTCCTTCAAGGGGTCCCAGTATTTTCCTGTCAGTGAGCCGTGCCCCTGGGCTGTGAACTCACAAGAGCTTCTCTGTGCTCTCTCCCCGCTTGGATGGGGCAGGAGGGCAGAGGGAACTAGATTTGGATGATGCCCTTGCCCTGCATGGAAGACTAGAAGAGGCTGGAGTTGAGTATTGCCCTTTTATCAATTGATTTGGCTCCTATGAAGAGTAGGAAGATGAAACCCTCATCATCAACAAGAGGAAGTGACTAGATGTACTTGAATCTGAAAAAGTCAAATCATTGGAGTATCAACATGAAATTGAGGTACATGAAGGTAAATATGGATAAAACAAGGAAAAAAGAGCAGGAACTAGAAACCAGGAGTAGAGAGGGTGAGGGCATGGGGGCTGCTGATCCCTTTTCTCATGAGCTTTCTAGATGTATTTGACTTTAAAATGACATGCATGTATGACAGTGTCACCTGGCTTCTGTTCCCAGGGTGAAGGACAGGGAGGGGGTCTCAAAGTGAGAGAGAAGAAGCTGACTGTGCCGAAGGGCTCGGTGCTGGCCTATAAGAGGAAGCAGCTGGTTTTTCACAACAAAGGCTGGGGTAAGCAGAGGCTGAAGGAGGCGGGTCGGGTGTGGGGGCCTGCTTCTCCTAGGAAGAGAAATGAGAAGGGGAGACCGTCATCAGGCAACCTTCACTTCTCTACCTGTTCAGAGAGAAGCAGCATTTCCCAGCTGTCCAGGGCACACATCACCACTAACCACAGCCACCCCAAGCATGGCCTGACTGAAATGCTGCTCTGGGAGGCAGAGACAGTATCCTCCATGGAGAGAGACAGAAGGGTGCCCAATGCGGAGGTGTGCTTAGCACTGGGTGAAGCATGATCCTACAACCACCCATCTCTATTCCAGGTCCCCCCCGCCCTCAGCAGTGCACCTGGGCAGCCACAGAGACTTCCCAGGTTACCCACACCCTCACGGTAAAGGCCATAACATTGGCACAACCATGAGCAAAACTGCAGAGGCAGTGCCCTAACCATAATGCAGGATTGTGTCTGCATCTCTCCCTCCCTCACCTGCCTCAAGATGCACCTTTCCCCAACACACACTGGTTCCGACTTCACACCAAATACAACTACAAACAGGGTCGGATAGTGGGTGTTGTAAACACAACCAGCTCAGGGTCCTTGGCCTCTCCCTGCCCAGATGTGGAGTCCCAGGGAGAGGTCAGCCTGAGGAGGGTCCAGCTCCTCAGAGACCAGGGGCTGCACTCACCATACAGAACACTTTCCACTCCTCTCTCTCTCTCTCTCTCTCTCTCTCTCTCTCTCTCTCTCTCCATCTATATATATATATATATATATATATATATATATATATGTATATATATGTATATTTATATGTATATTTATATGTATATTTATATGTATATTTATATTTATATTTATATTTATATACCAGAAGCCTGGTGCCAACATTCGTGCACTCGGGGGATGGGGGTGGGGGGCCTGGCCTGCGCCTTTTCGAAGTCTAAGAGCCCTCAAGGGTGGTCCAACTGCCTACTGCTGGATTAGACCCACTCCCCATAGTCGGACATCCTTAGCACTGCAGGCACTGTGCTCACCAGCTGTGAGGATGAAATTTGGCTGAGTAGCGCTCCCCCTGTGGGAGGGCACTGACCACCAGAAGGCAGTTCCTGTGTTGAACCTCTGCCCCCTGGTGGTCAGTGTGCTTCATAGCAACTGATTGTTCTACTGCTCGGTCGATTTGCATATTACACTTTTTTTATATAAGATACACACGCACACACACACACACACACACACACACACACACACACACACGTGTACACATTCACTGTTCACTGTAGAATCCTCACTGCAACATCTGGTGAAGGGCAGGTCCTGCAGTCAGTGACCTCCTGTCACTGGCAGTAGATGGAATGAGTATGAATTCTCCAATCACGTGGGGTCAGTGGCTGAACTCAAACTGCAAAAATACGTTTTATAAGTGTTGACAAGTGTGAACTAAATGGAGTTAGATTCCAAAGGCTAACCTCACACCAGTGTCTGCAAGTCATGTCCTGCCCACTAGGGGGTGCACGAAGCTTGTCTGTTTCTACAGTTCAGGCCCAAGGGGGTCTAGAAGGAACCTTCACAGAGAATGGCCCAGTGCAGTGAGCATTGCACTTCCATGAACTAATTTCATCCTCCTAACACTTTATAGTGTAAACTAATACGCAGAACAGTTCAATATGTTGCTTGCTCTGTGGCTTTGGAGAAAATCAGAATTCCTCTGTCCCCATCTTATCTAAGAAATTGATGTGAGATCTTAGCTCCAGAGCTGATGGAGATAAATGTCTGATAAGGTGGCTGAGGCAAATCCAGCTTCCCTCTCTCCAGTTCATCTGGACCCTTCCCCTGACCTGACCACAACTCCAGGGCTCTGCCATCTCATAACCCCTCACTCCCGTGTGTCCCCTCTTCCCACACAGTATCCCCTCACTGCCCACTTCCTTAAAGAATCTTCTGCACCCTGCTCACTGCCTACCTGCTGTCCATGCCTAGACCCACTGCAGTCTGTCCTCCAGCGAATTTACTCACATCATCATCAATGACCACACACTTGATTATTCCGCCTTGGACTCTCTTCTCCCTGGATACTGCGTCACCATGGTCTTGGGGTCTCCTATAATGGGACTGCTTTCCCTCTGTCTCCTTCCTTCATGGGCTCCTGTCCCTTGTAAAACATGTCAATATGATTGTTAGGCAAGTTTCAGAACTATGAACATTTCTCTACGTGAGATGTGAAACCACCCAGGAGGAGGGCAGGAGGGAGTAGCTGTGTGAGGGAGGAGAGTCCTGGGGAGGAAGACAAAGGGCAGTGGGAGGCGATTTCCTTTCTGTGGACAAGGCAGTTCTCCAATGTGAGACTAGAGTGGATAACCTTCACCCAGGTGCCCATGGGAACCGCAGGTTCTAGCTTCCCTTTTAGAGAGCCTGATGCAGAGGGTATGGAGTGAGGTCTAATGAGTTTCCACAGCATTCCAGGTGATTCTGATGCAAGGGGCCCCCAGGTGACCCTGAGCAAAGCTGCACACCTGGGCCAGAGGAGGAAGTGTGGGGGCTGCAGGTGCTGGGATGTGAGGCTCCTGCAGGAATACCCTGCTCTGCTGACCTGGCTTCTTCTCACCCAGATATTCTTCACTTCGGATATCGTGATGATCTGGAAACCTTTACAACACGTGAGTTGTCCTTTTGATAATGCTTAGACCTCAGTCCCAGTGAGACCTTGACCCCTTTAGACACCCATAAACACCCTGCTGGGGCTCAGCCCTGACCAACGCACAGGGAAACATTCCCCAGCCAGACTCCTCTATCACCTCCCCATCTTACTTATGTGACATAAGGCCCTGGCTTCAGGGAGAGCCACATATCTCCTTTGAGTACTGGGGTTGGAGTGTGTGTGGGTGGGTGGGTGGAGGGAGCAGAGACTAAGCCTTTGTGAGTGATCACTTGAATTTCTCTTTCCAGTAGCAAGCACAATCCTTAAGTGGACAGGAGACTGTAGAGCCAGGAAAGTGGGATGTGATCCCTCCACGAGGCCCCATGTTACAGCTGAAAGCCCACTAGATCGTCTTTGTTGTCCTCTCCTGGGCCTCTCGGCTCTGGTTCCCTGGCAGGAGTGGATGGAAAAGAGGGGTCAGGGAGTAGGGGGAAGAATGTAGATAAACGGAGAGTCTTCAGGGATTGACTCTTGGATGGTAATTTAATTTCCCTTCTAGGCAGCACAAGACGCTCCATCCACCCAATAGGAGTGTGTGTTTGCTGGGGTTGAGAAGGGGTCCTCCTTGTACTCATCTGTGAGCAGGGCAGAGTGTCCCTGCTTTTGCCACCATGGCCCCGGGTCTGGCCATAGTGTCTGTGGAATGGGAAGGGTCAGGAAGGGTCAAGAAAGATTGGAAAGTTGGAGGGATGGACTAGCATGAAGCTGGAAGAGATTAAGCAAGAGGAGGGTGGCAGTAGAAGGCAGAACCCTTGGAATTATCTCTAAAGCAAATATGGTAGAAGGGAAAGGGAGAAGACCACTTGCCATTCTTTTTCTAGAAAGCTCACAGGAACCCTTCTGTCTGGGTGTTTACTAAGAGGGAACCTGAAGCCTGCTGGGTAGGGAAGACACAATCTCAGTACCCAAATTGGAGGTTTCCAAGCAACTGAGAAAACTGAGTATTATTTCCAAATTTACACTTTGCTCAGCCCCACTTTTCATTTACTTATTTATTTTTTTCTTATTTATTTACTCTCTTCACCCTTACTTTCCCTCCCTTACTTCCCTTCCCTTCCCTTCCCTTCCCTTCCCTTCCCTTCCCTTCCCTTCCCTTCCCTTCCCTTCCCTTCCCTTCCCTTCCCTTCCCTTCCCTTCCCTTCCCTTTCCTTTCCTTTCCCTTCATTTAATTGTGGATGCATGCAACAACCAGCTCAGGATCCTTGGTGCCTTTTTGCTCAAATGCTGAGTGCCAGGTAGAGGTCAACCTGATATGTCTACTTGGAGATTGGGGGTTTCCTCACCACATACAGCATTCTCTCTCTCTCTCTCTCTCTCTCTCTCTCTCTCTCTCTCTCTCTCTCACACACACACACACACACACACACACACACACACTGCAACATCTGGTGAAGGGCGCGTTCTGCAGTCAGTGACCTCCTATCACTGGTGTAGATGGAATGAGTATGAACTTCCCAGTCTTGTGGCATCAGTGGTTGAACTCAAACTTCAAAATTATCCTATCTAATAAAAGGGCAATATGCAAATTAACCATTACTCCGTCACAAAAGATGGTGGCGCCCATACCACAAGATGGCGGTGCCCAGTCCCCTAAGCCCACCAGAGTCCCCCAGTCCGGGGGGGATAGCCAGTGAGAGCAGACAGCGTTATTGGCCTTGCGGAATACTAGCTTCGTCGCCGCACCTGGCCTGTGCCAGCCCCCTGGAGCCGGAGTGGACAGGGTCAGTGACAGGGGGGCTGGCCCGCTGCCTCTGCGGCAGAGTGCAGACCTGGAGAGGAGATGGTGGGCCCGCCTCTTGTGGAACCAGTGTGGGTCCCTCCCACCTCCCATGGAATCGGCACAGGGCCCTCCCGGCTCCTGTGGAAGCAGAATGGCTCCTGGCTTATGGCTTAGCAGCGCTCCCCCTGAAAGAGCACACTGACCACAGGGGGCAGCTCCTGCGTTGAGCGTCTGCCTCCTGGTGGGTCAGTGTGTGTAATAGGGACCAGTTGTTCTACTGCTCGGTCAATTTGCATATTACCTTTTTATTATATAGGATATCACACATACACACACACACACACACACACACACACATATGCATGTGTATACCTTCACTGTTCACTATAGAATGCTCACTGCAACATCTAGTGAAGGGTGGGTCCTGCTGTCAGTGACCTCCTGTCACTGGCTGTAGATGAAATGAATATCAACTCTTCAGTCTTGTGGGGTCAGTGGCTGAACTCAAACTGCAAAAATACGTTGACAAGTGTGAACTAAATGGAGTTAGATTCCAAAGGCTAACCTCACAGCAGTGTCTGCAAGTCATGTCCTGCCCACTAGGGGGTGCACGAAGCTTGTCTGTTTCTACAGTTCAGGCCTAAGGGTGCCTGGAAGGAACCTTCACAAAGAATGGCCCAGTGCAGTGAGCATTGCACTTCCATGAACTAATTTCATCCTCCTAACACGTCATAGTGTAAACTAATATGCAGAACAGTTTAATAAGTTACTCGTTCTGTGGCTTTGGAGAAAATCAGAATTCCTCTGTCCCCCATCTTACTTCTGAAATGGAAGTGAGATCTTAGCTCCAGAGCTGATGGAGATTAATGTCTGATAAGGTGGCTGAGGCAAACCTATCTTCCCTCTCTCCAGTTCACCTGGACCCTTCCCCTGAACTGACCACAACTCCAGGGCTCTGCCATCTTATAACCTCTCAGTCCCATGTGTTCCCTCTTCCCACCCATCATCCCCTCACTGCCCACTTCCTTAAAGAATCTTGTGCACCCTGCTCACTGCCTACCTGCTGTCCATGCCTCACTCCACAGCAGTCTGTCCTCCAGCGAATTTACTCACATCATCATCAACGACCACACACTTGATTATTCCCGCCTTGGACTCTCTTCTCCCTGGATACTGCGTCACCATGGTCTTGGGGTCTCCTATAATGGGACTGCTTTCCCTCTGTCTCCTTCCATTATGGGCTCCTAGCCTGTGTCAAACACATCAATATGATTTAGGTAAGTTTCAGAAGTATGAACATTTCTCTATGTGCGATGTGAAACCCCAAGGAGGAGGGCAGGAGGGAGTAGACATGTGAGTGAGGAGAGTCCTGGGGAGGAAGACAATGGGAAGTGGGAGGCGTTTTCCTTTCTGTGGACAAGGCAGTTCTCCAATGTGAGACCAGAGTGGATAACCTTCACCCAGGTGCCCATGGGAACCGCAGGTTCTAGCTTCCCTTTTAGAGAGCCTGATGCAGAGGGTATGGAGTGAGGTCAGGGACTCTAAAGAGTTTCCACAGTGTCCCAGGCGATACTGAAGCAAGGAGTACCCAGGGGACCCTGAGCAAGCTGCACACCTGGCCCAGAGGAGGAAGTGTGGGGGCTGCAGGTGCGGGATGTGAGGCTCCAGCAGGAATACCCTCGGATCTACTGACCAGGCTTCTTCCCACCCAGGTAGTGTTCACGTCACAAATGGTGATGAAGAAGAAGAGGATGATGAAGATGATGATGAAGAGGATGATGATGATGATGATACCTTTTCAGCAGGTAAGTTGGCCATAATGCTTAGACCTCAGTCCCGGTGAGACCTTCACCCTCTCCCATTTTATTTTAATTTAAATCCTTTTTTGTTTAAAGTATTACATTTGTCTCCTTTTCTTTCCATTGACCAATCCCCGTCTGCTCCAACCCTTCAACACAAGCCCTCACCCCCCTACTGTCTGTGTCTATGGGTATGCTTATATGCATGCATTCAAGTCCTTTGTTAATCTGTTACCTCCACTCCCACTCTCTCCTGCCTTCCCTCTAAGGTTGGACAGTCTGTTGGATGCTCCTATGTCTCTGGCTCTATTTTTGTTTATCAGCTTATGTTGTTCATTATATTCCACCAGGGAGTGAGATCATGTGATGTTTATGTTTCTCTGACTAGCTTATTTCGCTTAGCATAATGGTCTCCAGGTCCATCCATGCTGTTTCAAATGGTAAAAGTTCCTTCTTTCTTCAGCAGCGTAGTATTCCATTGTGTAAATGTACCACAGTTTCTTAATCCACTCATCTGCTGATGGGCACTTAGACTGTTTCCAAATCTTAGCTCTTCTGAATTGTGCTGCGATGAACATAGGGGTACCTTGACCCCCTTTGCACACCCATAAACACCCTGCTGGGGCTCAGCTCCGACAACCCCACAGGGAAACCTTCCCCACCCAGGCTCCTCCACCACCTCCTGATCTCACTGCTCTGACCCACACAGGCCCCTGGCCTCAGGGAGATCCTGTCTCCTTTGAGTACTGGGGTAGGAGAGTGTGTGTTTGGGGAGCAGAGACTGAGCTGTTGTGAGTGACCACTTCAGTTCCTCTTTCCAACAGCAGGCATATGTCAACCACAGTCCTTAAGTGGACAGGAGACTGTAGGGTGGGATGTGATCCCTCCATGAGGCCCCGTTTACAGCTGAAAGCCCACATGATTGCCTTTGCTGGGCTCTGATTCCCTGGGCAAAGGGCAGGGGTGGATGGAAAGAGGGGGAAGGAGTAAGGGGGTGGATGGAAAGAGGGGGAAGGGAGTAAGGGGCAGAATGTAGACAAACTGAGAATCTTCAGAGACTAACTTTTACGTGTTAATTTCATTTCACTCTAGGCAGCAAAGAACCTCCCAGAGGTGAGTGTGTGTTTGCTGGGGTTGGGGAGGGTCATTGTACTCATCTGGTGAGCAGGGCAGATTAGCCCTGCCTTTGCCACCATGACCCCTGGGAGTGGCCATAGGTCTGTGGGATGGGAAGGGTAAGAAGGGGTTGGGAAGGGTCCGGACAGGTTTGGAAGTTGGAGGGATGGACTGGCATGAAGCAGGAAGAGGTTAAGCAAGAGGAGGGTGGCAGTAGAGGGCAGAACTCTTGGAAGTGTTTCTAAAGCAGGCGTCCTCAATTATGGCCCGCGGGCCACTTGCGGGTGTTTTTGTCGTTTTGTTTTTTTACTTCAAAATAAGAAATGTGCAGTGTGCAGAGGAATTTGTTCATAGTTTTTTTCAAACTATAGTCCAGCCCTCCAATGGTGTGAGGGACAGTAAACTGGCCCTCTGTTTAAAAAGTTTGAGGACCCCCTGTTCTAAAGCATATTTGGCAGAAGAGAAAGGGAGAAGGCCACTTTTTCTAGAAAGAATCCAAGGAACACTTTGGACTAGGTGTTTCCTAAGAGGGAACCTGAAGCCTGCTGGGTAGGGAAATTCAATCACAGAACCCAAATTGGAGGTTTTCAGCAACTCAGAAAACTGAGTTTTATTTTCAAATTTATACTTTCCTTAGCCACAGTTTTCATTCATTCATTCATTCATTAATTATTTAATTAATTAATTAATTACTTCATTATTGGATGCATGTAACAACCAGCTCAGGGTCCTTGGTGCCTTTGTGCCCAAATGTTGAGTCGCAGGTAGAGGTCAACCTGATATGTCTACTTGGAGATTGGGAGTTCCCTCACCACGTACAACTCTCTCTCTCTCTCTCTCTCTCTCCCTCTTTCTCTCTCTTACACACACACACACACACACACACACACACACACACACACACACGTACACATTCACTGTTCACTGTAGAATCCTCACTGCAACATCTGGTGAAGGGCAGGTCCTGCAGTCAGTGACCTCCTGTCACTGGCAGTAGATGGAATGAGTATGAATTCTCCAGTCTTGTGGGGTCAGTGGCTGAACTCAAACTGCAAAAATACGTTTTATAAGTGTTGACAAGTGTGAGCTAAATGGAGTTCGATTCCAAGGGCTAACATCAGGGCAGTGTCTGCAAGTCATGTCCTGCCCACTAGGGGGTGCACGAAGCTTGTCTGTTTCTACAGTTCAGCCCTAAGGGTGCCTAGAAGGAACCTTCACAGAGAATGGCCCAGTGCAGTGAGCATTGCACTTCCATGAACTAATTTCATCCTCCTAACACTTCATAGAGTAAACTAATACGAGGAACAGTTCAATAAGTTGCTCGCTCTTTGGCTTTGGAGAAAATCAGAATTCCTCTGTCCCCCATCTTACTTCTGAAATGGAAGTGAGATCTTAGCTCCAGAGCTGATGGAGATAAATGTCTGATAAGGTGGCTGAGGCAAATGCATCTTCCCTCTCTCCAGTTCACCTGGACCCTTCCCCTGACCTGACCACAACGCCAGGGCTCTGCCATCTGATAACCCCTCACTCCCGCGTGTCCCCTCTTCTCACCCAGCGTCCCCTCACTGCCCAATTCCTTAAAGAATCTTGTGTACCCTGCTCACTGCCTAACTGCTGTCCATGCCTCACCCACTGCAGTCTGTCCTCCAGCGAATTAACTCCAATCATCATCAATGACCACACACTTGATTATTCCCGCCTTGGACTCTCTTCTCCCTGGATACTGCGTCACCATGGTCTTGGGGTCTCCTATAATGGGACTGCTTTCCCTCTGTCTCCTTCCTTCATGGGCTCCTGGCCCTTGTCAAACACATCAATATGATTGTTAGGCAAGTTTCAGAACTATGACCATTTCTCTACGTGAGATGTGAAACCACCCAGGAGGAGGGCAGGAGGGAGTAGCTGTGTGAGGGAGGAGAGTCCTGGGGAGGAAGACAAAGGGCAGTGGGAGGCGATTTCCTTCTGTGGACAAGGCAGTTCTCCAATGTGAGACCAGAGTGGATAACCTTCACCCAGGTGCCTATGGAAACCGCAGGTTCTAGCTTCCCTTTTAGAGAGCCTGGTGCAGAGGGTTTGCAGTGAGGTCAGGGACTCTAATGAGTTTCCACAGCGTCCCAGGTGATTCTGATGCAATGGGCCCCCAGGGGACCCTGAGCAAAGTTGCACACCTGGCCCAGAGGAGGAAGTGTGGGGGCTGCAGGTGCGGGATGTGAGGCTCCAGCAGGTTCACCCTCAGCTCTGATGATCCGGCTTCTTCCCACCCAGGCATTTTTCACATCACAGATGATGTTGTTGATGATGATGATGATGATGATGATGATGATGATACCCTTTTAGCAGGTAAGTTGGCCATAATGCTTAGTCCTCAGTCCCGGTAAGACCTTCACCCTCTTCCCTTTTATTTTAATTTAAATTCTTTTTTGTTTAAAGTATTACATATGTCTCTTTTTTCTCCCATTGACCTCTCCCCGTCTGCTCCCACCCCTCAGCACATGCCCTCATCCCCCTACTGTCTGTGTCCATGGGTATGCTCATATGCATGCATACAAGTCATTTGTTGATCTGTTACCTCCACCCCCCACTCTCTCCTGCCTTCCCTCTAAGGTTGGATAATCTGTTCAATGCTCCTATGTCTCTGGGTGTATTTTTGTTAATCAGCTTATGTTGTTCATTATATTCCACAATGAGTGAGATTATGTGATGTTTATGTTTCTCTGACTGGCTTATTTCGCTTAGCATAATGCTCTCCAGGTCCATTCATGCTGTTGCAAACGGTAAAAGTTCCTTCTTTCTTCAGCAGCGTAGTATTCCATTGTGTAAATGTACCACAGTTTCTTAATCCACTCATCTGCTGATGGGCACTTAGACTGTTTCCAAATCTTAGCTCTGGTGAATTGTGCTGCTATGAACATAGGGGTACCTTGACCCCCTTTGGACACCCATAAACACCCTGCTGGGGCTCAGCTCTGACAACCCCACAGGGAAACCTTCCCCACCCAGGCTTCTCCATCACCTCCTGATCTCACTGCTCTGACCCACACAGTACCCTGTCCACAGGGAGATCATGTCTCCTTTGAGTACTGGGGTAGGAGAGAGTGTGTGTGTTTTTGGGGAGCAGAGACTGAGCTGTTGTGAGTGACCACTTCAGTTCCTCTTTCCAACAGCTGGCATATGTCAACCGTAGTCCTTAAGTGGACAGGAGACTGTAGGGTGGGATGTGATCCCTCCATGAGGCCCCGTTTACAGCTGAAAGCCCACATGATTGCCTTTGCTGGGCTCTGATTCCCTGGGCAAAGGACAGGGGTGGATGGAAAGAGGGGGAGGGGAGTAAGGGGCAAAATGTAGACAAACTGAGAGTGTTCAGAGACTAACTTTTACGTGTTAATTTGATTTCTCTCTAGGCAGCAAAGGACCTTACTGCCTTCGTAGAGATGAGTGTGTGTTTGCTGGGGTGGGAGGGTCCTCCTTATCCTCATCTGGTGAGCAGGATAGAGTGCCCCTGCCTTGGCCACCATGACCTCAGGGACAGACCATAGTTTCTGTGGGATGGAAGGGCCAGGAAGGGTCAGGAATGTGGAGGGATGGACTGGGATGGAGCAGAAAGAGGTTAAGCAAGGGGGTGGCGGCAGTAGTGGGTGGAAGCTAGGAAGTGTCTCTAAAGCAAATTTGAGGGATGAGAAAGGGAGATGACCACTTGCCATTCTCTGTCTAGGAACGGTGCAGGAACCCCTCGGGCTGGGTGCTCACTAAGAGGAGACCTAAGGCTGCTGGGTAGGAAACGGCAGAGCTCAGAACCCAAATTGGAGGTTTCCAAATGACTCAGAAAACTGAGCTTTACTTCCAGCTTTACACTTTAGTCATGGCTACTTTTCATTCATTCATTCATTCATTCATTCATTCATGCAGCCAACATTTATTGAGGGCTCATTGGGCAGGTGCCATTTTCTGAGCACTGGGATAGGATAGTGAACCAAACAGAAATGCCTGCCTCCCTGCTGCTTCCATTCTAGTGACTTCTCACCCTCACAAGGTCCCCTGGAGGCAGGTGTCCTGGCAGAAGCAGGCGGCCCCCAACATCCACTCCTTGGTTAATTCCTTATAGACCCTGAAGATATAGGCACAACTGCATGTATTGCCAAATACTTTGTATATTCATATAATGGTCATGACAACCTCATTTTGGAGTCTAATGCTAGAATCTCTCACATTTTCATCTCTGAAGTCCAGTGTAGAACCCACATTATTTCCAACGTGTCAGGAGTGAGCGTCTGATCAGCTTCTTCCTTTTTTGGTGATCCTTTCCCGGGTCCTCTCCTTTCGTCCCTGCATGAACCCCCACCTCATTTCAGCGGAGACTCTCCATCTTTCTAGCCTTTTGTGGAATTCCATTCCAGAGCTCAAACATGCCATCTTCAGGGATGCGCTGGGGGGAAGAGGAATTTTGCTCATGTTGGAGGGAAAGGAATGTTCTAATCTGGGAATTGTCTGTTTTCTGGTTGGCATTAATGCCCGAGGGCAGATTTCAAGCTGCTAGAAGAGGAGGTTTCCCAGAAGGTGAAAGCGGCCGAGCTCTCGAAGGGCATGCGGGGTGTTGTGTTCTCCAACCTCCTGGCCATGCTTGGGCACCGCGAGGCTCTTCAGGACCTCATGGACACGGTGAGGGGCCCCGCCGCTCCCTAAGGCTGATCCGACTTGTAAATGGGGGATGTTTCAGGGGTACGGCTGCCAAGGCGGGTGGGGAAAGGAAAATGGGGGTAATCTTAGTGGGATGAGAAGGATGTCTGAGGTTGGGGACTATGCCCCTGTGCCCAACGACCAGGGCCAGGGCAGGCATCCCTCACAGACTGGGGTGCTCCATATTCCCTGGAGGTACCTAGAGCCATTACCCCCACTCCTTGGTTAATGACTGTAGATGCAGAATTGACAGGGAAATCACTGATGTCATTATCACCATCATGAATAGCCCTGTCTCCCACAGCTTGAACTGGAACTGGACAAGCATTTGGAGGGCCCTGGTGGCGCCATCCTAACTGAACTGCGAAAGGACTCCCGCTATCCAGAGGTTGGCTCAAAGTCCCTCCTCCTTTACCTGCTTGAAGCCTTAATAGGTAAGAGTGGTTTGGAGGAAGAATGGGGGGGTCACAAGGTTGGTCCTCCAGAGCCCCGAACGGGCTGCATTAGGTGTCACCTCTCCAAACCCCTTGGCAGGTTATGATTTCTCACCCTCACCTCACAGGCCCCTCCGCGGTCAGGAGGGCTCAGGGTGATAAGCTTGCCTGTGACAGAGCCTGAGGCCTGCGAGGCCAGCCAGGTTCACGCAGCGGGTCAGTGGGGGCGGTGATGCCGGTCCAGCCACAGAAGCCCACCCTGGACCATGTTAGGTAGCTTCCTGGAGACCATCCCACGAGCATGAGCAGAAGGAGGACTTCCCAGGGCAGGGAACTTGACCTTCACGTCCAGCGAGTTTTATTCCTCTGCCTTAGAGTTCGCCTCTAAAGGTCTCTGAGTTCACCGTGGGGAGAGGAAAATCTGACTCTTTCCCCAAATGTCCCTCTGTCCCCAGTGCTGAGTGACATCCAACTTGATCTGCTGGCTCAGTCCATGGAGAAGAGGATCCTCGTCCAGCAGAGGGACCTGGTGAGCAATCCCCAGGGGTTGGCATCCTGGGATTAGAGTGAGGGAAGCAGGATGAGAATGGTTCTTGGAAAGGAGATATGACTTAGGTTGATGCTGGGAGGGCAGGGGAGGTCCTGGCTTGGGCCAGGGAAATCTGGGCTGCATCTCTGTCTGGGAAACAGGCCCAGTGGGCATGAGTCTACCTGGGGAAAGTCTCAGTTTCCATGGCAACCCTGCAGAGGGCCCCTTCCCCAGTTCTAAAATAGCGGTCTAGGAACACAGGTTTGGGGATCTCAGGGCATCTGAGTTATATCCCTGCTGTACTCTCATGGTTACCATTTGCAAATTGCATGCTCTTTCTCTGCATATGTATGTGTAAGTACATGTGTGTGTAGACATGTACACACACACACATTGTACACGCAGGCATACACACACAATTCCAAACCCCACTAATTGCTGAGTAAGTGTCAGTGTCACTATCTAGCAGCTGAGGAGCCAGTGCTCAGTGATTTCCAACAACGTGTCCATGACCACACTGACCGCAAGATAGGAACAGGTCACGACCCCAGAGCTCCCGCCCCCACAGTTACCCTGCATGACCCCTGGCCCTTGACCACAGGTTCTCTCTTCCTGACCTCAGAGGCTGACCTGTAACATCTGATACTGTTTCTTCAAGGTGAGGAGCATCCTGGAGCCCAACTTCAACTGCTTCCAGAACATTCCCTTTACCCTCCAGCCTGAGCTCCTCGCCCCACTCCAGGGAGAGGGCTTGGTCATTACCTATGGGCTGCTGGATGAGTGTGGCCTGAAGATGAAGCTGAACAGCCCCAGGTCAACCTGGATCCCAGAAGCCAAGGAGCCCCTGTCTGCCCTCTATGGGGCCCTCTCTGTGCTGACGCAGCTGGCTGAGGCCTGAGCCCTCCTGGGGGGCAGGCCAGGGCGTCAGTCCAGTGAGGCTAGTCAGTCCTGGTCCTGCCCTTTGCTGCAAACACCCCCAGGCTGTTCTCTGTATCCGTGAGTCTGTATCTATTCCACATATAAGGGGTAGACAGTCTCTTTCTTTGTTTGATTTATTTGACCTAGCACAAGGCCTTCAAGGTTTGTCCATGCTGTCACAAATGGCGGGAGACTCTGGCTGCTGAGTGGGGGGATCGGTTAGAAGGTGGGGGGCATGCATGGATGTAGGGAGAACATTGAAGGAGTTTCTCTAATTGCTCGGGCACTCAGTGGCATTTTTAAAAGGTAGGAGCTTGAAAAGTATATATATTTAGTTCTGCTTTAAATATATCCCAGGAATACTTTGGGGATATATATGTAAACTCATAGGATTACATCTTCCTGCTTCATCTATGGAATGACTGTGATTGGCGCTATTTTCTAATGAATTTATAATTTACACCAGAAGGTGGCAGCATTGCCACAGAGCAGGACTTGGTGATGGCAGACACTTTCCTTGATTTGCTTTGGGACTTCTGAGTTAAAGGCCAGCCCCTCTCTCTGCTCTGCTCTCCCACCTCCCTCCCCTGCTTTTCTCTCCCCCTTTGCTGCCTCCCCACTGCATTTAACATGGAATGGCTTCTTTTTATAGCTTCTAGAATCTTCCTTTTAAACACTGCATTGGTTGTATTGAATAATTCCCATAAAGAGCTCTGGGAGGTAAGACGTGAGTTTTGGGGAACTTAGAGCTGTTTCCAGGGTTTCCAGAAACGCCAGCCCTTCTGCGGGATTACTGTGGGTTCTGTGGGAAATGTGTTGTCCATGCTGAGCCCAGGCAGGAGCCGTGAAGAGTCTGAATGTTGCTCAGTAAGCAGGGCATCTAGTTTCTAAATGAATTCAGCCAAGCACGGGAACTGTTTCAAAATATTGCAACCTGGTCAACCCATCAGAAAGCAGGGCTGGTGCAAATGATAGGGGGACTTATAATCTGATAGATAGAGCGCCTGAATTAAGCTGAAAAATAATCACATTATTTTAAATCTTAGAACACATATACTTATGTGAATACAGGGTTAAGTTTTTCCTAAGTTTCCTTTCCAAGGCCTGTGTGAAGCGATGGAGGAGGTGACTCTGCTGTGAATGCAGCAAGCAGAACTGATAAGCATGGTCCGACTGACCCACCAGGAGTCAAAACATCATCTCATCAACATCATTTCCTTACCTGGTGGCTAAGGACAATAGGGACCCCCAGGGCTGCGCATAGCTGTTTTCCCTTCCCAGCCTCACCCTAGCACTTCCCCTGTATAATCCTGTCCCCCGCTCATTGCTGTCAGACAGGATTTGAATGCTTGTAAGCAACTTCTCTTCTTGGTTGGCTGACCTTCTCAATAAATGTCTTCTGTGATTCGACCCTGCCTTCATTATTGGACATGGCCACAGGCAGCCTGAACCCATCCGGGGTTTCCTGGTAACAACAACGTGGGGATTTGCTGTCTTCTAGGAGAACAGAGCCCGTCCTCACGAAGACTTGCCCCTGCACAGGTCTGGGCTTGGAGTCTGAGGTCACTGCTGGGCGACCTCTACCGGACAACTCCATCCTCCTGGCTTCCTTTTTCTCGCTTTATTGGTTGTTAGTGAATCGAATTAAATAATGCCTCTGAAGAACCTACCCCAGTGCCTAACGTGTACGTGATACTCAATAAGCTGTTCTTGAGTAAATTGAACCCAGACAACAGTGAGGGCCGCCTTGGAAGCCTGGGTGTCCCTGCTGTGGTCCCACAGGCAGCCCCAGAAGATTGGGTGGGAGGAGGGGTCTGTGGTCGGGGACGCTGAAATCACTCTTCAATTTCTGGAAAATCTCAGGCAGCATGTCTCAGGATGCCCCTCCCTCTGGTAGGGACTGGGCACTGCTCTTCTCCCTGCTTCACAGCCTGCAGTAGAGCACACATCATTAGTTGTGTGTTGTTTTTTTTTTAACATCAGGGGTCTTTGCATTTGAACACAGTTAGCCCTGGGTTATCTGATTTGGCTTTAAATCTGCCTCGCCCTAGTTGTCACAGAGGGAACCAGACAGGGGTTTGCTGCCATGACCCACCTTCTCTCCTTTCTGAGGAGGCGGGGAGCCTCTATGCTGACAGTCTCTAAGATCAGGGAGGAAGGGAGTGCTTGAATGGAGTGTGGGTAAGCTGTGCCAGGCCTTCTTCCTTGGCCTTTTCAGGCCAGCAGGGGGCGGGAGAGTGCTCCCACCTGCCCCAGGTGTGCTGGGAGCAGAGCCAGGAGGTCTCCAGGCAGCTCAAGTCAGAAAGGTGCTGCAGGGGCTTTGTGCCCAGCTGGCCTTCGCGTGAATGTCTCTGGCGGCTTTGCTTCTAGAGGACGTGGAGACAGTCCCCACGTGGGACCGGAGGCTTTCATTCCCCGGGGCTTGGCCTCTCAGGTGTGTCCTTGTTGATTGTTCTTCCCCGGGATACAGCGAGGCCCTGCATTCCTTCTACAGGCAGTTCCCTACCTCCCTCCCTCAATAAGAGGGACCAATTATACAAGTTCTAACAGCAGATTTTAGATAATTTCTTACAGTTCCTGTTTAATTAATTATGCTGGCCAATGGTTCTTTGTTAAAAAGTCTCCCTTTTATTGGGGAACTATGCCCCTGTTTCTGGGTGTGAGTCTGTGCAGGTGTCCCTAAGAGACTGGGGACGAGCTTGTCATTCGATGAGTTGATCTGCGTTGTTCACTGAGTGCACACAGATGCCAGGTGTTGGGGACACAGGAGTGCAATGTCTGTATTTTAATAACTCGCATCTCAAGAAAGGTAAAACAGATCACCCCAAAACCTGGCTTAAACCAGCACACATTTGGTTTATGTCAGCCTGTTCCCGTGGGTCAGGGATTTGGGAGTGGCCTCAGCTGCTGGTGCAGGCGTGGGGCTCTCCTGTGACTGCATCTGAGGCTGGCAGAGGTCGCAGCCACCTGCAGGCTCACTGAGGCTGGGGCACGTGTTCTTTTTCTTTTTTTTAATAATATATTTTTATTGATTTCAGAGAGGAAGGGAGAGAAAGAGAGAGAGAAATATCAGTGATGAGAGAGAATCATTGATTGGCTGCATCCTGCACGCCTCCCACTGGGGATCGAGTCCCCAACCCTGGGCAGGTGCCCTTGACTGGAATCAAACCCGGGACCCTTTGGTCCACAGGCCGACGCTCTATCCACTGAGCCAAACCAGCCAGGGTGGGGCACGTGTTTTGAGGAAGGTTTCCCATGTGGCTGTTGGCAGGAGGCCTCAGTTCCTTGCCCACAGGTGGCCTGAGTGTCCTCGTGACATGGCAGGTGGCTTCCCTCAGAGTAGAGGATGAGAGAGAACGGGAGAGAGAGGGAGCGGGAGGAGAAAGTTTGATGCCTTTATGACCTAGTCACACACCCTGAAAACTCTGCGTCTTGTATTGGTTAGGAGTCAGTCGCCAAGCTCAGCTCCCAGGCTAGCTCAGCTCCTGAATGGAGGAAGGATTTGTGGACTTACTTTAAAACTGCCACATAGGCGTGTATATATATATATCTTTAATTTCTTTATTGTTTAATGTGGCGGGCTGGCACGGCCATGGCATCCTCAGCCCCAGGGCGCCTTATGTGCCGCGCCAGCTCAGCCAGGTTCGGTGACCCTGAGAGGGGGCGGTGAAGCATTGAGAAAAGACAGACAAGAGGATGAAAGCTGGGTCTCGGTGGGACGCTGCTTCTCTGATGGGGAGACAGCGCCATGGGCCACAAACCGTGTCTTTATTTTACAGCCGATGCCACGAGGCACAGTGAGGGCGGGTCAGATGTTCACAACGTTCTGTTGGGCTTCGATCCCACTCAATCACATGCACCTGATCCAGCTTTGTTTCCTTGCAGCCTCTATCACTCAGGCACGTGGGGCCACGTGTTCAGACCATAGGTTCAAGCTCACAACTCCAGCTGTTGGCTATCATTGTGCTGGGAGGGCTCTGCCCTCCATGCTGGGACTTGCATGTGGGCATGAGAGGACTGTGCCCTCTCATCAGTCCGAGGCTTGAACCTGTTAAACGCTGTAGCTGCGCCTCACAGTTTAAAGTATTACATATGTCTCCTTTTCCCCCATTGACCTCTCCCTGGCTGCTCCCCTTCCCCCCCCCCCCCCGCCCCCCCGCAGCACACGCCCTCACCCCCCTACTGTCTGTCCATTGGTTATGCTTATATAAATGCATATAAGACCTTTGGTTGATTTCTTTACCCCCACCCCTTCTCCCACCCATCCCTGCCTTCCCTCTGAGGTTTGTTGGTCTGTTTGATGCTTCTATGTCTCTGGCTCTGCTTTTGCTCATTAGTTTACGTTGTTCATTATATTCCACAGATGAGGGAGATCATGTGGTATTTATCTTTCTCCGACTGGCTTATTTCGCTCAGCATAATGCTCTCCATGTCCATCCATGTTGTTGCGAATGGTAAGAGTTCTTTCTTTTTTACAGCAGTGTACTATTCCATTGTGTAGATGTACCCCAGTTTCTTAATCCACTCCTCTGCTGATAGACACTTTGTTGACCCCTCCTGTAATGATAAGAGCAAGTTAATTTGAGAACTGAATGTCAGTCTTCTTTTTATTTTTTATTCTTACCCAGGATATTTTTCCCATCGATTTTTGGAGAGTGGAAGGGAGGGAAGGAGGTGGGGGTGAGGGGAGAGAGAGAAACATTGATTGGTTGCCTCTTGCACTCGACCAGAGCCAGGGATTGAACCTGCAACCAAGGCATGTGCCCTTGACTGCGAATTGAACCCGCAACCCTTTGGTGCATGGGCCGGCGCTCTAAGCACTGAGCTACACCAGCCAGGGCCCAATGTCCATCTTAAATGTTATCACCACAGAATAAAGGGTAATTTGTGAGGTGATGGAGGTGCTAACCTAATTGCGGTAATCACTTTGTAATATATGTGTGTGTGAGATCACCACATATTACCCTTAAATTTATGTGTTATATGTCAATATCTCAATAAGTAGGAAAAATTAAGTAATAAAATTCAGCTTCCAGGTTCCCTTTAGAGACTGATTCAGAAGATATGATTCAGCAGGAATGGAGTGAGGTCAGGACTCTGCATTTCCACAAATGTCCCAGGTGATTCTGATGCAAGGGGTCCCCACGGCACCCTGAGCACAGCTGGCACACCTGGCCCGGAGGAGGAAGTGTGGGGGCTGCAGGTGCGGGATGTGAGAGGCTCCAGCAGGGGTACCCTCGGCTCCGCTGACCCTACTCTTCACTTCGCAGATGGAGAGCAGACACGCTTTGCAGAAGGTGAGTTCCCAGCTGGGCAGATTCTCTGCCTCGACTTTGGGCCCCGCTGAGACCTGACCTCCATTTGGGGATTAAACGGAAAGCCTGTGTGTCACCCCAACTCAAACCAAGGAGGCCTGGAAGGAAGGTTAGGATGTGTTATAAATTAATGGGTGATGGTGTGTGTGCAATTTGACAGCGAAAGCCTTAGAAGTGACTTGAAGTAAGGCTTAAAGTGAAACAGAGGGAGGTGAACTCTGTAGCTATTTGGGGGACAGATTCCAGCTGGAGGAACTCACTAAAGGAAGACATTCCTGGCATGTGAACAGCTGGAATGAGGGAGAGAATTCATCGGAAAGTGAGGTCAAGTTCGTGCAGGCCATTGTTGTTGATCGTTATCATGACTTTGTTTTACTTGGAGTGGGATTGGCAGGTAGTACAGAGATTAGATCCCCAGTGAGGTATTCGATGCACTTTTGAAAAGATGCTGTGTTTGGCGTGTGGACAGTACACAGGGCAGAAGCAGGAAGTCTATTAGGGGATTGCCATCATCCAGGTAAGAGTTGATGGGCAGGGCGTTGGCCCTGGAAATGATGAGAGCGATCAGATAGGCCCTGGCAGAGTCAACATGTGCAAGAGTGGTGTTCCTACAGCTCTGATACTCAGAAGGAGTCAGGAAAGTAATTCTGAAATGGGCTGGTGTTGGTAGGGAGTGAGGTGATGGATGAAGAAGCAAGAGGGGAGAGGGAGGAAGCATGAGTGGTGCGAATCAGGGCAGCTGTCGGAGGCCTCCAGGGAAGAAGTTCTGGAAAGATGGGTCACCGTGCTCTCAGGGAAAGTGTAAGGCCAAGCTTCCCTTCCATTTTCCTTTAGTTTTCCATTTTTAGAAGGTGTATGGTTGGTGTCCCCACACTAAAGCTAATGGTCCGTGGAGTTGAGGACTTCGTCTTACTAACCTTGATACCCCAACACTAGAAAAAAGAGTAGAAGGTGTAGACCCCAAACCTAGAAACTAGCTGGCCAACTGGCCGGCTCAGCGAGGGGTGGAGGACTCTGAGAAGCTTGTATCCTGTACTAGGAGAGGGAGAGGGGATTCAGGGGAGAGCAGAAGAGGAGAAGCTCATGACTGAAACTTGTAAGGCCTTGGGGTGGGGAAGGGGAAAGAAAGAAGAGGGGGAGGCGGAGGGGAAGCAGGTGTGAGGCAGGGAGGGGCGGGGAGAAGTCTCCATGAAAGCCTGTGAACAGGGCCAACCTGGAGAGAGCGAGTGGAGAATTTACAGGAAAATAACGTGCTGGGCAATGGCCACCCCACCTCAGACTCCCTTGAACCCTTAAGTAAATTGGCGTCGCTTACTCTTACGCAGGGCACCAAGCATGTCCCTGTGCCCAGGGCACAAACAGAAGACTCCTGGTCTTCTAGGTTTGCCAGGAGGGAGGCATGGGAGCTGCTTGCACACTGCAGGGAGGAATGTGGAGTTTCTGCTTTTCCAAGATCGCTGCTTCCCCATCAGCAGTTCTCCTGGGGCAGGATCAGGGATGCTTAATTGCAGCTTCACACTTTTCTATCCCTCCTCTGGGATGTTGTAGGGGTTTCGGGGTGGAGTACAGGGAACTGGGAAAGGAAAGCTAGCAGCTGCTTATGGTCATATTGGTTTAAAATCTGCAGGCTACCCTGGAATCACAGAACTCACCCAAACAGCTGAGTCATGTTTCCTTGGCTTCTAGAATGTTCCAGAGCAGGGCAGGGCTGTCAGGTGCTGGCCTGTGGCACAGTGGTATATGCACGTACAATATTGTGTATTTCGAGTCTATTTTTAAAAAAATATATCTTTATTGATTTCAGAGAGGAAGGGAGAAAGAGAGAGATAGAAACATCAATGCTGAGAGAGAATTATTGATTGGCTGCCTCCTGCATGCCCCCTACTGGGGATCAAGCCTGCAACCCAGGCATGTGGCCTTGGTGGGAATAGAACCAGGGACCCTTCAGTCCGCCGGCCGATGCTCTATCCACTGAGCCAAACCAGCTAAGGCTTCGAGTCTATTGTTTTTACATCAAATTATAGAAAGTAAATTCAATTTGGGGGAATTCTTTGGTCTGGTGGGTCGTGTGGAAAGCACAGCTCTGAGCCCTCTGGCTCATGGAGTGGGAAGGGCAGGGGTGGGACTGGAATGAGCAGTGGATGGAAGAAGAGGGATAACTGCCATGTGAAGCACCCTCAGCTGCCCTTCCCACAGGCTCCCTCTGCCAGGCACTTCCCTTCGCCCCATCAGGCCACAGGAGTGACCATGACGTAATTAGAAAGTAAATGGGTTTGGGGCAAGTTGTTTTGTCCTTTTAAAAAGCAATCTCCTTTCTCTTCATTAAAGATTGTTGTAAGATGGATTGCACAGGACACACAGGGGGGGTAGCATTGATTCCAACTGAACCAAGGCTCTGCCCAGGGTCCTGCATGTACCTCTTCTGTCCTGAGCGAATCTCTCCCTTTTCTGCTGACACACGGCCACATCTTACACAGGGCGTTTAAGGTGGCATGTCGCCAAATACGTTGTCCCAGCAACCACTCATCCGTGAATGAACCTATGAATCATATTTTCTCAGACTGTTCTCCGGGTCAGGAACAGACACGCTCTGCTTCTGGCGATCCTATCTACTGTGCTGTGGGACAGCCTGGCAGGTACGGGGATGTATAGACATCCTGCCAGGTTCCAGTCTCCACTCGGCTGAGAAGGACCTGAGAGGTAAGACTGTGATCCAGTGCTCAGCCCCAGACCTGGTCTGAAGGAGGCGAGGGCCTCATCTGCTTCCTGTTACAGGATATTTCCCTGGAAGTTGAGACAGGGACCTGCTGGTGGGAAAAAACATGATCGGCAGAATTGCACTTCTCTGTTCTCTGGATTTTGTCTGACCTCAGGTGGTCTGGAGATTGGAAGGAGCCCTACCCATTGGAGCCTTTCTCATTAAGAGAAAAATAATATACAACTTGTAAGTTCTAACCAGGGACGGGGGGTGAATAAGAAGATACTGTTATTGGTGGAAGTGGGCTACTTGGAGTGTTGCGAAGAAAAGAATTTCCTGAGGCTCCCACAGGAGGATGGGATTTCGGGGAGAGCTTTATTGATGATGTAAAATTAAGGGGGTTCCCCTCCAAGGTCCCATTTCTGTCTCGTCATGGAGGAAGTACAATCTTGCCTTCAGCAGAGTTAGGATCAAGGCCGCTGCTCAGAATTTCTGTTCCAAGTTCAAGTCCAGCCCAGTCAGCACCTGGCTAGCTTAGCTGTGTTCCCAGCTGGGTCTGTTGTGTGTGGGGTCAGCACAGCATGGACCACGTGGCTGTGTAAGGCCACATGACTATGAAGAGAGACCAGGGGAGCACACGGCTGAGGGCAAGTCACAGAGCAAGAGAGAGAGAGAGATAGAGAGAGAGAGAGAGAGAGAGAGAGAGAGAGAGAGAACAAGAGCAAATGAGAGAGGGAGCTCGGGTTTTAACCAGGATCTTCTCCACACTAACCAATTAACTCTTCACGATCTCACATGCTTCTGATGGGGTCACCCCCTAGCCAACCCATTGTTCCCCAGGCTAGACTGACAGGCCTACACCCCCTAACTCCCACCCTCCCCAACCCCCACTTCCACTGCACATGTGCCCATCTCCCCCTTTGTTCTGTCCCTTCCCCCAGTGCCCTGCAGGGAGTGGACCTGGTTCCCTGGGGAACATGAAGCTGCCCAGATGGCCATGCTTATGGTGTGTGGCCTCCCCTTTGCTTTTTTCCTTTATTAACATTAACCAGCTAACTACGGCAATAACAATGCTACGGTCAGAGAGAGAAATGTTCTTAATAGGTTTGAGAAATGGGTAGAGATGTTTTTGGTTTGTTTTAGATTGACAAACACCCCCTCCCACCCTCAAACTCCCCCCACCCCCAAATTAGCACTTCTTCCTACAGTTCTCCCTAATGCAAAATAAATCTGGGTAACAACACATGAGCAGGTAAGGCTAAGGGATATATCTTTGACATACATCTTGTTTTTCACTCATCCTCACCTTCTTCCCTTTTGCAACTATCAGCTTATTCTCTGTATCTATGGGTCTGTTTTGTGTTGTTTTTTCTTTTTTTGTTTTTAAGATTCCACATATAAATGAAATCATATGGTATTTGTCTTTCTCTGTCTGATTATTTTGCTTAGTATAATGTCCTCTAGGTCCATCCAAGTTGTCTCAAATGGCAAGATTTCATTCTTGTTATGGTGGAGTCATATTCCACTGTGTAAATGTACATCTCCTCTACCCAGTCATTTATCAATGCCATCTACCTGTCCTCAGAGTCTTCAGCCATGCCAACCCGCCTCATGGATGGGATGAAAAAGAAGCAGGCCGCTTAGGAGTGTCCTGCATAGGATGGGGTTAGGGGGGAGGCTCACTGTGCTCTCTACTCCCCCATGGGAGAGGCATGGGCCACGGGGTTAGGAGTGTCCTACAGGGCGGGGAGAAACTCGATGTGCTCTCTACTCCCCCATGGGAGAAGCGTGGGCCACGGGGTTAGGAGTGTCCCCATGGCGGGGAGTCAGGATCACTGTGCTCTCACTCCCCCATGGGAGAAGGCATGGGCTGTGGGGTTAGTCTTGACTGAATTGTGCTGCCTCGGTGTAGAGGGCCCCCTGGGAAGGCACATGGGCATTTCTTTAATTATTGTCAGCTGAACTCAGGGCGACAGTTAGAGCCACGCCCTGGGAACATGCTTCCCCAGAAAGGCTGGACATGTTATCAGTACTGACTTTTTACCTTTGTCCAGGTGTCTCGAACAGGCTTTGATATGTAAATCCAGTCAAGCACCAGGAATGCTCGGGCCTACTCAAGAATGCAAATAAGCTCCTTTGATCCTAAGTTTTGGTGATAATTCTTGGTATTTGTGGATATAAAATAAAAGCACTGCATGGACTCAGGGTCCCTGTCTCTCCATCAGAAGAGGGCAGCGTCCCACCCAGCTCCCAGCTTTATAAATCTATCTCTGCATCTTCTCTCTTTCTTTTATTTCTCAATCCCTGGCCACCTCCACTTAGAACCGGTTCCTTCATCTCTCTGTGCTGGACGTGGAAAAGGGAGATCCCTGCCATATCTGGCCCCCGCATCTGGTGCCCAAGGAAAGGCCAAAGGCAACGAGACGCAAGGGATCACTCCAAGAACTGTGCGCCCCACAGATTTAAGGAAGTGTAAGGTAGGGGTTTGGATTGTTGTGAATTGAATTGAATTAGGTGGGTGTAAAATATGGGTTATCCTGAAATGCTTAAAACTATGCTCAAAGCTCAAGGATGCTCTGTTAAGCGTAGTCAGATTCTTGATTTATTTCTTAAGTTTTGTTGATGAAACGTGGGAAAAGGTCAGAAAGCAGTTGCGTGACCGATACTCAGCAGAAAGTCCAGAGAAGATTCCTATTCCTCCCTTAATTGGTGATGGCCTTGATTCAGCACAGGAGAGTTTAAGAAAGTCTAAACGGGATGTGGCCATGGCCTTACAGCCGCCGCCTCTGCCTGCCCGCTGTTCCTGCAACTGTACTCAAAAGCCTACCTGATAAAGGTTTATCCCGTAATTATGAGCAGGAGCCAGAGTTTGAGGAAAAGAGAGGCAAGCATCACCATGAGTGGGATGATTCAGAGTATGAGGAAGATCTTGCTCACAGTTTTGCAAAAATGACCCTAGCCACCCGGCCTTTAGGGGTAGAAGCAAGCACACAGCCGAATGTGAAAGTAACTTCTGCGCAGATACATTCCCCTTTACAGCAGACCTTACGGGAGGCAAGAGGAGCTGGAGAGGAGGAACCGGGGCATATCACAGCCATACCAAGTAGAAAAGGTTAAAGGAATTTCTCAGCAGTTGCCAATAATTCTTTTTTTTAAAAAAATATTTTATTGATTTTTTACAGAGAGGAAGAGAGAGGGATAGAGAGTTAGAAACATCGATGAGAGAGAAACATCGATCAGCTGCCTCCTGCACACCCCCTACTGGGGATGTGCCAGCAACCAAGGTACATGCCCTTTTACCGGAATCGAACCTGGGACCTTTGAGTCCGCAGGCCGACGCTCCATCCACTGAGCCAAACCGGTTTCGGCTATATTATTGACTTTTTACAGAGAGGAAAGGAGAGGGACAGAGAGCTAGAAACATTGATGAGAGAGAAACATCGACTAGCTGCCTCTTGCACACCCCCTACCGGGGATGTGCCCGCAGCCAATGTACATGCCCTTGACCGGAATCGAACCTGGGACCTTTCAGTCCGCAGTACAGTTGCCAATAATTCTTTATCTTAAAAAATCTTTTTCTTTCCTTAAAAAATAAAAATAAAAATAAATAAAAACTGAAAAAATAAATAAAATAAAAACAGTAGACGCCAGATCATTACTGGATTTTTCCCCCCAAAAGCAAGAAGGAGGTGGGAGGAAGGGAGACACATGGCAATCCAATATGGATGCCACTCCCCGAGAAAGCCATTTTAAAAGGCCTCATCTTCACCATGGTTTTTTCCTGCTGGTGACTTAAAACTTTTACAAATTCATAATGCATCGGGGATTTCTGTGCACTTGTTAAGGGAAAGGCCAGTTTAAAAACACAATTCATGCAACTGTCCAGTATTTGGACATTTTAGATAGAGTTTTTGAGCTGAGCTTAACTTTTTGCTATGTATAGAAAAAACCCGAGACTGTTTTTAGCCTTAAAGATGGTGGCTATGAACTGGGAAAAAATACAGGCTGTTTTCCCAAGGCAATCTAAAGTATAATACTGAAATGTTGATCTGAGTATGCCTGGTATGAAGTCTAGAAAATAGAATTTGATCTATTAATTGAATATGCCTTATATTTTATTTGAAATGTATCCCTAAAAATGTAAAAGTATTATTGATTTGAGAAATGCTAAGTATTTAGTTTGCTACCTAAAATTTGAAGGTCTGAAAGTTTAAGGTTCAGATTGAATTAGGAGAAATTATATAAATATGGTAATTAAATGTGTAAAGTATAACTTGTTTTTGAGAAAATAAAATACTGTGTTTTCTCTGATAATTAAGAATTCAAAATATGTTACTTATTGGTCTGATTTAAAAAGGAGGATCAATTCTGTGATCCAGTTTAAAATTAATTGATATTCTTTAAGATAATTTAAGTATATTGTTGTAGTGTACCCCCATCTTACAAAGGACGCCTGAAAAAGTTGAATTATGGAGTTATTTATTAAAGGCCGGCGGCATACGAGGGGCTAAAGCGCTTCAGACCTTGAAGTCCTGAACTGCTTGCCACATCTGGCTTATATGGGCAGAATATCACAAACGTATCGATTACATCTTTGGGTCTGGAATGAGGAACCTGTTTTGTGAAAAGCATTTTTTTTTTTTTTACAGAAGCGAAATTGAGCAACTTAGTTATCTAAAGTATCTACGAATCACTGAATCAACAGAAACATTATCTGGGACCACCGGGACAATTTAGAATAATTGTGCTGTCCAGATTCTGGGATCACTGAGTCAATAGGAATGCACTATCTGTAGCTACTTAGATAACTCAGGATAATTGTGCTGTCCTGGTTCCCAAAATAATGTGCTTCAGTAACCAGTGAGATCACAATCAATGGGATATTCAAACCACCATCAATGGATTGGGATAGCATACATAAGTTCAGAAAATCAAAATAACTTTCTATTGTTTTAGCAAACAAATAAGTACAGAACCCAAACAGCAGTTTCTACCTGAGATGATTGCTACCGCACTTCACTCCCCACTGGTTTTATGTGCATGAGTCAAATCATGGACGCATTCTTATTAGTTATGGGATTGTACTGCCCCCTAACTTCAAGTAGTTTGACTGCATTAATTTTTCTAAACTGCCTGCTTGGCACAATTAGTTTTCTATTTACTCATCCCACTTCCTTGAAGGGCATTCTCTGTTCTGTTCCTGCTCTCCTGTCCCCTAGCACATCTAGCCTACTTGACCCTGGACTTTCTCACTGGCTAGCAAAAATGTTCTTACAGTTACCAAGGCCCCTAGTACCACGGTCCCCATCAGTACTGTCCTCACTGAAGTCCAGTTCCCCTCCTGCAGGTGTCGAGTCTCCTCTTGGCCTGCGTGGAGCCCAGGCTAGGGATCTCACGGGTGAGGCCGCTGGCTGCCAGGATCCAGGCCGTTTCCTGGTGCAGGAGCTGGGAGTGGTGTAGCCAGGTCTGGTCACCGTCTAGTTTAACAGCCATGGGCATGCTCAGGATAACAGTGTAGAGTCCCTTCCAGGTTGGGGTGAGTCCTTGGGCAGTGAACTTCTTTACCCACATCGAGTCCCCGGGCTGGAAGGGATGTACAGGGTCCGCGGTGGGCACTGGCAGTGCATTTCGAACAAGCTTATGGGTGGCTCTCTGGGTATACTGCAGAGCCTGTAAGGACTTGAGCAAGGGAATGGTTATGAATTCCAGCTTTCAGTTTCTCCCTGACCATGGGAAGGATGTGGGGATGTCTATTATACATGATCTCAAAAAGGGGGGGGGACCCCCCTCCCAGTAGAGGGTACACCTGGCCAATAAGAGGGCGAAGGGCAGGAGGTTGGTCCAGTTTTCACCGGTTTCTAGGACAAATTTAGTTAAACTCCTTTTTAGAGTCCTGCTCATGCCTGTCCTGAATTTTGTGGCTGGTATGCACAATGGAGTTTCTAATTTATGCCTGAGGCTTGAGCTATACTTTGAGATACCTTGGCTACAAAGGCGGGGCTGTTATCTGATCCTATGACTACTGGCAGCCTGAATTTAGGTATAAACTACTGGAGTAATTTCTTGACTACTATAGAGGCAGTTTCTGTCCTAGTGGGGTATGCTTCAACCAACCCGAGAAGGTGTCTATGAGAACTAGCAGATACTTCTACCCTGATGCTGGTGGCTTAATCTCTGTGTAATCCACCTCCAATGCTCTCCTAGGGAATTTCCCTGGGGCCCGAATTCCCAGGGGGACCCTCTTACCTTGCTTAGCATTTACCTGTGCACAGACAGTACTTCTAGTGACTGCTTTTAATTATCTTATCTAAGCTTGGTATATAGTACCTGCCTCTCAAAAGTTTAGAAGTCTTGGTGATGCCTAGGTGAGTAGCCTGGTGTAACTGGGCAACTAACGTCTGACCTAGAGCCTCTGGGACCAACAGTCTGTCATCTGGTAGGGTCCACCAACCCCTTGGTCCTCTGATAGCTTGCTTCTGTTCTGCCAATTCCTCCTCTTGTTTGGTGTAGGAGGGGGTCTGTGGTAGGTCTGGGTCTGGCAGGGTTACTAAGACTTATAAAGGCCCCACTGGTTTTTGGGCGGCTTCCTTGGCAGTTTGGTCTGCGGCTCTATTTCCTCTGGCTTCAATTGTCTCCCCTTTCTGATGTCCTTTGCAGTGCACTATTGCAACTGCCCTTGGGAGCCAGATTACCTCTAATAAAGCTAAAATCTCTTCCTTATTTTTAATGTCCTTTCCGGCTGAAGTTGGTAACCCTCTTTCCCGGTGGATGGCACTGTGTCCCCATCGAAGGGCCTGGATTAAGGCCAAAAGTTTAGCTCTTTGTACTGATGTCCCCCTGTTCAGAGACTGTGCCCAAATGGTGCGGTCCAGGGTGTCTACTGCTGCCCCTGCATATCGGATGCCATCCTGAACATAACTGCTCCCATCCGTGAACAGTACCTCATCTGGTGATGATAGCGGGACATCTGACAGGTCTGGGCGAGCTGTTTGTACTGCTTCTGTTACCTCTATGCAGTCATGAATGGGTTCCTCCAGATCATCATCTGGGAGCAGGCTGGCAGGGTTGATGGCCAGTGTCTTATGGAACCGGATACGGGGCTGGTCCAGGAGAAGAGCTTGGCACTGGGTGATCCTGGTGTTTGATATCCATCTCTCTGGAGCACCTCGAAGGAGGGCCTCCACAGCATGGGGTGTTGTCAGGGCTAGTTTCTGGCCCAGAGTCAGCTTATCTGCCTCCTTTACCAGGAATGCTGTGGCGACCACTGCCCGAAGGCACGCTGGCCACCCTGCTGCCACGGGGTCTAGTCTCTTAGACAGATAGGCTACAGGTCTCTTCCAGGGACCTAGAGTCTGAGTGAGAACCCCTTTGGCAATGCCCCTTACCTCACTCATGTAGAGGTGGAAGAGTTTCGTGATGTCTGGCAAGGCTAGGGCAGGTGCTGAGAGGAGAGCCTTCTTTAGCTCCTCAAAGGCCCGTTGTTCCACTTCGGTCCAGTTCAGCGGCCGAGCTGGAGTGGTGGTGGCTTGCAATTGTACTACTACAGGCGCTTGTTGACTTGCCAACCCTGGGGGTTTGTTTTCTGCCCAGACCATGGGATAAAGATGCTGTAATTCCTCCAAGTAGGTGGAGGCTTTACGCTCTTCCCCTGGCACCACTTTTTCCATTTCCTGCAAGAGATGTTCCTCTGAGAGAGGATAGGTTCAAAGAATACAGGCAGGGGAGGATGTAACTGGACCTGGGTTCCTTGGATCCATGGTGAGGTGTGCTCCGTCCCCCTCAAAGGATATGGTGGCTTGTAGTTTCTGCAGGAGGTTTCTTCCAAGTAGTTTCTAAGGAGGTCACGTACAAGTAGGGGGTACGGGCATTCTGGCATGACCAGAAATGAATGCGTTACCGTAGTCCTTCTGAGGTCCACAGTCCTTTTTGATGTCCAAGGAAAAGAGGCAGTTTGTCCAGTGGCCCCCTGGACTGATGTCTTCTTAGAGGTAACGGGTCCCATCGGCTCTGTCAAGCCTGAATAGGCTGCCCCAGTGTCCACCAGGAAACTAACAGGTTTGCCCCCGACTTGTGAGGTTACCCTGGGCTCCTGGGGGCTTAATGGAAAGGAGCCCCGGCCCTGTCAGTCCTCTTCCTCTAAGTTAAAGACCCTTGGAGTCTGAGTCTCCCCTTTTGCTTCCCTAGCTAACTTGTCAGGACATTCTCTCCTGCAATGCCCCTACTTCCTATAATAGGCATACTAATTCCTTCCTATTTGCTGCTGGCCTTTTCTTTCTTCCAACATTTCTCTGTTCCCCTTCTCATCATATACACAAACCTTCACAAATTTCACAATTTGAAATTAGCCTTCAAACCTTCTTTCTATGTCCATCAAAAATGCATAACCATGTCTCAGACCTTAAAATATTCAGAAAAGACAGGGGGAGGAGGGAGCAGGGCCAGCAGCTTGTTCCCAGGCCTCCAGCCGCTTGAATTTTTAAACTGCCACATTTTTCCTAGAGATAAAGATCTCAGTTTCTGAGAAGCCTGGGGAAGGGGGAATTTCTAGCTGCTGCCTTTAAGCCCCCTAACAGAACACGGTGAAAAGTGTCCAAGGAGTCGCCAGGGGTTCTTGGGTCAAATTGGAGCACGGGGTCACAAGGGAATTTCCCTCCTTGCAGCAGCCTCCAGCCACTCAAAACCCTGTCAGTTGAGGGCTAGCTGTCAGAGCACTCAGCCTTAAGTAAATTAAATGTTTCTTTTTTTTTTTCTTCTCATAGAATTCCACACTTACATGAACAAATAATTATACCCAGGCAGACAAACAAAATATCAAACAAACATCTGTACTTATACCCTTTCAATAAACAAGTACTCTTACAGTCTTGGGATCTGAACAGATAAGAGGAACACTGCCCAGTCCCCTGATGGGGGCCTAACAAGAACAGACGTGGGGGCCTCCCTTTCTGCTTTCATTCCTGGAGGTTTTGATCCGTTGGACTCTGGGCTCCCACAGAGAACCTTTTGTCCCCAGGTGGTTGTCAGAACTGGCGTTTCCCTGGAGGGCTGAGGGCTGAAAGGTCCTGTTCTGCCATCTTACTGACGTCATTCTTTGAAATGGAAAGTGTTTAAAAGCAGAATGAGAGTGTCATCTAGGTTGACGACTACAGGTTTAGGACTACAGGTGGATGACTACATGTTGATGAGTACAGACTGATGAGTACCCATCCAAGGCTCCTGACACCTGGAAATGAGGCACTTCATAATTTTCTGGTGAATCACGGTCCACTTAGCACAACAATGCAGGTGTCCGGATTGTTATTTAACCATCTCCTGCCCACCTTTGTGACAGCCTCACTGGTGTTCTCTTTCAGTCACAGCAAGACTCGGTAAGATCTTAAAAAGCAAGGTCTTTGCAGCATGAACACAGGTAGTTCACACACACACACACACACACCAGGGGGACTAACCATCGTACAATGTGGCCAGCTTGATGTGAACGGTGGTGGCATAAGGAAGTGCGTACATTTGGTTTTGGAGGGGAACTTACCTCCTCTTCGGCTCTTCCTACAAGTTAAGCAAGTGCTCATTGGTCCCCTGACCCAGCAGGGACTCGAGGTCTAGGTATCTCATCTGTTCACTAAAGACCATTTTGATGGACAGTTATTTAAGGAAGACCCAGGGCCTGTTCCAGGTAACAGGGGGGCCATTTGCACATGCATGTGACTTCACTGTGTAAATATGACAAAGGCCTATGACACAGTCAAGTCACTGCCAACTCTCTCTGAATGACACCTGGAAACTGATTTAATCTCATCTGTAAGACCCACCTGATCTTTATGCTTCCCTTCTCTCTGCCCCTAGCAACATGCCCTCCATGTTTGAGAGAACTACCAAGAAATTGGTAAAAGAGATCGGAGATCATAAGCTCAGACCTGTCAAATGCTTGCTGAGCGCCACCAAGATACATCGGTTTTCTCTAATTCAGAGGAAGAAGGCTCGCTCTCGGTTTTGGCAACTACCCGATGTCCCACTTGACATCTCCCTCATGCACATCCTCGAACCAGGTTCTTCGGTCCCAGGTATTGTCAGCCACGGGCATAGGAGGCAGGGGCTGCAAAACAAGGGTGCAGGGAGAAGGGTGCAGCAGGCAAGACATGCTGAGACACCCACACAGGGACCGCATCATTCCTTAGGGTTAGGACAGCATCCCTATTATCCAGCTCTTGGGTGGATTCAAACGTCCCCAGGAGTAATTTACACTCAAAATATTGGCTGATGAGGTAGCTTCTTGGTTGAGAGATTCAATTGAGTGGGGGAGCTGGGGCGAGCTAGGGCTCAGTCGCTCCGTTTCCATGCCATTTCCCAGCTGTTCCAGAGGGAACTCTTGGCTGAACCTCAGGTACCTTGTCTGTTTCCAGATGCTCCTGTGAAAGTGTCTGCTGACTTCAGTGACTCCGTGGTCAGGAAGCAGCAGGCGTCTGGGAACGTGAATGCTGGGGCAGAAGTGGGCTTCTCGGAGGAGACTACTGTGTGCCGAGGGTCCTCCCTGGAGTACCAGATTGTTAGCACCCCACACGAAACCTGGAAGGAGCTTCAGGAGAGGTGAGGGCAGGGGGAGGGACCTGGTCAATGGGCCCCACGCGGAGCTCTCCTCCTGGGCAAGGAGGCTCAGAATGAAGAAAATGACACCCCAGATCACGCTGCTCTTTTTGGATGTTCACCTGTTCATTCCTTCATCGAACAGTGATTAGTTATCTAATAAGTCTTCATTAAAGCTGCGTTTGTCACCTGGCTGTTGTGGCTCAGTGACTGAGTGTCAATCTATGAACCAGGAGGTCATGGTTCGATTACAGGTCAGGGCACATGCCCGGGTTACAGGCTCGATCCCCAGTGTGGGGTCTGCAGGAGGCAGCCAATCAGTGATTCTCCTCATTGATGTTTCTATGTATCTCTCCCTCTCCCTTCCTCTCTGAAATCAATAAAAATATAACAAAGAAAAAGCTGTGGTTGTCCATTACTATGCTGTTTTGTGGTAAGACTAGAATAATAACAAGACAGATAAAAATCCCTGCCCTAAATGTATTTACTGGAGCAGGGGATATGCAGTGAGTGAGAAAAATAAGCAATAAAAAATAAGTTAAAGTATTAATTTAAGTGAGGAAAAGACTCTGAAACTCTGTTTAAACAAAGTATGGCTCAGAGTCTTAGAATTTAATTTACCTCAGTGCCTATGGGAAAAGACCTTTTAGAAACAGAGATTTCAATTTAAAGAGTATTTCTTTCTTTTAAAAAATATATTTTTAATCGTTTCAGAGAGGAAGGGAGAGGGAGACAGCGATAGAACATCAATAATGAGAGAGAATCATTGATTGGCTGCCTCCTGAAAACCACTATTTGGGATTGAGCCCGCAACCCAGGCATGTGCCCTGATTGGAATTTGAACCGTGACCTCCTGGTTCATAGGTTGACACTGAACCACTGAGCAACACAGGCCAGGCCTAAATAGTATTTCTATCAGTGCAAAGAAATACTAAAGCAACTAGTGAAAATCCCAGGGTATTGGAGACTGAAAGTTACTTTGACCGGGTGTGGCACAGTTTCTCCTGGTGTCTTATAAGACTTACTAAAACTAACATTTAGAAAGGCTTTATGGTGTCAAAGAGTATTTGGGTTTTAGCTGCAGGAAAATAAAATAAAATTTGTCCTAGAAATTTTTCAGCAGTTGAAGAAGCTCCAATTTGAGGGATACTTTTTATTATCCACTAGTAGCACCAAGAAAACACTTGAGGTCAAACTTGCAATGTGAAAAGAAAGGCAATGAGACACTTTTGGTAAAAGGATGTGGGCACGTGACGTGTTTCACCTGAAGGCAAGTGCAGACTGTGGGGGCCTCTAGGGTAGTGTCAGGAGCAGGTGGAAGAGGGCTGGAGGGAGGGGCCTGTTTAGGACTCTCTGTGGGGCTAACAGTTGAAGTGAGACCTGCAGAATAAAGGGAGCAAAGAGCAGGAGGAAAGTGGTCCAGATGAGGGGGGTGAAGCCTGGGCCAGGACCAGCTTGGCGTTTTCCGGAGCCGCGGGAAGTCAGTGAGGTGGGAGCTTAGCCAACCAGGATGAAGGTGACAGAGGTGAGGCTTGGAGGTGAGTGAATGTCAGATGACACAACAGCTTAGAGACACGGTAAGGGCCTTGACTTCCCCCAAAGAGTGACGGGAAGACTGTGACCTCCTCCTCTGAGAAGCAAAGGGTCTCAGTATTCCCCTCGGCTCTCTACAGGGTGCCAACCCGGTGGGGCCTTTAGTGGAACGAGAGTTGAGTCTGAGAACGGAAATGCAGATGAAATCCGTCTTCGGTACTTTCAACCCGTCATGTCCCACCCAGACCTGCATCGTCACCGCAGCCCTCCCAGCCACCTGCCAAGACAGTGACTCTGTCCACATCCCCATGTGCTTGTCCTGGAAGCTCATCCAGCATCTCCTGCCTCATCCCCTTTATCCGTTTGCCCCCACCTCACCCTGACTGTGCCTCTGGACAATGGTCAGGCTCCCAGGGGACTGTTGTCCACCACGTGGACCTGTCCACGCCCGGCCTCTTCAGGGGGGAGGCCCTGGCACTGGACCAATATAATTTTGGAAAATGCCAATGCCTTTCACAAAACAGCCTGTGTACTCTCCTTCCCACGCCCCCATCAGAAAATGGCGACCCCTCCACCCTGCGTAGCAAAGAAGGTGTTTCACTCTCCTTGGTAACCTGAGCCATGTGCCAGGATCTTACTACCTGCGGCAGGAACACCCCTTCCAGTTCCCCAGGAGCAGGGTGACCCAGGGCCCCCGGGAAGGCATCTCTTCCCACTCTGACCCTCTCCTCCCTGCAGGAAACTGCTGGACCCAGAGCCGGACATCCTGAGGCAATGCCGGGAAGCAGGGGTGAACCTGTATGTTGTGACCGACACCGTGGAGCTGCTCAACAGCCCTGTGCTGCAGGATCTCAGCAGCGTGAAAGTCAAAGGAAAATTCTCCATCGCTCGGAATACTTGGTTCCAGGTTGAGGTGGGGGCACTGATTGATAAAATAGCAAGTAGATTTAATTATGTGGTACTACATTTGCTTTGGGTAAGGGATGGATTCTGGCAAATCTAAAGGGGTTTTATGCTGAAAGAAGTGAGGGACCCCACTACCAAACCTCAGTGGTTGAAGTCCGCTAAATGCCGTGGCCTCCTGAGAAGAATGGGTAGAAGGAGGGAGATTTAAATGTCTTCAGGCTCATACAAATGTTATAATTTACTCACAAAAACCAACGATAGTACTTTCAATTATATAAGTAAATTCATTTATCACAATGTGCTCTTACACATTATATACTTTATGTGTAGTGTGTCCTCACTTAGAAGAATTAGAAACTCAAGGAAACAAACGGAATTCTGAACTAATTTCCCCAAGGTCGGTGATTTTGTCTCTGAGGAGGGGAGTTTGAACAAGTGAAACATTGCTCCAGTGTGAAGAGTGTTTGTCCTTCAACTTTGGGTTTCCATCTGCTTGGGCTGGGAAACTGGCTTTCTGAGAACAGGGGACAATCCTGTGTCATTCGGCCCTGCCCCCCACCCCCACTGTCCCAGCTGTTCCCAGGCAGACAGGCGCTAAGTGTGGGCCATGGGCTGTGATGTCATTAAGCAGTTGGTGTATCACCTTGGTCATGGCTGCATCAGCTTTGTGTTGGTCAATCAGACAAAAGATCAATAAGGAAATGGAGGACTTGAGCAGCGCCATGTAGACGAATTGAACTACAGTCCCTAACAGACAGAAACAGGACATGCTGCGGAGTAGCACACACGTTCTCCCCCTGCACACCCGGAGTGCGCTCCAGCGCAGCTCACATGCGAGGCCTTTCTAATAGTCTGACCAAGTTTAAGAAGCCTGAAGTTACACCAGATATCTTTTCTGGCCACAGAGGAAAGAAACTAGAGATCAATAACCAAAGGAAAACTAACAAATTCACAAATATATGGACATAAGAAATACACTCTTGAACCTCCCATGGGTCAAAGAAGATACCAAGAGGGATATAAGAAATAAGAAATATCTGACTTCTTTCAATATCCCCTGACTTTTAATATATTTTCTTTATCTGTCATTTTCTGCAGTTTGAATTCATAGGTCTAAGATTTTAAGACTTATTTTTATTGCTTGGAGTTTTCTGAGCTTCCCAGATCTGTGATTTCATGTCTGACATTAATTTGGGGGAAATCCTCAGTTATTATTGCTTCAAATATTTCTTCTGTTCCTTTCTCTTCTCCTTATATTATCATTACATGTATGTTACAGCTTTCCTAGTTGTCCCACAGTTCTTGGATATTATGTTTCATTTTTTAGTCATTTTTCTCTTTGCTTTTCAGTTTTGAGATTTCTGTTGAGATTTCCTCAAGTGCAGAGGTTTTTCTCTCACTTGTGTCCAGTCTACTAATGAGCCAAACAAAGGGTTTCTTTATTTTTCTTGTATTTTTATCTCTCTAGCATTTCTCTTTTATTTTTTTCTTACAATTTTCATCTCTCTGCTTACATTACCCATCTGCTCTTGCATTTTGTCTGTTTTCTATTAACTCTCTTAGCAAATTAATCACAGTGGTTTAAAATTCCCAGTCTAAGAATTCCAATATCCATGTTATAATTGAGTCTGATTTCAACTTTATCTTTCTTTTAAAATGTTGTTTATTGCCTTTGAATATGCCTTGTAATTTTTGTTTTTATTGAAAGTTGGACATGATACATGTGATAAAGGAACTCTGGTAAACCGGCCTTTAGTGAGATGGCGGTAAGATGAATGAGAAGGGAAGCACTGTGTAGTCCTTCAAGGGGTCCCAGTATTTTCCTGTCAGTGAGCCGTGCCCCTGGGCTGTGAACTCATAAGAGCTTCTCAGTGCTCTCCCCTCTTTGATGTGGCAGGAGAGTAGAGGGAACTGGATTTGGATGATGCCCTTGCCCTGCATGGAAGACTAGAAGAGGCTGGAGTTGGGTATTGTCCTTTTATCAATTCCTTTGGCTCCTATAAAGAGTAGGAAAATGAAACCCTCATCATCCACAAGAGGAAGTGACTAGATGTACTTGAATCTGAAAAAATCAAGTCATTGGAGTATCAACATGAAATTGAGGGACATGAAGGTAAATACGGGATGAACCAAGGAAAAAAGAGCAGGAACTAGAAACCAGGAATAGAGAGGGTGAGGGCAGGGGGCTGCTGATCTCTTTTCTCGTGAGCTTTCTAGATGTATTTGACTTTAAAACGACATGCATGTACGACAGTGTCACCTGGCTTCTGTTCCCAGGGTGAAGGACAGGGAGGGGGTCTCAAAGTGAGAGAGAAGAAGCTGACTGTGCCGAAGGGCTCGGTGCTGGCCTATGGGAGGAAGCAGCTGATTTTCTACAGTGGAGAATGGGGTAAGCAGAGGCTGAAGGAGGCGGGTGGGGTGTGGGGGCCTGCTTCTCCTGGGAAGAGAGATGAGAAGGGGAGACCGTCATCAGGCAACCTTCACTTCTCTACCTGTTCAGAGAGAAGCAGCATTTCCCAGCTGTCCAGGGCACACATCACCACTAACCACAGCCACCCCAAGCATGGCCTGACTGAAATGCTGCTCTGGGAGGCAGAGACAGTATCCTCCATGGAGAGAGACAGAAGGGTGCCCAATGTGGAGGTGTGCTTAGCACTGGGTGAAGCATGATCCTACAACCACCCATCTCTATTCCAGGTCCCCCCACTCTCAGCAGCTCACCTGGGGGAGCCACAGAGACCTCCCAGGTTACCCATACCCTCACGGTAAAGGCCATAACATTGGCACAACCATGAGCAAAACTGCAGAGGCAGTGCCCTAACCATAAATGCAGGATTGTGTCTGCATCTCTCCCTCCCTCACTTGACTCAAGATGCACCTTTCCCCAACACACACTGGTTCCGACTTCACACCAAATACAACTACAAACAGGGTCGGATAGTGGGTGTTGTACACACAATCAGCTCAGGGTCCTTGGCCTCTCCCTGCCCAGATGTGAAGTCCCAGGGAGAGGTCAGCCTGAGGAGGGTCCAGCTCCTCAGAGACCAGGGGCTGCACTCACCATACAGAACACTTTCCACTTCTCTCTCTCTCTCTCTCTCTCTCTCTCTCTCTCTCTCTCTCTCTCTATATATATATATATATGTATATATATGTATATATATGTATATTTATATACCAGAAACCTGGTGCCGACATTCGTGCACTCAGGGGGTGGGGGTGGGGGGCCTGGCCTGCGCCTTTTCGAAGTCTAAGAGCCCTCAAGGGTGGTCCAACTGCCTACTGCTGGATTAGACCCACTCCCCATAGTCGGACATCCTTAGCACTGCAGGCACTGTGCTCACCAGCTGTGAGGATGAAATTTGGCTGAGTAGCGCTCCCCCTGTGGGAGGGCACTGACCACCAGAAGGCAGTTCCTGTGTTGAACCTCTGCCCCCTGGTAGTCAGTGTGCTTCATAGCAACTGATTGTTCTACTGTTCGGTTGATTTGCATATTACACTTTTTTTATATAAGATACGCACGCACACACACACACACACACACACACACACTAACACACACATGTACACTTTCACTGTGCACTATGGAATCCTCACTGCAACATCTGGTGAAGGGCAGGTCCTGCAGTCAGTGACCTCCTGTCACTGGCAGTAGAAGGAATGAGTATGAATTCTCCAATCTTGTGGGGTCAGTGGCTGAACTCAAACTGCAAAAATACGTTTTATAAGTGTTGACAAGTGTGAACTAAATGGAGTTAGATTCCAAAGGCTAACCTCACAGCAGTGTCTGCCAGTCATGTCCTGCCCACTAGGGGGTGCACGAAGCTTGTCTGTTTCTACAGTTCAGGCCTAAGGGTGCCTAGAAGGAACCTTCACAAAGAATGGCCCAGTGCAGTGAGCATTGCACTTCCATGAACTAATTTCATCCTCCTAACACTTCGTAGTGTAAAGTAATACAAAGAACAGTTCAATAAGTTGCTCGCTCTTTGGCTTTGGAGAAAATCAGAATTCCTCTGTCTCCCATCTTCTCAAATGGAAGTGAGATCTTAGCTCCAGAGCTGATGGAGATAAATGTCTGATAAGGTGGCTCAGGCAAATCTATCTTCCCTCTCTCCAATTCACCTGGACCCTTGCCCTGACTTGACCACAACGCCAGGGTTCTGCCATCTCATAACCCCTCTGTCCCACGTGTCCCCTCTTCCCACCCGGTACCCCCTCACTGCCCAATTCCTTAAAGAATCTTGTGCACCCTTTCACTCCCTACCTGCTGTCCATGCCTTGCCCCACTGCAGTCTGTCCTCCAGCGAATTTACTCACATCATCATCAACGACCACACACTTGATTATTCCCGCCTTGGACTCTCTACTCCCTGGATATTGCGTCACAACGATCTTGGGGTCTCCTATAATGGGACTGCTTTCCCTCTGTCTCCTTCCTTCATGGGCTCCTGGCCCTTGTCATACACATCAATATGATTGTTAGGCAAGTTTCAGAACTATGAACATTTCTCTATGTGAGATGTGAAACCACCCAGGAGGAGGGCAGGAGGGAGTAGCTGTGTGAGGGAGGAGAGTCCTGGGGAGGAAGACAAAGGGCAGTGGGAGGCCATTTCCTTTCTGTGGACAAGGCAGTTCTCCAATGTGAGACCAGAGTGGATAACCTTCACCCAGGTGCCCATGGGAACCGCAGGTTCTAGCTTCCCTTTTAGAGAGCCTGATACAGAAGGTATGGAGTGAGGTCAGGGATGCTAATGAGTTTCCACAGCGTCCCAGGTGATTCTGATGCAAGGGGTCCCCAGGTGACCCTGAACAAAGCTGCACACCTGGCTCAGAGGTGGAAGTGTGGGGGCTGCAGGTGCTGGGATGGGAGGCTCCTGCAGGAATACCGTTGGTTCTGCTAACCTGGCTTTTTCTCACTCAGATATTCTTCACTTCGCATATCGTGATGATCTGGAAACCTTTACAACACGTGAGTTGTCCTTTTGATAATGCTTAGACCTCAGTCCCAGTGAGACCTTGACCCCTTTAGACACCCATAAACACCCTGCTGGGGCTCAGCCCTGACAAATGCAGAGGGAAACATTCCCCAGCCAGACTCCTCTATCACCTCCTCATCTCACTTATGTGACATAGGTCCCTGGCCCCAGGGAGAGCCACATGTCTCCTTTGAGTACTGGGGTTGGAGTGCGTGTGGGTGGGTGGGTAGAGGGAGCAGAGACTAAGCCTTTGTGAGTGATCACTTGTATTTCTCTTTCCAGTAGCAATCACAATCCTTAAGTGGATAGGAGACTGTAGAGCCAGGAAAGTGGGTTGTGATCCCTCCATGAGGCCCCTTTTTACTCATGAAACCCCATGTGATTGCCTTTGCCATCCTCTCCTGGGCCACTGGGCTCTGGTTTCCTGGACAAAGGGCAGGAGTGGATGGAAAAGAGGGGTCAGGGAGTAGGGGGCAGAATGTAGATAAACGAAGAGTCTTCAGGGATTGACTCTTGGATGGTAATTTAATTTCCCTTCTAGGCAGCACCAGATGCTCCATCCAACCAACAGGTGTGTGTGTTTGCTGGGGTTGAGAAGGGGTCCTCCTTGTACTCATCTGATGAGCAGGTCAGAGTGTTCCTGCCTTTGCCACCATGGCCCTGGGGGCTGGCCATAGTGTCTGTGGAATTGGAAGGGTCGGGAAGGACCAAAAAGGGCAGAAAGTTGAAGGGATGGACTGGCATGAAGCAGGAAGAGGTTAAGCAAGAGGAGGGTGGCAGTAGAAGGCAGAACCCTTGGAATTATCTCTAAAGCAAATATGGTAGAAGGGAAAGGGAGAAGACCACTTGCCATTCTTTTTCTAGAAAGCTCACAGGAACCCTTTTTTCTGGGTGTTTACTAAGAGGGAACCTGAAGCCTGCTGGGTAGGGAAGACACAATCTCAGTACCCAAATTGGAGGTTTCCAAGCAACTCAGAAAACTGAGTTTTACTTCTGAATTTACACTTTGCTCAGCCCCACTTTTCATTTACTTATTTATTTTTTTCTTATTTATTTACTCTCTTCACCCTTACCCTTTCCTTCCCTTCCCTTCCCTTCCCTTCCCTTCCCTTCCCTTCCCTTCCCTTCCCTTCCCTTCCCTTCCCTTCCTTTCCCTTCATTTAATTGTGGATGCATGCAACAACCAGCTCAGGATACTTGGTGCCTTTGTGCCAAAATGTTGAATCCCAGGTAGAGGTCAACCTGATATGTCTACTTGGAGATTGGGGGTTTCCTCACCACATACAGCACTCTCTCTCTCTCTCTCTCTCTCTCTCTCTCTCTCTCTCTCTCTCACACACACACACACACACACACACTGCAACATCTGGTGAAGGGCGGGTCCTGCAGTCAGTGACCTCCTGTCACTGGTGTAGATGGAATGAGTATGAACTCCCCAGTCTTGTGGGATCAAGAGTTCACGGGAGGCGGGGCCACCATCTCCTCTCCAGGTCTGCACTCAGCCGTGGAGGCAGCGGGCCAGCCCCCCTGTCACTGACCCTGTCCACTCCGGCTCCAGGGGGCCGGCCCAAGCCAGGCGTGGCAACAAAGCTAGTATTCCGCAAGGCCAATAACGCTGTCTGCTCTCACTGGCTGTGAACTCAAACTTCAAAATTATTCTATCTCATAAAAGGGAAATATCAAATTAACCATTACTTCCTCACAAAGATGGTGGCGCCCATACCACAAGATGGCGGTGCCCAGTACTCTATGCCCACCAGAGTCCCCCAGTCTTGCGGGACAGCCAGTGAGAGCAGACAGCGTTATTGGCCTTGCGGAATACTAGCTTCGTTGCCACGCCTGGCTTGGGCCGGCCCCCTGGAGCTGGAGTGGACAGGGTCAGTGACAGAGGGGCTGGCCCGCTGCCTCCACGGCTGAGTGCAGACCTGGAGAGGAGATGGTGGGCCCGCCTCCCGTGGAAGCAACGTGGGTCCCTCCCACCTCCCATGGAATCGGCACAGGGCCCTCCCGGCTCCTGTGGAAGCAGAATGGCTCCTGGCTTATGGCTTAGCAGCGCTCCCCCTGAAAGAGCACACTGACCACAGGGGGCAGCTCCTGCGTTGAGCGTCTGCCTCCTGGTGGGTCAGTGTGTGTAATAGGGACCAGTTGTTCTACTGCTCGGTCAATTTGCATATTACCTTTTTATTATATAGGATATCACACATACACACACCCACTCACACACACACACTAACACACACATGTACACATTCACTGTTCACTGTAGAATCCTCACTGCAACATCTGGTGAAGGGCGGGTCCTGCAGTCAGTGACCTCCTGTCACTGGCAGTAGATGGAATGAGTATGAATTCTCCAATCATGTGGGGTCAGTGGCTGAACTCAAACTGCAAAAATACGTTGACAAGTGTGAACTAAATGGAGTTAGATTCCAAAGGCTAACCTCACAGCAGTGTCTGCAAGTCATGTCCTGCCCACTAGGGGGTGCACGAAGCTTGTCTGTTTCTACAGTTCAGGCCTAAGGGTGCCTGGAAGGAACCTTCACAAAGAATGGCCCAGTGCAGTGAGCATTGCACTTCCATGAACTAATTTCATCCTCCTAACACTTCATAGTGTAAACTAATATGCAGAACAGTTCAATAAGTTGCTCGCTCTGTGGCTTTGGAGAAAATCAGAATTCCTCTGTCCCCCATCTTACTTCTGAAATGGAAGTGAGATCTTAGCTCCAGAGCTGATGGAGATTAATGTCTGATAAGGTGGCTGAGGCAAACCTATCTTCCCTCTCTCCAGTTCACCTGGACCCTTCCCCTGACCTGACCACAATGTCAGGTCTCTGCCATCTCATACCCTCACCCATGTCCCCTCTTCCCACCCAGCATCCCCTCACTGCCCACTTCCTTAAAGAATCTTGTGCACCCTCCTACTCCTACCTGCTGTCCATGCCTCACCCCACTGCAGTCTGTCCTCCAGCGAATTTACTCACATCATCATCAATGACCACACACTTGATTACTCCCGCCTTGGACTCTCTTCTCCCTGGATACTGCGTCACCATGGTCTTGGGGTCTCCTATAATGGGACTGCTTTCCCTCTGTCTCCTTCCTTCATGGGCTCCTGGCCCTTGTCAAACACATCAATATGATTGTTAGGCAAGTTTCAGAACTATGACCATTTTTCTACGTGAGATGTGAAACCACCCAGGAGGAGGGCACGAAGGAGTAGATGTGTGAGGGAGGAGAGTCCTGGGGAGGAAGACAAAGGACAGTGGGAGGCGATTTCCTTTCTGTGGACAAGGCAGTTCTCCAATGTGAGACTAGAGTGGATAACCTTCACCCAGGTGCCCATGGGAACTGCAGGTTCTAGCTTCCCTTTTAGAGAGCCTGATGCAGAGGGTATGGAGTGAGGTCAGGGACTCTAATGAGTTTCCACAGTGTCCCAGACGATTCTGATGCAAGGGGTCCCCAGGGGGCCCTGAGCAAAGAGCACACCTGGCCCAGAGGAGGAAGTGTGGGGGCTGCAGGTGCTTGGATGTGAGGCTCCAGCAGGGATACCCTGCTCTGCTGACTCAGCTTCTTCCCACCCAGCCTATTACTCCATCTGAGAGTGTTGATCTTTTAAAACATCTCTAGCAGGTGAGTTGGGCAGGTTCTCTGCTTGGACCTCAGGCCCCGCTGAGCCCTTGACCCTCTCTGACACATAAATACTCTGTTGGGGCTCAGCTCCGACACCCCCTCAGGGAAACCTTCCCCACCCAGCCTCCTCCACCACCTCCTCATCTGACGGCTGTGACCCACACAGGCCCTGGCCTCAGGGAGATCCTGTCTCCTTTGAGTACTGGGGTAGGAGAGAGAGAGAGAGAGAGAGAGAGAGAGAGAGAGAGAGAGAGAGAGAGAGTGTTTGGGGAGCAGAGACTGAGCTGTTGTGAGTGACCACTTCTGTTCCTCTTTCCAACAGCAGGCATATGTCAACCACAGTCCTTCAGTGGACAGGAGACTGTAGGGTGGGATGTGATCCCTCCATGAGGCCCCATTTTACAGCTGAAAGCCCACATGATTGCCTTTGCTGGGCTCTGATTCACTGGGCAAAGGGCAGGGGTGGATGGAAAGAGGGGGAAGGGAGTAAGGGGCAGAATGTAGACAAACTGAGAATCTTCAGAGACTAACTTTTATGTGTTAATTTGATTTCTCCCTAGGCAGCAAAGAACCTCCCAGAGGTGAGTGTGTGTTTGCTGGGGTTGGGGAGGGTATTGTTGTCATCTGGTGAGCAGGGTAGGTTAGCCCTGCCTTTGCCACCATGACCCCTGGGAGTGGCCATAGGTCTGTGGGATGGGAAGGGTAGGAAAGGTTTGGGTAGGGTCAGGACAGGTTGGGAAGTTGGAGGGATGGACTGGCATGAAGCAGGAAGAGGTTAAGCAAGAGGAGGGTGGCAGTAGAGGGCAGAACTCTTGGAGGTATTTCTAAAGCAAATTTGGCATAGGAGAAAGGGAGAAGGCCACTTTTTCTAGAAAGAATACAGGAACCCTTTTGACTAGGTATTTCCTAAGAGGAAACCTGAAGTCTTCTGAGTAGGGAAGACATAATCTCAGAACCCAAATTGGAGGTTTCCAGCCACTCAGAAAACCGAGTTTTATTTTCAAATTTATATTTTCCTTAGCTCCAGTTTTCATTCATTCATTCATTCTTTATTAATTAATTAAATGATTAATTGATTCCTTCATTCGTGGATGCATGTAACAATTAGCTCAGGGTCCTTGGTGCCTTTGTCCACAAATGTTGAGTCCCAGGTAGAGGTCAACCTGATATGTCTACTTGGAGATTGGGAGTTCCCTTACCACGTACAGCATTCTCTCTCTCTCTCTCTTTCTCTCTCTCTCTCTCTCTCTCTCTCTCTCTCTCTCTCTCTTTCTCTCTCTCTCTCTCTCTGTCACACACACACACACACACACACACGTATACATTCACTGTTCACTATAGAGTCCTCACTGCAATATCTGGTGAGTGGCAGGTCCTGCAGTCAGTGACCTCCTGTCACTGGCAGTAGATGGAATGAGTATGAATTCTCCAATCTTTTGGTGTCAGGGGCTGAACTCAAACTTCAAAAATATGTTTTATAAGTGTTGACAAGTGTGAACTAAATGGAGTTAGATTCCAAAGGCTAACCTCACAGCAGTGTCTGCAAGTCATGTCCTGCCCACTAGGGGGTGCACGAAGCTTGTCTGTTTCTACAGTTCAGGCCTAAGGGTGCCTAGAAGGAACCTTCACAGAGAATGGCCCAGTGCAGTGAGCATTGCACTTCCATGAACTAATTTCATCCTCCAAACACTTCATAGCGTAAACTAATACGAAGAACAGTTCAATAAGTTGCTCACTTTGTGGCTTTGGAGAAAATCAGAATTCCTCTGTCCCCCATGTTACTTCTGAAATGGAAGTGAGATCTTAGCTCCAGAGCTGATGGAGATAAATGTCTGATAAGGTGGCTGAGCCATACCTATCTTCCCTCTCTCCAGTTCACCTGGATCCTTCCCCAGACCTGACCACAGTGCCTGACACTGCCATCTCATAACCCCTCACTCCCGCGTGTCCTCTCTTCCCACCCAGTGTCCCATTACTGCCCACTTACTTGAAGAATCTGTGCACCCTTCTCACTCCCTACCAGCTGTCCATGCCTTGCCCCACTGCAGTCTGTCCTCCAGCGAATTTACTCACATCATCATCAATGACCAAACACTTGATTATTCCCGCCTTGGACTCTATTGTCCCTGGCTACTGCGTCCCCATGGTGTTGGGGTCTCCTATAATAGACTGATTTTCCTCTGTCTCCTTCCTTCATGGGCTCCTGTCCTTTGTCAAACATGTCAATATGATTGTTAGGCAGGTTTCAGAACTATGAACATTTCTCTACGTGAGATGTGAAACCACCCAGGAGGAGGGCAGGAGGGAGTAGATGTGTGAGGGAGGTGAGTCCTGGGGAGGAAGACAAAGGGCAGTGGGAGGCGATTTCCTTTCTGTGGACAAGGCAGTTCTCCAATGTGAGACCAAAGTGGATAACCTTCACCCAGGTGCCCATGGGAACCGCAGGTTCTAGCTTCCCTTTTAGAGAGCCTGGTGCAGAGGGTATGGAGTGAGGTCAGGGACTCTAATGAGTTTCCACAGTGTCCCAGGTGATTCTGATGCAAAGGGTCCCCAGGAGACCCTGGGAAAACTTGGAACATCTGGCCCAGAGGAAGAAGTGTGGGGGCTGCAGGTGCAGGGTTGTGAGAGGCTCCAGCAGGGATACCCTGCTCTGCTGACCTGGCTTCTTCCCACCCAGATATTCGTTGCCTCACAAATGGTGCTGATCAGGAAACCTTTTCAACAAGTGAGTTGGCCTTTTGATAATGCTTACACTTCAGTCCCTTAGAGACCTTGACCCCCATTAGACCAGGGGTCCTCAAACTTTTTAAAAATGGGGACAGTTCACTGTCCCTCAGACCATTGGAGGGCCAGACTATAGTTTAAAAAAACTATGAACAAATTCCTTTGAACACTGCACATATCTTATTTTGAAGTTAAAAGACAAAACAGCAAAAATACCTGCATGTGGCCCGCGGGCCGTAGTTTGAGGACGCCTGCTTCAGACACCCATAAACACCCTGCTGGGGCTCAGCCTGACATACCCTCAGGGAAACCTTCCCCAGCCAGGCTCCTCCACCACCTCCTCATCTCACTGCTCTGACCCACACAGGCCCCTGGCCTCAGGGCGAGCCTGTCTCTCCTGAGTCCTGGGGTAGGAGTGTGTGTGTTGGGGGAGCGGAGACTAAGCCATTGTGAGTGACCACTTCTGTTTCTCTTCCCAACAGCAGGCATATGTCAACCACAGTCCTTAAGTGGACAGGAGACTGTAGGGTGGGATGTGATCCCTCCATGAGGCCCCGTTTACAGCTGAAAGCCCCTGTGATTGCCTTTGCTGGGCTCTGATTTCCTGGGCAAAGGGCAGGGGTGGATGGAAAGAGGGGGAAGGGAGTAAGGGGCAGAATGTAGACAAACTGAGAATCTTCAGAGACTAACTTTTACGTGTTAATTTCATTTCACTCTAGGCAGCAAAGAACTTTCCCGCCTTCGAAGAGGTGAGTGTGTGTTTGCTGGGGTTGGAGAGGGTCATTGTACTCATCTGGTGAGCAGGACAGAGTGCCCCTGCCTTTGCCACCATGACCCCGGGGAGTGGCCATAGGTCTGTGGGATGGGAAGGGTAAGAAGGGGTTGGGAAGGGTCCGGACAGGTTTGGAAGTTGGAGGGATGGACTGGCATGAAGCAGGAAGAGGTTAAGCAAGAGGAGGGTGGCAGTAGAGGGCAGAACTCTTGGAAGTGTCTCTAAAGCATATTTGGCAGAAGAGAAAGGGAGAAGGCCACTTTTTTAGAAAGAATCCAGGAACCCTTTTGAGTAGGTGTTTCCTAAGAGGGAACCTTAAGCCTGCTGGGTAGGGAAGAATCAATCACAGAACCCAAATTTGAGGTTTTTAGGAACTTAGTAATCCGAGTTTTATTTTCAAATTTATACTTTCCTTAGCCCCAGTTTTCATTCATTCATTCATTCTTTATTAATTAATTAATTAATTAATTAATTCCGTCATTCTTGGATTCATGTAACAACTAGCTCAGGGTCCTTGGTGCCTTTGGCCCAAATGTTGAGTCCCAGATAGAGGTCAACTTGATATGTCTAATCGGAGATTGGGGCTCCCTCACCACGTACAGCTTTCTCTCTCTCTCTCTCTCTCTCTCTCTCTCTCTCTCTCTCTCTCTTTCTCTCTCTCTTTCTCTCTCTCTCTCCTTCTCTCTCTCTCTCTCTCTCTCTCTCTCTCTCTCTCTCTCTTTCTCTCTCTCTCTCCCCCTTTCTATCTCTTACACACACACACACACACACACGTATACATTCACTGTTCACTTTAGAGTCCTCACTGCAATATCTGGTGAAGGGCAGGTCCTGCAGTCAGTGACCTCCTGTCACTGGCAGTAGATGGAATGAGTATGAATTCTCCAGTCTTGTGGGGTCAGTGGCTGAACTCAAACTTCAAAAATATGTTTTATAAGTGTTGACAAGTGTGAACTAAATGGAGTTAGATTCCAAAGGCTAACCTCACAGCAGTGTCTGCAAGTCATGTCCTGCCCACTAGGGGGTGCACGAAGCTTGTCTGTTTCTACAGTTCAGGCCTAAGGGTGCCTAGAAGGAACCTTCACAAAGAATGGCCCAGTGCAGTGAGCATTGCACTTCCATGAACTAATTTCATCCTCCTAACACTTCGTAGTGTAAATTAATACAAAGAACAGTTCAATAAATTGCTCATTTGTGGCTTTGGAGAAAATCAGAATCCTCTGTCCTTCATCTTACTTCTGAAATGGAAGTGAGATCTTAGCTCCAGAGCTGATGGAGATAAATGTCTGATAAGGTGGCTGAGCCATACCTATCTTCCCTCTCTCCAGTTCACCTGGACCCTTCCCCTGACCTGACCACAATGCTAAGGCTCTGCCATCTCATAACCCCTCACCCTCGCGTGTCCCCTGTTCCCACCCAGTGTCCCCTCACTGCCCACTTACCTAAAGAATCTTGTGCACCCTGCTCACTCCCTACCTGCTGTCCATGCCTTGCCCCACTGCAGTCTGTCCTCCAGGGAATTAACTCACATCATCATCAATGACCACACACTTGATTACTCCTGCCTTGGACTCTCTTCTCCCTGGATACTGCGTCACCATGGTCTTGGGGTCTCCTATAATGGGACTGCTTTCCCTCTGTCTCCTTCCTTCATGGGCTCCTATTTCTTGTCAAATATGTCAATATGATTGTTAGGCAAGTTTCAGAACTATGAACATTTCTCTACGTGAGATGTGAAACCACCCAGGAGGAGGGCAGGAGGGAGTAGCTGTGTGAGGGAGGAGAGTCCTGGGGAGGAAGACAAAGGACAGTGGGAAGCGATTTCCTTTCTGTGGACAAGGCAGTTCTCCAATGTGAGACTAGAGTGGGTAACCTTCACCCAGGTATCTATGGGAACCGCAGGTTCTAGCTTCCCTTTTAGAGAGCCTGATGCAGAGGGTATGGAGTGAGGTCAGGGACTCTAATGAGTTTCCACAGTGTCCCAGGTGATTCTGATGCAAGGGGTCCCCAGGTGACCCTGAGCAAAGCTGCACACCGGCCCAGAGGAGGAGGTGTGAGGGCTGCATTGGCAGATGTGAGGCTCCCGTAGGGGTACCCTGCTCTGCTGACCCGACTTCTTCTCACCCAGAAATTGCTCACTGGATATGTGATGAACCTCAGGTAACCGATACAGGTGAGTTGGCCTTTTGATAATGCTTAGACCTCAGACCCAGTGAGACCTAGACCCCCTTTAGACACCCATAAACACCGTGCTGGGCCTCAGCCCTAACAAATGCACAGGGAAACCTTAGCCAGCCAGGGTCCTCCATCACTTCCTCATCTCACTGCTGTGACATAGGCCCCAGGCCCCAGGGAGAGCCTCATGTCTCCTTTGAGTACTGGGGTTGGAGTGTGTGTGTGTGTGTGTGTGTGTGTGTGTGTGTAGAGGGAGCAGAGACTAAGCCTTTGTGAATGATCACTTGTATTTCTCTTTCCAGTAGCAATCACAATCCTTAAGTGGACAGGAGACTGTAGAGCCAGGAAAGTAGGATGTGATCCCTCCACGAGGCCCCATGTTACAACTGAAACCCCACGTGATTGCCTTTGCCACCCTCTCCTGGGCCACTGGGCTCTGGTTCCCTGGACAAAGGGGAGGAGTGGATGGAAAAGAGGGGTCAGGGAGTAGGGGGAAGAATGTAGATAAACGGAGAGTCTTCAGGGATTGACTCTTGGATGGTAATTTAATTTCCCTTCTAGGCAGCACAAGACGCTCCATCCACCCAATAGGAGTGTGTGTTTGCTGGGGTTGAGAAGGGGTCCTCCTTGTACTCATCTGTGAGCAGGGCAGAGTGTCCCTGCTTTTGCCACCATGGCCCCGGGTCTGGCCATAGTGTCTGTGGAATGGGAAGGGTCAGGAAGGGTCAAGAAAGGTCGGAAAGTTGGAGGGATGGACTAGCATGAAGCTGGAAGAGATTAAGCAAGAGGAGGGTGGCAGTAGAAGGCAGAACCCTTGGAGTTATCTCTAAAGCAAATATGGTAGAAGGGAAAGGGAGAAGACCACTTGCCATTCTTTTTCTAGAAAGCACACAGGAACCCTTTTGACTAGGTGTTTACTAAGAGGGAACCTGAAGCCTGCTGGGTAGGGAAGACACAATCTCAGTACCCAAATTGGAGGTTTCCAAGCAACTCAGAAAACTGAGTTTTACTTCTGAATTTACACTTTGCTCAGCCCCACTTTTCATTTACTTATTTATTTTTTTCTTCTTTATTTACTTTCTTCTCCCTTCCCCTCCCTTCCCTTCCCTTCCCTTCCCTTCCCTTCCCTTCCCTTCCCTTCCCTTCCCTTTCCCTCCCTTCCCTCCCCTCCCCTCCCCTCCCTTCCCTCCCCTCCCCTCCCCTCCCCTCCCCTTCCCTTCCCTTCCCTTCCCTTCCCTTCCCTTCCCTTCCCTTCCCTTCCCTTCCCTTCCCTTCCCTTCCCTTCATTTAATTGTAGATGCATGCAACAACTAGCTTAGGGTTCTTGGTGCCTTTGTGCCTAAGTGTTGAGTCCCAGGTAGAGGTCAACCTAATATGTCTACTTGGAATTTGGGGGTTCCCTCACCACATATAACATCCTCTCTCTCTCTCTCTCACTCTCACAGACTCTCTCACTCTCTCACACACACACACACACACACACACACACACTGCAACATCTTATGAAGTGTGGGTCCTGCTGTCAGTGACCTGTCACTGGTGTAGATGGAATGAGTATGAACTCTCCATCTTGTGGCATCAGTGGTTGAACTAAAAATTATCCTATCTAATAAAAGGGCATAAGCAAATTAACCGTTACTTCGTCACAAAGATGGTGGCACCCATAGCCATAAGATGGTGGCGCCCAGTCCTCTCAGCTCACCAGAGTCCTCCAGTCCTGAGGCACAGCTACTGAGAGCAGGCAGCGTTAGTGGCCTTGTGGAATGCTTGCTTCATCGCTGCACCCAGCTTGGGCCGGCCCCCCGGAGTCGGAGGGGACAGGGACAGTGACAGGGGGGCTGGTGTGGAGCCTTTGAGGCAGAGCGCAGGCCTGGAGAGGAGATGGCTGGCCCACGTCCTGTGAAAGCAGCCTGGGTCCCTCCCACCTTCCCCGTAATCCTCCCTCCTGGCTCCTGTGGAACTGGCGAGGTTCCCTGCTTCTGGCTTAGTGGTGCTCCCCCTGTGGGAGCACACTGGCCACTAGGGGGCAGCTCCTACATTGAGCGTCTGCCCCTGGTGGTCGGTGCGTGTCATAGTGACTGGTAGTTCTACTGTTTGGTCAATTTGCATATTACCCTTCTATTATATAACATATCACACACACAATCACACACACACATGCACACACACACGCGTACACATTCACTGTTCACTATAGAGTCCTCACTGCAACATCTGGTGAAGGGCAGGTCCTGCAGTCAGTGACCTCCTGTCAGTGGCAGTAGATGGAATGAGTATGAATTCTCCAATCTTGTAGGGTCAGTGGCTGAACTCAAACTGCAAAAATATGTTTTATAAGTGTTGACAAGTGTGAACTAAATGGAGTTAGATTCCAAAGGCTAACCTCACAGCAGTGTCTGCAAGTCATGTCCTGCCCACTAGGGGGTGCACGAAGCTTGTCTGTTTCTACAGTTCAGGCCCAAGGGGGTCTAGAAGGAACCTTCACAAAGAATGGCCCAGTGCAGTGAGCATTGCACTTCCATGAACTAATTTCATCCTCCAAACACTTCATAGCGTAAACTAATACGAAGAACAGTTCAATAAGTTGCTCACTTTGTGGCTTTGGAGAAAATCAGAATTCCTCTGTCCCCTATCTTACTTCTGAAATGGAAGTGAGATCTTAGCTCCAGAGCTGATGGAGATAAATGTCTGATAAGGTGGCTCAGGCAAATCTATCTTCCCTCTCTCCAATTCACCTGGACCCTTGCCCTGACTTGACCACAACGCCAGGGTTCTGCCATCTCATAACCCCTCTGTCCCACGTGTCCCCTCTTCCCACCCAGTGTACCCTCACAGACAAATTCCTTAAAGAATCTTCTACACCCTGCTCACTCCCTACCTGCTGTCTATGCCTCACCCCACTGCAGTCTGTCCTCCAGGGAATTTACTCACATCATCATCAACGACCACACACTTGATTATTCCTGCCTTGGACTCTCTTCTCCCTGGATACTGCGTCACCATGGTCTTGGGGTCTCCTATAATGGGACTGCTTTCCCTCTGTCTCCTTCCTTCATGGGCTCCTGGCCCTTGTCATACACATCAATATGATTGTTAGGCAAGTTTCAGAACTATGAACATTTCTCTATGTGAGATGTGAAACCACCCAGGAGGAGGGCAGGAGGGAGTAGCTGTGTGAGGGAGGAGAGTCCTGGGGAGGAAGACAAAGGGCAGTGGGAGGCCATTTCCTTTCTGTGGACAAGGCAGTTCTCCAATGTGAGACCAGAGTGGATAACCTTCACCCAGGTGCCTATGGGAACCACAACATCTAGCTTCCCTTTTAGAGAGCCTGATGCAGAGGGTATGGAGTGAGGTCAGGGACTCTAATGAGTTTCCACAGCGTCCCAGGTGATTCTGATGTAAAGGGTCCCCAGGTGACCGTGAGCAAAGCTGCACACCTGGCCCAGAGGAGGAAGTGTGGGGGCTGCAGGTGCTGGGATGTGAGGCTCCAGCAGGAATACCCTCAACTCTGCTGACCTGGCTTCTTCCCACCCAGGCATTTTTCACATCACAGATGATGTTGATGATGACGATGATGATGATGATGATGATACCTTTTTAGCAGGTAAGTTGGCCATAATGCTTAGACCTCAGTCCCGGTGAGACCTTCACCCTCTCCCCTTTTATTTTAACTTAAATTCTTTTTTGTTTAAAGTATTACATATGTCTCCTTTTTCTCCCATTGACCTGTTTCCGTCCGCTCCCACCCCTCAGCACATGCCCTCACCCCCTACTGTCTGTGTCCATGGTTATGCTCATATGCATGCATACAAGTCATTTGTTCATCTGTTACCTCCACCCCCCACTCTCTCCTGCCTTCCCTCTAAGGTTGGACAGTCTGTTGGATGCTCCTATGTCTCTGGCTCTATTTTTGTTAATCAGCTTATGTTGTTCATTATATTCTACCAAGGAGTGAGATCATGTGATGTTTATCTTTCTCTGACTGGCTTATTTCGCTTAGCATAATGCTCTCCAGGTCCATCCATGCTGTTGCAAATGGTAAAAGTTCCTTCTTTCTTCAGCAGCGTGGTATTCCATTGTGTAAATGTACCACAGTTTCTTAATCCACTCATCTGCTGATGGGCACTTAGGCTGTTTCCAAATCTTAGCTCTGGTGAATTGTGCTGCTATGAACATAGGGGTACCTTGACCCCCTTTGGACACCCATAAACACCCTGCTGGGGCTCAGCTCCGACAACCCCACAGGGAAACCTTCCCCACCCAGGCTCCTCCACCACCTCCTCATCTCACTGCTCTGACCCACACAGGCCCCTGGCCTCAGGGAGATCCTGTCTCCTTTGAGTACTGGGGTAGGAGAGTGTGTTTGGGGAGCAGAGACTGAGCTGTTGTGAGTGACCACTTCTGTTCCTCTTTCCAACAGCAGGCATATGTCAACCACAGTCCTTAAGTGGACAGGAGACTGTAGGGTGGGATGTGATCCCTCCACAAGACCCCGTTTTACATGAAAGCCCACATGATTGGGCTCTGATTCCCTGGGCAAAGGGCAGGGGTGGATGGAAAGATGTGTAGGTGAGGGGGCAGAATGTAGACAAACAGAATCTTCAGAGACTAACTTTTACGTGTTAATTTGATTTCTCTCTAGGCAGCAAAGAACCTTCCCACCTTCGAAGAGGTGAGTGTGTGTTTGCTGGGGTGGGGAGGGTCCTCCTTGTAGTCATCTGGTGAGTAGGACAGAGTGCCCCTGCCTTTGCCACCATGATCTCAGCGACAGGCCATAGTTTCTGTGGGATAGAAGGGCTAGGAAGGGTCAGGAATGTGGAGGGATGGACTGGGATGGAGCAGAAAGAGGTTAAGCAAGAGGGTGACAGCAGTAGAGGGCGGAAGCCTAGGAAGTGTCTCTAAAGCAAATTTGGGAGATGAGAAAGGGAGATGACCTCTTGCCATTCTCTTTCTAGGAACGGTGCAGGAACCACTCAGGCTGGGTGTTCACTAAGAGGGAAACTGAGGCTGCTGGGTAGGAAATGGCAAAGCTCAGAACCCAAATTGGAGGTTTTGAAACGACTCAGAAAACTGAGCTTTACTTCCAGCTTTACACTTTAGTCATGGCTACTTTTCATTCATTCATTCATTCATTCATTCATTCATTCATGCATGCATGCATTCAGCCAACATTTATTGAAGGCTCATTGGGCAGGAGGCATTTTCTGAGCACTGGGATAGGACAGTGAACCAAACAGAAATGCCTGCCTCCCTGGTGCTTCCATTCTAGTGACTTCTCACTCTCACAAGGTCCCCTGGAGGCAGGTGTCCTGGCAGAAGCAGGCAGCCCCCAACATCTACTCTTTCATTAATTCCTTATAGACCCTGAAGATATAGGCACAATTGCATGTATTACCAAATATTTTATATATTCATATAATTGTCATGACAACCTCATTTTGAAGTCCAATGCTAGAATCTCTGACATTTTCATCTCTGGAGTCCAATGTAGAACCCACATTATTTCTGACGTGTCAGGAGTGAGCATCTGATCAGTTTCTTCCTCTTCCCGATCCTCTCCTCTCCTCCCTGCATGTACTGCCCACCTTATTTCAGTGGAGACTCTCCATTTGTGTAGCCTTTTGTGGAATTCCATCCCAGAGCTCAATCATGCCATCTTCAGGGATTCTCTGGGTCAGCAGCTTGAAGGGAAGAGGGATTTTGTTCACGTTGGTGGGAAAGAAATGTTCTAATCTGAGAATTGTCTCTGTTTTCTGGTTGGCATTAATGCCCGAGGACAGATTTCTTTTTTTTTTTCCTAAAAATTTTTTTAAAAAATTGATTTCAGAGAGGAAGGGAGAGGGAGAGATAGAAACATCAGTGATGAGAGAGAATCATTGATTGGCTGCCTCCTGCATGCCCCACACTGGGGATTGAGCCTGAAATCTGGGCATGTGCCCTGACCAGTAATTGAACCGTGACCTCCTGGTTCATAGGTCGACAACGACTGACAAAGGTATCCGGGCTGGTCCTGAGGGCAGATTTCAAGCTGTTGCAAGAGGAGGTTTCCCAGACGGTGAAAGCGGCCGAGCTCTCGAAGGGCAGGCGGGGTGTTGTGTTCTCCAACCTCCTGGCCATGCTTAGGAGCCCCATGAATGCTCTTCAGGACCTCATAGACAAGGTGAGGGGCCCTGCTGCTCCCTAAGGCTGAACCGACTTATAAATGGGGGATGTTTCAGGGGTACGGCTGCCAAGGCATTTGGGGAAAGGAAAATGGGGGTAATCTTAGTGGGATGAGAAGGATGTCTGAGGTTGGGGACTCTGCCCCTGTGCCCAATGACCAGGGCCAGGGAAGGCAGCCTTCATAGACTGGGGTGCTCCGTATTCCCTGGGGGTACCTAGAGCCATTACCCCCACTCCTTGGTTAATGACTGTAGATGCAGAATTGACAGGGAAATCACTGATGTCATTATCACCATCATGAATAGCCCTGTCTCCCACAGCTTGAACTGGAACCCTTCGGGCATTTGGAGGGCCCTGGTGGCGCCATCCTAACTGAACTGCGAAAGGACTCCCGCTATCCAGAGGTTGGCTCAAAGTCCCTCCTCCTTTACCTGCTTGAAGCCTTAATAGGTAAGAGTGGTTTGGAGGAAGAATGGGGGAGTCACAAGGTTGGTCCCCCAGAGCCCCGAACGGGCTGCATTAGGTGTCACCTCTCCAACCCCCTTGGCAGGTTATGATTTCTCACCCTCACCTCACAGGCCCCTCCGCGGTCAGGAGGGCTCAGGGTGATAAGCTTGCCTGTGACAGAGCCTGAGGCCTGCGAGGCCAGCCAGGTTCATGCAGTGGGTCAGTGGGGGCGGTGATGCCGGTCCAGCCACAGAAGCCCACCCTGGACCATGTTAGGTAGCTTCCTGGAGACCATCCCACGAGCATGAGCAGAAGGAGGACTTCCCAGAGCGGGGAACTTGACCTTCATGTCCCGCGAGTTTTATTCCTCTGCCTTAGAGTTCGCCTCTAAAGGTCTCTGAGTTCACCATGGGGAGAGGAAAATCTGACTCTTTCCCCAAATGTCCCTCTGTCCCCAGTGCTGAGTGACATCCAACATGATCTGCTGGCTCAGTCCATGGAGAAGAGGATCCTCCTTCCGCAGAGGGACCTGGTGAGCAATCCCCAGGGGCCGGCATCCTGGGAATAGATTGAGGGAAGCAGGATGAGAATGGTTCTGAGAAAGGAGAGATGACTCAGGTTGCTGCTGGGAGGGGAGGGGAGGTCCTGGTGTGGGCCAGGGAAATCTGGGCTGCATCTCTGTCTGGGAGACAGGCCCAGTGGGCATGAGTCTACCTGGGGAAAGTCTCAGTTTCCATGGCAACCCTGCAGAGGGCCCTCCCCCCAGTTCTAAAATAGCGGTCTAGGAACACAGGTTTGGGGATCTCAGGGCATCTGAGTTATATCCCTGCTGTACTCTCATGGTTAGCATTTGCAAATTGCATGCTCTTTCTCTGCATATGTATGTGTAAGTACATGTGTGTGTAGACATGTACACACACACACACATTGTACACGCAGGCATACACACACAATTCCAAACCCCACTATTTGCTGAGTAAGTGTCAGTGTCACTATCTAGCAGCTGAGGAGCCAGTGCTCAGTGATTTCCAACAACGTGTCCGTGGCCACACTGACCGCAAGATAGGAACAGGTCACGACCCCAGAGCTCCCGCCCCCACAGTTACCCTGCATGACCCCTGGCCCTTGACCACAGGTTCTCTCTTCCTGACCTCAGAGGCTGACCTGTAACATCTGATACTGTTTCTTCAAGGTGAGGGGGATCCTGGAGCCCAACTTCAAGTGCTTCGAGAACATTCCCTTTACCCTCCAGCCCAAGCTCCTTGCCCCACTCCAGGGAGAGGGCTTGGTCATTACCTATGGGCTGCTGGATGAGTGTGGCCTGAAGATGGAGCCGAAGACCTGGGACCCGGAAGCCAAGGAGCCCCTGTCTGCCCTCTATGCGACCCTCTCCGTGCTGACGCAGCTGGCTGAGGCCTGAGCCCTCCTGGGGGGCAGGCCAGGGCGTCAGTCCAGTGAGGCTAGTCAGTCCTGGTCCTGCCCTTTGCTGCAAACACCCCCAGGCTGTTCTCTGTATCCGTGAGTCTGTATCTATTCCACATATAAGGGGTAGACAGTCTCTGTCTTTGTTTGATTTATTTAACTTAGCACAAGGTTTTCAAGGTTTGTCCATGCTGTCACAAATGGCAGGAGACTCTGGCTGCTGAGTGGGGGGATCGGTTAGAAGGTGGGGGGCATGCATAGATGTAGGGAGAACATTGAAGGAGTTTCTCTAATTGCTCGGGCACTCAGTGGCATTTTTAAAAGGTAGGAGCTTGAAAAGTATATATATTTAGTTCTGCTTTAAATATATCCCAGGAATACTTTGGGGATATATATGTAAACCCATAGGATCATATCTTCCTGCTTCATCTGTGAATGAATTGAATTCATATTGAATGACTGTGATTGGCGCTATTTTCTAATGAATTTATAATTTACACCAGAAGGTGGCAGCATTGCCACAGAGCAGGACTTGGTGATGGCAGACACTTTCCTTGATTTGCTTTGGGACTTCTGAGTTAAAGGCCAGCCCCTCTCTCTGCTCTGCTCTCCCACCTCCCTCCTCAGCTTTCTCCTCCCCCTTTGCAGCCTCCCCACTGCATTTAACATGGAATGGCTTCTTTTTATAGCTTCTAGAATCTTCCTTTTAATAAGACACTGCATTCGTTGTATTGAATAATTCTCATAAAGAGCTCTGGGAGGTAAGACGTGAGTTATGGGGAACTTAGAGCTGTTTCCGGGGTTTCCAGAAACGCCAGCCCTTCTGCGGGATTACTGTGGGTTCTGTGGGAAATGTGTTGTCCATGCTGAGCCCAGGCAGGAGCCGTGAAGAGTCTGAATGTTGCTCAGTAAGCAGGGCATCTAGTTTCTAAATGGATTCAGCCAAGCACGGGAACTGTTTCAAAATATTGCAACCTGGTCAACCCATCAGAAAGCAGGGCTGGTGCAAATGATAGGGGGACTTATAATCTGATAGATAGAGCTCCTGAATTAATCTGAAAAATAATCACATTATTTTAAATCTTAGAACACATATACTTATGTGAATACGGGGTTAAGTTTTTCCTAAGTTTCCTTTCCAAGGCCTGTGCGAAGCGATGGAGGAGGTGACTCTGCTGTGAACCCAGCAAGCAGAACTGATAAGCATGGTCAGACTGACCCACCAGGAGTCAAAACATCATCTCATCAACATCATTTCCTTACCTGATGGCTAAGGACAATAGGGACCCCCAGGGCTGCGCATAGCTGTATTCCCTTCCCAGCCTCACCCTAGCACTTCCCCTGTATAATCCTGTCCCCTGCTCATTGCTGTCAGAGAGGATTTGAATGCTTGTAAGCGCCCTCTCTTCTTGGTTGGCTGACCTTCTCAATAAATGTCTTCTGTGATTCGACCCTGCCTTCGTTATTGGACTCGGCGACAGGCAGCCCGAGCTCATCCGGGGTTTCCTGGTAACAAAAACGTGGGGATTTGCTGTCTTCTTGGAGAACAGAGCCCGTCCTCACGAAGACTTGCCCCTGCACAGGTCTGGGCGTGGAGTTTGAGGTCACCGCTGGGCGATGTCTACTGGACAGCTCCATCTCCTGGCTTCCTTTTTCTCGCTTTATTGGTTGTTAGTGAATCAAATTAAATAATGTCTCTGAAGAACCTGTTCCAGTGCCTAACACGAAGGTGATACTCAATAAGCTGTTCTCCAGTGAATTGAACCCAGACAACAGTGAGGGCCGCCTTGGAAGCCTGGGTGTCCCTGCTGTGGTCCCACAGGCAGCCCCAGAAGATTGGGTGGGAGGAGGGGTCTGTGGTCTGAGACATTGAAATCACTCCTCAATTTCTAGAAATCCCCAGGCAGTGGAGCATGTCTCAGGATGCCCCTCCCTCTGGTAGGGACTGGGCACTGCTCTTCTCCCTGCTTCCTGGGCCTGCAGTAGAGCACACATCATTAGTTGTGTGTTTTTTTAACATCAGGGGTCTTTGCATTTGAACACAGTTAGCCCTGGGTTATCTGATTTGGCTTTAAATCCGCCTCGCCCTAGTTGTCACAGAGGGAACCAGACAGGGGTTTGCTGCCATGACCCACCTTCTCTCCTTTCTGAGGAGGCGGGGAGCCTCTATGCTGACAGTCTCTAAGATCAGGGAGGAAGGGAGTGCTTGAATGGAGTGTGGGTAAGCTGTGCCAGGCCTTCTTCCTTGGCCTTTTCAGGCCAGCAGGGGGCGGGAGAGTGCTCCCACCTGCCCCAGGTGTGCTGGGAGCAGAGCCAGGAGGTCTCCAGGCAGCTCAAGTCAGAAAGGTGCTGCAGGGGCTTTGTGCCCAGCTGGCCTTCATGTGAATGTCTCTGGCGGCTTTGCTTCTAGAGGACGTGGAGACAGTCCCCACGTGGGACCGGAGGCTTTCATTCCGCGGGGCTTGGCCTCTCAGGTGTGTCCTTGCTGACTGTTCTTCCCCGGGATACAGTGAGGCCCTGCATTCCTTCTACAGGCAGTTCCCTCCCTCCCTCCCTCAATAAGAGGGACCAATTATGCAAGTTCTAAAAGCAGATTTTAGATAATTTCTTACAGTTCCTGTTTAATTAATTATGCTGGCTGTTGGGGATACAGGAGTGAAATGTCTGTATTTTAATAACTGGCATCTCAGAAAGGTGAAACAGATCACCCCAAAACCTGGCTTAAACCAGCACACATTTGGTTTACGTCGGCCTGTTCCCGTGGGTCGGGGATTTGGGAGTGGCCTCAGCTGCTGGTGCAGGCGTGGGCTCTCCTGTGACTGCATCTGAGGCTGGCAGAGGCCGCAGCCACCTGCAGGCTCACTGAGGCTGGGCACCTGTTTTGAGGAAGGTTTCCCATGTGGCTGTTGGCAGGAGGCCTCAGTTCCTTGCCCACACGTGGCCTGAGTGTCCTCGTGACATGGCAGGTGGCTTCCCTCAGAGTAGAGGATGAGAGAGAACGGGAGAGAGAGGGAGCGGGAGGAGAAAGTTTGATGCCTTTATGACCTAGTCACACACCCTGAAAACTCTGCGTCTTGTATTGGTTAGAAGTCAGTCGCCAAGCTCAGCTCCCAGGCAAGCTCAGCTCCTGAATGGAGGAAGGATTTGTGGACTTATTTTAAAACTGCCACATAGGCGTGTATATATATATGTATCTTTAATTTCTTTATTGTTTAATGTGGCGGGCTGGCACGGCCATGGCCTCCTCAGCCCCAGGGCGCCTTATGTGCCACGCCAGCTCAGCCAGGTTCGGTGACCCTGAGAGGGGGCGGTGAAGCATTGGGAAAAGACAGACAAGAGGATGAAAGCTGGGTCTCGGTGGGACGCTGCTTCTCTGGTGGGGAGACAGCGCCACGGGCCACAAGCCGTGTCTTTATTTTACAGCCGATGCCACTGAGGCACAGTGAGGGCGGGTCAGATGTTTACAACGTTCTGGTGGGCTTCGATCCCACTCAATCACATGCACCTGATCCAGCTTTGTTTACTTGCAGCCTCTATCACTCAGGCACGTGGGGCCACGTGTTCGGACCACAGGTTCAAGCTCACAACTCCAGCTGTTGGCTATCATTGTCCTGGGAGGGCTCTGCCATCCACACTGGGACTTGCCACGAGAGGACTGTGCCCTCTCATCAGTCCAAGGCTTGAACCTGTTAAACCCTGTAGCTGCGCCTCACAGTTTAAAGTATTACATATGTCTCCTTTTCCCCCATTGACCTCTCCCTGGCTGCTCCCACCCCCCAGCACACGCCCTCACCGCCCTACTGTCTGTGTCCATTGGTCATGCTTATATAAATGCATGTAAGTCCTTTGGTTGATATCTTACCCCCTCCCTCCCCCTTCTCCCACCCATCCCTGCCTTCCCTCTGAGGTTTATTGGTCTGTTCGATGCTTCTATGTCTCTGGCTCTGTTTTTGCTAATTAGTTTAGGTTGTTCATTATATTCCACAGATGAGGGAGATCATGTGGTATTTATCTTTCTCCGACTGGCTTATTTCGCTCAGCATAATGCTCTCCATGTCCATCCATGTTGTTGTGAATGGTAAGAGTTCTTTCTTTTTTACAGCATTGTAGTATTCCATTGTGTAGATGTACCCCAGTTTCTTAATCCACTCCTCTGCTGATGGACACTTAGGCTGTTTCCAAATCATAGCTATGGTAAATTGTGTTGCTATGAACATAGGGGTGCATATATTCTTTCTGATTGGTGTTATATCTTTCTTTAAATATTTACCATCTGGCCCTTTATAGAAAGTTTGTTGACCCCTCCTCTAATGACAACAGTAAGTTAATTTGAGGACTGAATATTAGTCTTTTTTTATTTTTTATTCTTACCCAGGATATTTTTCCCATCGATTTTTGGAGAGTGGAAGGGAGGGAAGGAGGTGGGGGTGAGGGAGAGAGAGAAACATTGATTGGTTGCCTCTTGCACTCGACCAGAGCCAGGGATTGAACCTGCAACCAAGGCATGTGCCCTTGACCTCCAATTGAACCCGCAACCCTTTGGTGCATGGGCCGGCGCTCTAAGCACTGAGCTACACCAGCCAGGGCCCAGATGGCGATCTTAAATGTTATCACCACAGAATAAAGGGTAATTTGTGAGGTGATGGAGGTGCTAACCTAATTGCGGTAATCACTTTGTAATATATGTGTGTGTGAGATCATCACATTGTACCCTTTAATTTATGTGTTATATGTCAATATCTCAATAAATAGGAAAAATAAAGTAATAAAATTAAGCTTCCAGGTTCCCTTTAGAGACTGATTCAGAAGATATGATTCAGCAGGAATGGAGTGAGGTCAGGACTCTGCGTTTCCACAAATGTCCCAGGTGATTGTGATGCAAGGGTTCCCCATGGCACCCTGAGCACAGCTGGCACACCTGGCCCGGAGGAGGAAGTGTGGGGGCTGCAGGTGCGGGGATGTGAGAGGCTCCAGCAGGGGTACCCTCGGCTCCGCTGACCTGGCGTCTCCCCACCCTACACTCTTCACTTCGCAGATGGTGAGGAGGAGGCACACTTTGCAGAAGGTGAGTTCCAGGCTGGGGAGATTCTCTGCCTCGACTTCGGGCCCCGCTGAGCCCTGACCCCCGTTTGGGGATTAAATGGAAAGCCTGTGTGTCACCCCAACTCAAACCAAGGGAGGCCTAGAAGGAAGGTTAGGATGTGGTATAAATTAATGGGTGATGGTGTGTGTGCAGTTTGACAGCGAAAGCCTTAGAAGTGACTTGAAGTAAGGCTTAAAGTGAAACAGAGGGAGGTGAACTCTGTAGCTATTTGGGGGACAGATTCCAGCTGGAGGAACTCACTAAAGGAAGAAATTCCTCACTTGTGAACAGCTGAAATGAGGGAGAGAATTCATCGGGAAGTGAAGTCAAGTGCGTGCAGGCCGTTGTTGATCGTTTTCATGACTTTGTTTTACTTGAAGTGGGATAGGCAGGTCGTACAGAGGTTAGATCCCCAGTGAGGTATGCGATGCACTTTTGAAAAGATGCCGCGTTTGGCGTGTGGACAGTAGACAGGGCAGAAGCAGGAAGTCTATTAGGGGATTGCCATCATCCAGGTAAGAGTTGATGGTGGATGGGGCAGGGCGTTGGCCCTGGAAGTGATGAGAAGCGATCAGATAGACCCTGGCAGAGCCAACATCTGCAAGAGTGGTGTGACATGGCTTCCTACAGCTCTGACACTCAGAAAGAGTCAGGAAAGTAATTCTGAGTCGGGCTGGCTGGTAGGGAGTGAGGTGATGGATGAAGAAGTGAGGGGGAGGAAGCATGAGTGGTGCGAATCAGGGCAGCTGTCGGAGGCCTCCAGGGAAGAAGTTCTGGAAAGATGGGTCACCGTGCTCTCAGGGAATGTGTAAGGCCAAGCTTCCCTTCCATTTTCCTTTAGTTTTCCATTTTTAGAAGGTGTATGGTTGGTGTCCCCACACTAAAGCTAATAGTCCGTGGAGTTGAGGACTTCGTCTTACTAACCTTGGTACCCCAACACTAGAAAAAAGAGTAGAAGGTGTAGACCCCAAACCTAGAAACTAGCTGGCCAACTGGCCGGCTCAGCGAGGGGTGGAGGACTCTGAGAAGCTTGTATCCTGTATAAGGAGAGGGAGAGGGGATGCGGGGGAGAGCAGAAGAGGAGAAGCTCATGACTGAAACTTGTAAGGCCTTGGGGTGGGGAAGGGGAAAGAAAGAAGAGGGGGAGGCGGAGGGGAAGCAGGTGTGAGGCAGGGAGGGGCGGGGAGAAGTCTCCATGAAAGCCTGTGAACAGGGCCAACCTGGAGAGAGCGAGTGGAGAATTTACAGGAAAATAACGTGCTGGGCAATGGCCACCCCACCTCAGTCTCCCTTGAACCCTTAAGTAAATTGGCGTCGCTTACTCTTACGCAGGGCACCAAGCACGTCCCTGTGCCCAGGGCACAAACAGAAGACTCCTGGTCTTCTAGGTTTGCCAGGAGGGAGGCATGGGAGCTGCTTGCACACTGCAGGGAGGAACGTGGAGCTTCTGCTTTTCCAAGATCGCTGCTTCCCCATCAGCAGTTCTCCTGGGGCAGGATCAGGGATGCTTAACTGCAGCTTCACACTTTTCTACCCCTCCTCCGGGATGTTGTAGGGGTTTCGGGGTGGAGAACAGGGAACTGGGAAAGGAAAGCTAGCGACTGCTTATGGTCATGTTGGTTTAAACAATATTGTGTATTTCGAGTCTATTTTTAAAAAAATATATCTTTATTGATTTCAGAGAGGATGGGAGAAAGAGATAGAAACATCAATGATGAGTGAGAATCATTGATCGTCTGCCTCCTGCAAACCCCCTACTGGGGATCGAGCCTGCAACCCAGGCAAGACACGGCTTTGCAGCGCGTTTATTTTATATTCCCCAACACCAGGACTTCTGCTCCAGCTGCGTGACCCGCTCGCTCTTGTCCGTCACCTCCTGCGTGAGGAGTCGGGTCTGCTCTTGCAGCATCAGGATGGCCAGGTGCAGGGGTGAGGCAGGGGCCAGGGCGGGGCACGGGGGCACCCGAGGAGGCCGAGGGCAGAGCCGTGCGGGCACAACCGCAGCCACAGCTCCCCCAGGCAGCGGGCCACCTCCTGCACCTTGGGCAGCAGTCGCCCCAGCGGGCGGGGGCTCCCCTCAGCCCCAAACTCGGCGCTGGCATGGCTCTGGCCCAAGCGGCGCCGGCGCTCTGCACGCGCTGAGCTGCTGCTGGAACCAGTCTGGGCCCCGGGCCGTCATCTGCAGACCCTGCAGCAGCACCTCCTGCTCCAGCCCCGCCATCTGCCTCTGCAGCTCACAGTCCACTCCGTTTGTGATGGTGTGCCTCCGACGCTCGCCCCGAGCTCGGGGGGTCCCCCACGCCCAGCTCCCAGGCCCTGCCGGTCACTGCACCCGCGTCCGAGCTCTGGCTCCGCTGGGACGCACAGCTTCTCCAGGTCCCGGGCGCGCCCAGCGTTAGCGGCTTCCGCTTCGGGACGGTCCGCGGCTCCTCGGCGGATGCGAACACCTGGCGCTGCGGGGGCTGCGGCGGCGGCGGCTGGTCCCCGGGCCCCGCGGGCCGCCCTCGGCGCTCCCCAGCGAGGCGCGCAGACCCACCATGAAGCGCTCGAAGGTCAGGTAGCCGCTGGCGGGGGCCCTCGAGCACGCCGCGGGGCAGCTCGCCGTGTCGGCGCCCCGCCAGCGGGACTCGATCTCCCGCAGGTGCACGTGGCCGCGCCGCTGGTCGTCCAGGAGGTCGAAGAGGGTGCGCGGGCTCTGCGGGAAGGCGCGGCGGCCCCCTCGGTGCCGGGCGTGGCGGGCGCGGCTCCGTCCTGGGCCCGCCCCCGCCTGGTCCACGCGCGGCCCAAAGGCGGGGCCGGGCGGGCGCACCCAGCCCTCATCTGCTTCCTGTTGCAGGGATACGCCCTGGAACTCAGTCCGGGACCTGCTGGTGGGAAGAGACGTGATCAGCAGAATCGCACTTCTCTGTTCTCTGGATTTTGTCTGACTTCAGGCAGTCTGTGGATTGGAAGGAGCCCTACCCATTGGAGCCTTTCTCTTTAAGACAAAAACAACAGACAACTGGTAAGTTCTGACCAGGGACCAGGGGGTGACTAAGAAGATACTGTTATCGGTGGAAGTGGGCTACTTGGAGTGTTGCGAAGAAAAGAATTTCCTGAGGCTCCCACAGGAGGATGGGGTTTCGTGGAGAGCTTTATTGATGATGTAAAATTAAGGGGGTTCCCCTCCCCAACCCCCACTTCCACTGCACATGTGCCCATCTCCCCCTTTGTTCTGTCCCTTCCCCCAGTGCCCTGCAGGGAGTGGACCTGGTTCCCTGGGGAACATGAAGCTGCCCAGATGGCCATGCTTATGGTGTGTGGCCTCCCCTTTGCTTTTTTTCCTTTATTAACATTAACCAGCTAACTACGGCAATAACAGTGCTACAGTCAGAGAGAGAAATGTTCTTAATAGGGTTGAGAAATGGGTAGAGATGTTTTTGGTTTGTTTTAGATTGACAAACACCCCCTCCCACCCTCAAATTAGCACTTCTTCCTACAGTTCTCCCTAATGCAAAATAAATCTGGGTAACAACACATGAGCAGGTAAGGCTAAGGGATATATCTTTGACACATCTTGTTTTTCTTTTTTCTTTCCTCCTTTTTTTAAAAAATTAAGGTATTATATGTGTACATATCTTACCATTGCCCCCCTCCCACCCCGCTCCCATACATGCCCTCATCCCCCAATGTTTTGCAACCGTTGGTTATTCTTATATGCATGCTTATAAGTCCTTCGGTTGATCTCCTATCTCCCCCACCTCTCCCTAACCTTACCACTGTAATTTGACAGTCTGTTTGATGCTTTACTGCCTCTGTATCTATCTTTTTGTTCATCAGTTTATGTTTTTTATTTTTATTTTTAATTTTTTTAAATTTCTTTATTGATTAAGGTGTCACATTATTTGTCCTCATCCCCCCATTCCCATCCCACACCCCTCCCCCACGGATTCCCCCACCCCCCTGTTGTCCTTAACCATTGGTTAGGCTTGTATGCATGCACACAAGTCCTTTGGTTGATCTCTCCCCCCTACCCCCACCCTCCCCTACCCTCCCTCTGAGGCCCGACAGTCCGATCAATGCCTCCTTGTTTCTGGGTCTGTTCTTGTTCATCAGTCTATGTTGTTCATCATTTCCCCTAGATGAGTGAGATCATGTGTTACTAGAAATAAGAACTTATAAGAACCGAAGCAGGTCACGAATAGAAGGGATGAAGGAAAGTAAACTAATGGATGACACAGTGTTACTTATAAGAACCGAATGTGAGACGAGCAATAATAGTTATGCTGACAGGCAAATGAATCAGTCTGTAGTGAGTTTCTTTCTGGACCAAGGGGATGTGGCCCCAGCCTTACAGCCGCCACCTTTGCACACCCGCTGTTCCTGCAACTGTAGTCAAAAGCCCACCTGATAAATATTTATCTCGTAATTATGAGCAGGAGCCAGAGTTTGAGGAAAAGAGAGGCAAGCATCACCATGAGCAGGATGATTCAGATGATGAGGAAGATCTTGCTCACAGTTTTGCAAAAATGGCCCTAGCCACCCGGCCTTTATGGCTAGAAGCAGGCGCACAGCCAAATGTGAAAGTATCTTCTGCGCCAATACTGTCCCCTTTATAGCAGACCTTACGGGAGGCAAGACAAGCTGGAGAGGAGGTACTGGAGCATATCACAGCCATACCAAGTAGAAAAGATTAAAGGAATTCCTCAGCAACTGCCAATAATTCTTTATCTTAAAAATTTTTTTTCTTTCCTTAAAAAAAATAAAAATAAAATAAAAAATTGAAAAAATAAATAAAATAAAAATAGTAGGCGCCAGACCATTACTGAATTTTCCCCCGAAAAGCAAGAAGGAGGTGGGGGAAGGGAGACACGTGGCGATCCAATATGGATGCCACTCCCCGAGAAAGCCATTTTAAAAGGCCTCATCTTCGTCATGTTTTTTTCCGGCTGGTGACTTAAAACTTTTACAAATTCATAAATGCATCAGGGATGGAGAAACCAAGATGGTGGCATAGGTAAACACCTAAACTGCTGCCTCGCACAACAATTTCAAAACTACAACTAAAAGACAGAACGGACATCATCCAGAACCACAGGAAAGCTGGCTGAGTGGAAATTCTGCAACTAGAAGGAAAGAGGAAAGCACATGGAGAATCGGAGGAGCTGCAAAGGACTGAGGTACAGAGACAGGCACGCAGAGAGGAAGGGCAGCTGAGTGCCTGGCTGGCGTTCTCTGGTGGGAGAGGGAAGGAAGCCCCCGACTGCACTGAACCCCAGTTCCAGGCGAAATGCTGTGGACCCAGGCTCATACAGGGGGAGTCTGGACTGTCAGGTAGAGAGAAAGGCATATGGAGACTCGGAGACTCGGGAAGCTGCGGCGGGCATGGGTCTGGGGGCGTGCACGCGCGAGTGCATGCAGAGAAGACTGACTGCTGAGGTTGTCGCTAGCTCTCCCTAGTGGAAGGGAGTCGGAATCTCCTGACTGCACTAAACCCCAGTTCCGGGCGAGACTGGGGGAATCTGGACTGTCAGACAGAAACTCAGGGGAGTCGCAGAAGGCAGAGGTCGGAAAGTGCACGCAAGGGCAGGACTGACAGGAAGCCAAGACTGTCTGCTCAGCCCTGAGACTCCACCCAATCCAAGCTGAGCACAGAGGCTTTTGCAATTTTGCACGTCTGGTCCTATAGTGCTGTCTGCAGCACAGGTCTCCCAGTGTAGACACAGCTGATACACATAGCCAGTTGGCTTAGAGATCAATTCCTCCCAGTGATACCAACAACAATGAAGACTTAACTACAACAGGACTGTACACACAGACCACAAAGGGGTGCACCAAGAGTGTCCACCTCAGGTGACTGGGGAGGCTGAGCCACTGGGCCATATAGGAAACCTAGCACACAAAGCTACCCTACCAAGTCAGGGAAGCAGTGAAAATGCAGAGACAAAGTAACAGATCACAAACGAAAGAAATGGATGAAAATAAATGACTGGATATAGAATTCAAAACCACGGTTATAAGGTTTTTCAAGAATTTCCTAGAAAAGGCTGATAAATTTAGCCAGACCCTTGAGGATATGAAAAAGGACCAACTAGAAATTAAACATACACTGACTGAAATAAAAAAATATTATACAGAGTCCCAACAGCAGACTAGAGGATCGCAAGAATCAAGTCAAAGATTTGAAATACAAAGAAACAAAAAACACTCAACCAGAAAAGAAAAAAGAATCCAAAAGTTGAAGATAGTGTAAGGAGCCTCTGGAACAGCTTCAAACGTACCAACATCAGAATAATGGGGGTGCCAGAAGAAGAGAGAGAGCAAGATACTGAAAACCTATTTGAAGAAATAGTGACTGAAAACTTCCCCCACCTGGTGAAAGAAATAGACTTACAAGTCCAGGAAGCGCACAGAACCCCAAACAAAAGGAATCCAAAGAGGACCACACCAAGACACATCATAATTAAAATGCCAAGAGCAAAAGACAAAGAGAGAATATTAAAAACAGCAAGAGAAAAACAGTTAATTACCTACAAGGGAGCACCCATACGATTGTCAGCTGATTTCTCAACAGAAACTATGCAGGCCAGACAGGAGTGGCAAGAAATATTCAAAGTGATGAATAGCAAGAACCTACAACCAAGATTACTCTGCCCAGCAAAATTATCATTCAAAATGGAAGGTCAGCCGAAACCGGTTTGGCTCAGTGGATAGAGCGTCGGCCTGCGGACTGAAAGGTCCCAGGTTCGATTCCGGTCAAGGGCATGTATCTTGGTTGCAGGCACATCCCCAGTAAGAGGTGTGCAGGAGGCAGCTGATCGATGTTTCTCTCTCATTGATGTTTCTAGCTCTCTATCCCTCTCCCTTCCTTTCTGTAAAAAATCAATAAAATATATTTTTTAAAAAATGGAAGGTCAGATAAAGAGCTTCACAGATAAGAAAAAGCTAAAGGAGTCCATCACCACCAAACCAGTATTATATGAAATGCTGAAAGGTATTCTTTAAGAAGAGCAAGAAGAAGAAAAAAGTAAAGATAAAAATTATTAACAACAAATACATATCTATCAACAAGTGAACCCAAAAATCAAGTGAATTAAAAATCTGAGGAACAGAATAAACTGGTGAATATATAGAATCAGGGGCATAGAAAGGGAGTGGACTGATAATTCTCAGGGGGAAAGGTATATGGGGGGTGCAGGAAGAGACTGAACAAAAATTGTACACCTATGGATGAGGACAGTGGCGGGGAGGTAAGGGCAGAGGGTGGAGTGGGAACCGGGTGGAGATGAGCTATGAGGGAAAAAAGGAGAAACTATTGTAATAATCTGAACAATAAAGATTTATTAAATTAAAAAAATGCATCGGGGATTTCTGTGCATGTGTAAAGGGAAAAGCCAGTTTAAAAACACAATGCGCGCAACTGTCCAGTATTTGGACATTTTAGATAGAGTTTTTGAGCTGAGCTTAACTTTTTGCTATGTACAGAATAAAAACCTGAGACTGTTTTTAGCCTTAAAGATGGCGGATATGAACCGGGAAAAAATACAGGCTGGTTTCCCAAGGCAATCTAAAGTATAATACTGAAATGTTGATCTGAGTATGCCTGGTATGAAGTCTAGAAAATGGAATTTGATCTATTAATTGAATGTGCCTTATATTTTATTTGAAATATATCCTTAAAAATGTAAAAGTATTATTGATTTGAGAAATGCTAAGTATTTAATTTGCTACCTAAAATTTGAAGCTCTGAAAGTTTAAGGTTCAGATTGAATTGGGAGAAATTATATAAATGTGGTAATTAAATGCCTAAAGTATAACTTGTTTTTGAGAAAATAAAATACTGTGTTTTCTCTGATAATTAGGAATTCAAAATATGTCACTTATTGGTCTGATTTAAAAAGGATTAATTCTGTGATCCAGTTTAAATTTAATTGATATTCTTTAAGATAATTTAAGTATATTGTTGTAGTGTACCCCCATCTTACAAAGGATGCCTCAAGAAGTCGAATTATGGAGTCATTTATTAAAGGCCGGCGGCATACGAGGGGCTAAAGTGCTCCAGACCTCGCAGCCCCGAACAGCTTGCCACATCTGGCTTATATGGGCAGAATATCACAAAGGTATCGATTACATCTTTGGGTCTGGAATGAGCAACCTGTTTTGTGAAAAGCATTTTTTTTTTTTTTTTTTTACAGAAGTGAAATTGAGCAACTTAGTTATCTAAAGTATCTACGAATCACTGAATCAACAGAAACACATTATCTGGGACCACCGGGACAATTTAGAATAATTGTGCTGTCCAGATTCTGGGATCACTGAGTCAACAGGAATGCACTATCTGTAGCTACTTAGATAACTCAGGATAATTGTGCTGTCCTGGTTCCCAAAAGAATGTGCTTCAGTAACCAGTGAGATCACAATCAATGGGATATTCAAACCACCATCAATGGATTGGGATAGCATGCATAAGTTCAGAAAATCAAAATAACTTTCTATTGTTTTAGCAAACAAATAAGCACAGAACCCAAACAGCAGTTTCTGCCTGAGATGATTGCTACCATACTTCATTCCCCACTGGTTTTATGTGCATGAGTCAAATCATGGACTCATTCTTATTAGTTATGGGATTGTACTGCCCCCTAACTTCAAGTAGTTTGACTGCATTAATTATTCTAAACTGCCTGCTTGGCATAATTAGTTTTCTGTTTACTCATCCCACTTCCTTGAAGGGCATTCTCTGTTCTGTTCCTGCTCTCCCGTCCCCTGGCACATCTAGCACTTACTTGGCCCTGGACTTTCTCACTGGCTAGCAAAAATGTTCTTACAGTTACCAAGGCCCCTAGTACCACAGTCCCCATCAGTACTGTCCTCACTGAAGTCCAGTTCCCCTCCTGCAGGCGTCGAGTCTCCTCTTGGCCTGCGTGGAGCCCAGGCTAGGGATCTCACGGATGAGGCCTCTGGTTGCCAGGATCCAGGCCGTTTCCTGGTGCAGGAGCTGGGAGTGGTGTAGCCAGATCTGGTCGCCGTCTAGTTTAACAGCCGTGGGCGTGCTCAGGATAACAGTGTAGCGTCCCTTCCAGGTTGGGGTGAGTCCTTGGGCAGTGAACTTCTTTACCCACATCGAGTCCCCGGGCTGGAAGGGATGTACAGGGTCCGCAGTGGGCACTGGCAGTGCGTTTCGAACAAGCTTATGGGTGGCTCTCTGAGTATACTGCAGAGCTTGTAAAGACTTGAGCAAGAGAATGGTTATGAATTCCAGCTTTCAGTTTTTCCCTGACCATAGGAAGGATGTGGGGATGTCTACTATACAGGATCTCAAAAAGTGGGGGACCCCTCCCAGTAGAGGGTACACCTGGCCCATAAGAGGGCGAAGGGCAGGAGGTTGGTTCAGTTTTCACCGGTTTCTAGGACAAATTTAGTTAAACTCCTTTTTAGAGTCCTGCTCATGCCTGTCCTAAGGCTTGAGCTATACTTTGAGATACCTTGGCTACAAAGGCGGGGCTGTTATCTGATCCTATGACTACCGGCAGCCTGAATCTAGGTATAATCTCCTGGAGTAATTTCTTGACAACTACAGAGGCAGTTTCTGTCCTAGTGGGCTAGGCTTCAACCCAACCCGAGAAGGTGTCTATAAGAACTAGCAGGTACTTGTACCCTGACGCTGGTGGCTTAATCTCTGTGAAATCCACCTCCCAATGCTCTCCTGGGGAATTTTCCCCAGGCCCGAATTCCCAGGGGGACCCTCTTACCTTGCTTACCATTTACCTGTGCACAGACAGTACTTCTAGTGACTGCTTTTAATTATCTTATCTAAGCTTGGTAGTACCTGCCTTGCAGAAGTTCAGAAGTCTTGGTGACGCCTAGGTGGGTAGCCTGGTGTAAGTGGGCAACTAATGTCCGACCTAGAGCCTCTGGGACCAACAGTCTGTCATCTGGTAGGGTCCACTAACCATCTGGTCCTTTGATGGCTTGCTTCTGTTCTGCCAATTCCTCCTCTTGTTTGGTGTAGGAGGGGGTCTGTCATAGGTCGGGGTCTGGTAGGGTTACTAAGACTTGTAAAGGCCCCACTGGTTTTTGGGCAGCTTCCTTGGCAGTTTGGTCTGTGGCTCTATTTCCTCTGGCTTCAATTGTCTCCCCTTTCTGATGTCCTTTGCAGTGCACTATTGCTACTGCCCTTGGGAGCCAGATGGCCTCTAATAAGGCTAAAATCTCTTCCTTATTTTTAATGTCCTTTCCGGCTGAAGTTGGTAACCCTCTTTCCCGGTGGATGGCACTGTGTCCCCATCAAAGGGCCTGGGTTAAGGCCAAAAGTTTAGCTTTTTATACTGATGTCCCCCTGTTCAGAGACTGTGCCCAAATGGTGTGGTCCAGGGTGACTACTGCTGCCCCTGCATATCGGATGCCATCCTGAACATAACTGCTCCCATCCGTGAACAGTACCTCGTCAGGTGATGATAGCAGGACATCTGTCAGGTCTGGGCGAGCTGTTTGTACTGCGTCTGTTACCTCTATGCAGTCATGAATGGGTTCCTCCAGATCATCATCTGGGAGCAGGCTGGCAGGGTTGATGGCCAGTGTCTTATGGAACCGGATACGGGGCTGGTCCAGGAGAAGAGCTTGGCACTGGGTGATCCTGGTGTTTGATATCCATCTCTCTGGAGCACCTCCAAGGAGGGCCTCCACAGCATGGGGTGTTGTCAGGGCTAGTTTCATGCCCAGAGTCAGCTTATCTGCCTCCTTTACCAGCAATGATGTGGCGACCACTGCCTGGAGGCACGCTGGCCACGCTGCTGCCACGGGGTCTAGCCTCTTAGACAGATAGGCTACAGGTCTCTTCCAGGGATCTAGAGTCTGAATGAGAACCCCTTTGGCAATGCCCCTTACCTCACTCATGTAAAGGTGGAAGGGCTTCGTGACGTCTGGCAAGGCTAGGGCAGGTGCTGAGACGAGAGCCTTCTTTAGCTCCTCAAAGGCCCTTTGTTCCACTTCGGTCCAGTTCAGTGGCCGAGCTGGAGTGGTGTTGGCTTGCAATTGTACTACTACAGGCGCTTGATGACTTGCCAAACCCGGGGGGTTGTTTTCTGCCCAGACCATGGGATAAAGATGCTGTAATTCCTCTAAGTAGGTGGAGGCTTTACGCTCTTCCTCTGGCACCACTTTTTCCATTTCCTGCAAGAGATGTTCCTCTGAGAGAGGATAGGTTAAAAGAATACAGGCAGGGGAGGATGTAACCGGACCTGCGTTCCTTGGATCCATGGTGAGGTGTGCTCCGTCCCCCTCAAAGGATATGGTGGCTTGTAGTTTCTGAAGGAGGTCACGTACAAGTAGGGGGTACGGGCATTCTGGCATGACCAGAAATGAATGCGTTACCGTGTTCCTTCTGGGGTCCACAGTCCTTTTTGATGTCCAAGGAAAACAGGCAGTTTGTCCAGTGGCTCCCTGGACTGATGTCTTCTTAGAGGTAACGGGTCCCATTGGCTCTGTCAAGACTGAATAGGCTGCCCCAGTGTCCACCAGGAAACTAACAGGTTTGTCCCTCACTGGTGTGGTTACCCTGGGCTCCTGGGGGCTTAATGGAAAGGAGCCCCAGCCCTGTCAGTCCTCTTCCTCTAAGTTAAAGACCCTTGGAGTCTGAGTCTCCCCTTTTGCTTCCCTAGCTAACTTATCAGGACATTCTCTCCTGCCATGCCCCTGCTTCCTATAATAGGCATACTAATTCCTTCCTATTTGCTGCTGGCCTTTTCTTTTTTCCAACATTTCTCTGTTCCCTTCCTCATCACATACACAAACCTTCACAAATTTCACAATGTCAAATTAGCCTTCAAACCTTCTTTCTATTTCCTTTAAAAATTCATAACCATACTTCAGACCTTAAAATATTCAGAAAAGGCAGGGGGAGGAGGGAGCAGGGCCAGCAGCTTGTTCCCAGGCCTCCAGCCGCTTGAATTTTTAAACTGCCACATTTTTCCTAGAGATAAAGATCTCAGTTTCTGAGAAGCCTGAAAAGGGGAATGGGGGAATTTCTAGCTGCCTTCTTTAAGCCCCCCAATAGAACACGGTGAAAAGTGTCCAAGGAGTCACCGGGTGTTCTTGGGTCTCATTGGGGCGCAGGGGTTCACAAGGGAATTTCCCTCCATGCAGCGGCCTCCAGCTACTCAAAACCCTGTTAGTTGAGGGCTCAGGGGGATGGGCGCCGGGTGGAAGGAGGCAGGGAGCGCAGCTCGGGTTCCAGGTGGCGAATGGAGGTGCTCCCACCCAGGCGTTTTCATCTGGCAGTCCTCTTTCTGTTCCCACTGGGAAAAGCTCTTGCCTCCTGCCAACGAGGGTGGCGTCGGGGGAACCGGTGACCCTTACACTGCAATCAGACTCCCTGACCTCTCTGAAAAGCCCCTCTGCTTGATTGTGTTTCCATTAAAAAGTACTGATTTTAAAAACTAATAACTTAAGAGCTGCCACACACACAAAAGGACCATTCTCCTTCTCCTTCTAAAGATTTTATAATGTATTGTAATCATTAACCATATTAAACTCAAATGGCCAATTGAGACAAACAGTTCTGATACTGTTCCTCTACCACTGATTAAGACTGGGTGACGGCAGGTATTAGAAATAAGATTCATTTAGTTTTTTGTTGTTGTTTGTTTGTTTTTTTCAGCTTTCTGGACAGACTTGGTGACTTTGCGAGCTCCGGCTTCCTTCTTGTAAATAGTTAACTTTAGAATTTGGTCCCTGCTTTAAACCTCTTTGGACCACAATTGTTACAACTTCATACCTTCAAATTAATAAACATAGACAGAAAAGTTATTAGTTAGGCGGGCCGATTCCCCCTCTGACAGAGAGCAAGCACCCCTGGAAAAAAGGAATCCCAGTGGCCACTTGGGGAAGGGGGGTTTGCTAGCTGTCAGAGCACTCAGCCTTAAATAAATTAAATGTTTCTTTTTTTTTTTCTTCTCACAGACTTCCACACTTACCTGAACAAATAATTATACCCAGGCAGACAAAATATCAAACAAACATCTGTACTTATACCCTTTCAGTAAACAAGTACTCTTACAGTCTTGGGATCTGAGCAGATAACAGGAACACTGCCCAAGTCCCCTGATGGGGGCCTAACAAGAACAGACGTGGGGGCCTCCCTTTCTGCTTCCATTCCTTGAGGTTTTGATCCGTTGGACTGTGGACTTCTGGAGAACCTTTTGTCCCCAGGTGGTTGTCAGAACTGGTGTTTCCGTGGAGGGCTGAGGGCTGAAAGGTCCTGTTCTGTCATCTTAATGACGTCATTCTTTGAAATGGAAAGTGTTTAAAAGCAGAATGAGAATGTCATCCAGGTTGACGACTACAGGTGGATGACTACATGTTGATGAGTACAGATTGATGAGCACCCATACAAGGCCCCTGACACCTGGAAATGAGGCACTTCATAATTTTCTAGTGAATCATGGTTCACAGCACAACTATGCAGGTGTCTGGAATTTTATTTAACCATCTCATGCCCACCTTTGTGACAGCCACACTCTTGTTCTGTTTCAGTCACAGCAAGACTCTGTAAGATCTTAAAAAGCATGGGCTTTGCAGCACTGAACACAGGTAGTTCACACACACACACACACACACACACACACACACACACACACTCTCCAGGGGGACTAACCATTGTACAATGTGGCCAGCTTGATGTGAACGGTGGTGGCATAAGGAAGTGCGTACATTTGGTTTTGGAGGGGAACTTACCTCCTCTTCGGCACTTCCTACAAGTTAAGCAAGTGCTCATTGGTCCCCTGACCCAGCAGGGACTCCAGGTCTAGGTATCTCATCTGTTCACTAAAGACCATCCTGGTGGACAGTTATTTAAGGAAGACCCAGGGCCCGTTCCAGGTAACAGGGGGTCCATTTGCACATGCATGTGACTTCACTGTGTAGATACAGCAAAGGCCTATGACACAGTCAAGTCACTGCCAACTCTCTCTGAATGACATGTGAAAACTCATTTAATCTTATCTGTAAGACCCACCTGATCTTTGTGCTTACCTTTTCTCTGCCCCTAGCAACATGCCCTCCATGTTTGAGAGAACTACCAAGAAATTGGTCAAAGAGATCGGAGACCAGGAGCTCAGACCTGTCAAATGCTTGCTGAGTGCCACTAAGATACGCCGATTTTCTCTAATACGGGGGAAGAAGGCTCGCTCTCAGTTTTGGCAACTGCCCGATGTCCCACTTGAGGTCTCCCTCATGCACATCCTCGAACCAGGTTCTTCGGTCCCAGGTATTGTCAGCCACGGGCATAGGAGGCAGGGGCTGCAAAACAAGGGTGCAGGGAGAAGGATGCAGCAGGCAAGACATGCTGAGACACCCACACAGGGGGACCACATCATTCCTTAGGGTTAGGACAGTATCCCTGTTATCCAGCCCCTGGGTGGGTTCAAACATCCCCAGGAGTAATTTACACTCAAAATATTGGCTGATGAGGTAGCTTCTTGGTTGAGAGATTCAATTGAGTGGGAGAGCTGGGGCGAGCTAGGGCTCAGTGCTTCCGTTTCCATGCCATTTCCCAGCTGTTCCAGAGGGAATTCTTGGCTGAACCTCAGGTACCTTGTCTATTTCCAGATGCTCCTGTGAAAGTGCCTGCCGACTTCAGTGACTCCATGGTCAGGAAGCAGCAGGCGACTGGGAACGTGAATGCTGGGGCAGAAGCGGGCTTCTCGGAGGAGACGACTGTGTGCCGAGGGTCCTCCCTGGAGTACCAGATTGTTAGCACCCCACACGAAACCTGGAAGGAGCTTCAGAAGAGGTGAGGGCAGGGGGAGGGACCTGGTCAGTGGGCCCCACGTGGAGCTCTCCTCGTGGGCAAGGAGGCTCAGAATGAAGTAAATGACACCCCAGATCATGCTACCCTTTTTGGATGTTCAGCTGTTCATTCCTTCATCGAACAGTGATTCGTTATCTAATAAGTCTTCATTAAAGCTGCGGTTGTCACCTGGCTGCTGTGGCTCAATGATTGAGTGTCATTCTATGAACCAGGAGGTCATGGTTTGATTCCCGGTCAGGGCACATGCCTGGGTTGCAGGCTCAATCCCCAGTGTGGGGTGTGCAGGAGGCAGCCTATCAGTGGTTCTCCTCATTGATGTTTCTATGTATCTCTCCCTCTCCCTTCCTCTCTGAAATCAATAAAATATATTAAAAAAAGAAAAAACTGCAGTTGTCCATTACTATGCTGTTTTGTGGTAAGACTAGAGTAATAACAAGACAGATAAAAATCCCTGCCCTAAAACATATTTACTGGGGCAGGGGACATGCAGTGAGTGAGAAAAATAAGCAATAAAAAATAAGTTAAAGTATTAATTTAAGTGAGGCAAGAGCTCTGAAACTCTGTTTAAACAAAGTATGGCTCAGAGTCTTAGAATTTAATTTACCTCAGTGCCTGTGGGAAAAGACCTTTTAGAAACAGAGATTTCAATTTAAAGAGTATTTCTTTCTTTTAAAAAATATATTTTTAATCATTTCAGAGAGGAAGGGAGAGGGAGACAGCGATAGAACATCAATAATGAGAGAGAATCATTGATTGGCTGCCTCCTGAAAACCCCTACTGGGGATCGAGCCTGCAACCCAGGCATGTGCCCTGATTGGAATTTGAACCGTGACCTCCTGGTTCATAGGTTGACACTGAACCACTGAGCAACGCAGGCCAGGCCTAAATAGTATTTCTATCAGTGCAAAGAAATACTAAAGCAACTAGTGAAAATCCCAGGCTATTGGAGACTGAAAGTTACTTTGACCGGGTGTGGCACAGTTTCTCCTGGTGTCTTATAAGACTTATTAGAACTAACATTTAGAAAGGCTTTATGGTGTCAAAGAGTATTTGGGTTTTAGCTGCAGGAAAAGAAAATTTGTCCTAGAAATTTTTCAGCAGTTGAAGAAGCTCCAATTTGAGGGATACTTTTTATTATCCACTAGTAGCACCAAGGAAAAAAGTCTGTCTGAGGTCAAACTTGCAATGTGAAAAGAAAGGCAGTGAGACACTTTTGGTAAATGGATGTGGGCACGTGACGTGTTTCATCTGAAGGCAGGTGCAGACTGTGGGGGCCTCTAGGGTAGTGTCAGGAGCAGGTGGAAGAGGGCTGGAGGGAGGGGCCTGTTTAGGACTCTGTGGGGCTAACAGTTGAACTGAGACCTGCAGAATAAAGGGAGCAAAGAGCAGGAGGAAAGTGGTCCAGATGAGGGGGTTGAAGCCTGGGCCAGGACCGGCTTGGCGTTTTCCGGAGCCGCGGGAAGTCAGTGAGGTGGGAGCTTAGCCAACCAGGATGAAGGTGACAGAAGTGAGGCTTGGAGGTGAGTGAATGTCAGATGACACAACAGCTTAGAGACACGGTAAGGGCCTTGACTTCCCCCAAAGAGTGACGGGAAGACTGTGACCTCCTCCACTGAGAAGCAAAGGGTCTCAGTATTCCCCCCGGCTCTCTACAGGGTGTCAACCCGGTGGGGCCTTTAGTGGAACGAGAGTTGAGTCTGAGAACAGAAATGCAGATGAGATCCATCTTCAGTACTTTTAACCCGTCATGTCCCCACCCAGACCTGCATCGTCACCGCAGCCCTCCCAGCCACCTGCCACGACAGTGACTCTGTCCACATCCCCATGTGCTTGTCCTGGAAGCTCATCCAGCATCTCCTGCTTCATCCACTTTATCCGTTTTCCCCCACCTCACCCTGACGTGCCTCTGGACAATGGACAGGCTCCCAAGGGACTGTTGTCAACCACGTGGACCTGTCCACGCCTGGCCTCTTCAGGGGGGAGGCCCTGGCACTGGAACAATATAATTTTGGAAAATGCCAATGCCTTTCACAAAACAGCCTGTGTACTCTCCTTCCCACGCCCCCATCAGAAAATGGGGGTCCCTCCACCCTGAGTAGCAAAGATGTTTTGCTTTCCTTGGTAACCTGAGCCATGTGGCAGGATCTTACTACCTGCAGCAGGAACACCTCTTCCAGGTCCCGAGGAGCAGGGTGACCCAGGGCCCCCGGGAAGGCATCTCTTCCCACTCTGACCCTCTCCTCCCTGCAGGAAACTGCCGGACCCAGAGCCGGCCTTCCTGAAGCAATGCCGGGAAGCAGGGGTGAACCTGTATGTTGTGACCGACACCGTGGAGCTGCTCAACAGCCCTGTGCTGCAGGATTTTAGGAGCAAGAAGATCTCGGGAAAATTCTCCACCCCTCAGGATATTTGGTTCCAGGTATGAGGTGGGAGCATTGATTGATAAAATAGCAAGTAGATTTAATCATGTGGTATTACATTTGCTTTGGGTAAGGGATGGATTCTGGCAAGTCTAAAGGGGTTTTATGCTGAAAGAAATGAGGGACCCCACCACCAAACCTCAGTGGTTGAAGTCCCCTAAATGCTGTTGACTCCTGAGGAGAATTGATAAGAGGGAGATTTAAATGTCTTCAGGCTCAAAGGATTGATATAACTCACAAAAACCAATGATAGTACTTTCAATTATAAAGTAAATTCATTTATCATAATGTGCTCTTACACATTATATATTTTATGTGTAGTTTGTCCTCACTTAGAAGAATTAGAAACTCAAGTAAAAAAGTGGAATTCTGAACTAATTTACCCAAGGTCGGTGATTTTGTCTCTGAGGAGCAGAGTTTGAACAAGTGAAACATTGCTCCAGTGTGAAGGGTGTTTGACTTTCAACTTTTGATTTCCATCTGCTTGGGCTGGGAAACTGGCTTTCTGAGAAAAGGGGATAATCCTGTTTGCCCCCTTCTCCCACCCCCACTGTCCCAGCTGTTCCCAGGCAGACAGGTGCTAAGTGTGGGCCATGGGCTGTGATGTCATTAAGCAGTTGGTATATCACCTTGGTCATGGCTGCATTAGTTTTGTTTTGGTCAATCAGACAAAAGATCAATAAGGAAATGGAGGACTTGAGCAGCGCCATGTAGATTAATTGAACTGCATTCCCTAATAGACATAAACAGGACATGCTTCGGAGTAGCACATACGTTCTCCCCATGCACACCACACCCGGAGCATTTTCCAGCCTCCTTATCAGTCTCACCAAGTTTAAGAAGCCTGCAGTTACACTGGATATCTTTTCTGGCCACAGTGGAATGAAACTAGAGATCAATAACAAATGGAAAACTAACAAATTCACAAATATATGGACACTAAGAAATACACCGTTGAACCTCCCATGGGTCAAAGAAGATACCACAAGGGAGATCAGAAAATATCTCTAGACAAATGAAAACGAAAATACAATACTGTACTATACACCTAAACACTGGTGAAATACTACATTTTTGGTGTTTGTTTTTACCACAATAGAAATTAAATGGAAAAACTACATAATAACAAAAAAGCTTTACAAAACTCAAACTACTTTTTTTGTAGAACTAAAATCCATCTTGCTTTTATAGCAAGATATTGAGTCTTACTTGTATCCTCAAATACCTTATTGTCATGTTCCTATTGAACAAGGTATAAAATCATAAAGCCCTCCCCCCAAAATAGTGGAAATAACAGCAAACAAGAAATATCTGACTTCTTTCAATATCCCCTGACTTTTAATATATTTTCTTTTTTAAAAAAATAAATCTTTATTGTTCAGTTTATTACAGGTGTTCCTCTTTTTCCCCACATACTTCCCCTCCACCTGATTCCCCACCCCACCCATGCCCTCACCCCCCGCCACTGTCTTTATCCATAGGTGTAAGACCTTTGTCCAATCTCTTCTCACACCCTTCAGACACCCTTCCCCCTGAGAATTGTCAGTCCACTCTCTTTCTATGTCCCTGATTCCATTATATTCACCAGTCCATTCTGTTCTTCAGACTTTTTATTCACTTGCTTTTTAGATTCACTCGTTGGTAGGTATGTATTTGATGTCTTTTTGTTGTTCATAATTTTTATCTTTACCTTTTTCTTCTTCTTCCTCTTCTTAAAGAATACCCTTCAGCATTTCATGTAATCCTGGTTTGGTGGTGATGAACTCCTTTAGCTTTTTCTTATCTTTGAAGCTCTTTATCTGACCTTCAATTCTGAATGATAGCTTTGCTGGGTAGAGTAATCTTGGTTGTAGGTTCTTGCCGTTCATCACTTTGAATATTTCTTGCCACTCCCTTCTGGCCTGCATAATTTCTGTTGAGAAATCAGCTGACAGTCGTATGGGTACTCCCATGTAGGTAACTAACTGTTTTTCTCTTGCTGCTTTCAAGATTCTCTCTTCGTCTTTTGCCCTTGGCATTTTGATTATGATGTGTCTTGGTGTGGTCCTCTTTGGATTCCTCTTGTTTGGGGTTCTGTGCGCTTCCTGAACCTGTAAGTCTATTTCTTTCACCAGGTGGGGAAAGTTTTTTGTCATTATTTCTTCTAATAGGTTTTCAATATTTTGCTCTCCCTCTTCTTCTGGCACCCCAAAAATTCGGATGTTGGTACGCTTTAAGTTGTTCCAGAGGCTCCTTACATTATCTTGATATTTTTGGATCTTTTTTACTTTTTGGTTGGGTGTTTTTTGTTTCCTCGTATTTTTTGTTTTCTCTGGTTGGGTGTTTTTTGTTTCCTCATATTTCAGATCTTTGGTTTGATCCTTGGGGTACATTGATCTACAGTTGAGTTTCTGTATATTCTTTATTTCAGACAGTGTATGCTTAATTTCTGACTGGTCCTTTTCCATTTTTTTGACATTCTCATTGAGGTCCTTGAAGTCCTCATCAAGTTTCTCCACAGTTTTTAGAAGATTCTTGAGTAACCTTATAAATGTGGTTTTGAACTCTATATCGTCCCGTAGTTTACTTTCCTCCATTTCTTTCATTCGTGACATGTTTCTGTGCCTCCGCATTTTGGCTGCTTCCCTGTGTTGATGGAGCGGCTTTGTGTTGTAGGTGGCCTATAGGGCCAGTAGCTCAGCCTCCCCAATCACCTTAGGTGGACGGTCTTGGTGCACCCCTTTATGAGCTGAGTGCAAAGTCTTGGTGTAGTTAAGCCTTGATTGCTGTTGGTACACTGGGAGGAATTGTCCTCCAGGCCAATTGGCTGTGGGGACCCGCTGTATTTATAACTGCTGAGCTGGAGACATGCTTCTGGTGCAGGACTTGTTTCAGTGGGGCTTTGGTGCTCTCTGAGTCCGCCTCCTGAATGTATCACTTATGGATGTGAGGAGTTGAAGTCTGTGTCTCACACTGACCTCTAGGTTCACTGGCTTCTGGATCTCCAATGGGGTGCAGGTCAGCTACTGTCTGACGCCACTCTGCCTTAGCCTAGTGACGCCCTGAGACCCCGCCCCGCACAACCTACAAACCCATCCAAGCTCCAAGCAGCGGCTTTTGCATATGAATGGATTGCCCTTTAACATAGCAACCAGTTCAGACAGCTCCAAAATCTCCAAATCCCAAGCCGGGAGGAGAGGAGTGGAATTCTACGGTAGCTCCTGCAGAGTGGCCTCAGACAGTAGCTGACCTGCACCCCATTGGAGATCCAGAAACCAGTGAACCTAGAGGTCAGTGTGAGACACAGACTTCAACTCCTCACATTCATAAGTGACACATTCAGGAGGCGGACTCAGCACCAAAGCCCCACTGAAACAAGTCCTGCACCAGAAGCATGTCTCCAGCGCAGCAGTTATATTTTCTTTATCTGTCATTTTCTGCAGTTTGAATTCATAGGTCTAAGATTTTAAAATTTATTTTTATTGATTGGAGTTCTCTGAGCTTCCCAGATCTGTGATTTCATGTCTGACATTAATTTGGGGGAAATCCTCAGTTACTATTGCTTCAAATATTTCTTCTGTTCCTTTCTCTTCTCCTTATATTATCGTTACATGTATGTTACAGCTTTCGTAGTTGTCCCACAGTTCTTGGAGATTATGTTTCATTTTTTAGTCATTTTTCCGTTGCTTTTCAGTTTTGAGATTTCTGTTGAGATTTCCTCAAGTGCAGAGGTTTTTCTCTTACTTGTGTCCAGTCTACTAATGAGACAAAAAAAAACAACAACACACAGTTTCTTTATTTCTCTTGTAGTATTTTTAATCTCTCTAGCATTTCTCTTTTATTTTTTTCTTACAATTTTTATCTCTCTGCTTACATTACCCATCTGCTGTTGCATTTTGTCTGTTTCCTATTAACTTTCTTAGCAAATTAATCACAGTGGTTTAAAATTCCGGGTCTAAGAATTCCAACATCCAAGTTATAATTGAGTCTGATTCTCAGCTTGTTATGTTTCTTCAGACTGTTGTTTGCCTTTGAATATGCCTTCTAATTTTTGTTTTTGTTGAAAGTTGGATGTGATACATGTGATAAAGGAACTCTGGTAAACTGGCCTTTAGTGAGATGGCGGTAAGATGAATGAGAAGGGAAGCACTGTGTAGTCCTTCAAGGGGTCCCAGTATTTTCCTGTCAGTGAGCCGTGCCCCTGGGCTGTGAACTCACAAGAGCTTCTCGGTGCTCTCTCCCCTCTTGGATGGGGCAGGAGGGTAGAGGGAACTAGATTTGGATGATGCCCTTGCCCTGCATGGAAGACTAGAAGAGGCTGGAGTTGGGTATTGTCCTTTTATCAATTCCTTTGGCTCCTATAAAGAGTAGGAAAATGAAACCCTCATCATCAACAAGAGGAAGTGACTGGATGTACTTGAATCTGAAAAAATCAAATCATTGGAGTAGCAACATGAAATTGAGGGACGTGAAGGTAAATACGGGATGAAACAAGGAAAAAAGAGCAGGAACTAGAAACCAGGAGTAGAGAGGGTGAGGGCATGGGGGCTGCTGATCCCTTTTCTCATGAGCTTTCTAGAGATGTATTTGACTTTAAAACGACATGCATGTACGACAGTGTCACCTGGCTTCTGTTCCCAGGGTGAAGGACAGGGAGGGGGTCTCAAAGTGAGACAGAAGAGGCTGACTGTGCCGAAGGGCTCAGTGCTGGCCTATAAGAGGAAGCAGCTGGTTTTCTACAGTGGAGAATGGGGTAAGCAGAGGCTGAAGGAGGCGAGTGGGGTGTGGGGGCCTGCTTCTCCTGGGAAGAGAAATGAGAAGGGGAGACCGTCATCAGGGAAACTTGGCTGCTCTACCTGTTCAGAGAGAGAAGCAGCATTTACCGTCTGTCCAGGGCACACATCACCACTAACCACAGCCACTCCCAAGCATGGCCTGACTGAAATGTTGCTCTGGGAGGCAGAGACAGTATCCTACATGGAGAGAGACAGAAGGGGTGCCCAATGCGGAGGTGTGCTTAGCACTGGGCGAAGCATGATCTTACAACCACCCATATCTACTCAAGGTTCTCCCCACTCTCAGGAGCTCACCTGGGGGAGCCACAGAGACCTCCCAGGTTACCTATACCCCCACAGTAAAGGCTGTAACGTATCAGCACAACCACGAGCAAAACTGCAGAGGCAGTGCCCTAACCATAAATGCAGGATTGTGTCTGCATCTCTCCCTCCCTCACCTGCCTCAAGATGCACCTTTCCCCAACACACACTGGTTCCGACTTCACACGGGAGAACCATTTGCATAAAATACAACTACAAACAGGGTCGGATAGTGGGTATTGTAAACACAACCAGCTCAGGGTCCTTGGCCTCTCCCTGCCCAGATGTGGAGTCCCAGGGAGAGGTCAGCCTGAGGAGGGTCCAGCTCCTCAGAGACCAGGGGCTGCACTCACCATACAGAACACTTTCCACTCCTCTCTCTCTCTCTCTCTCTCTCTCTCTCTCTCTCTCTCTGAGTGTGTGTGTGTGTGTGTGTGTGTGTGTGTGTGTGTGTGTGTATTAGAATTCCACTTCTAATATATATTAGAAGCCTGGTGCCGCCATTCGTGCACTCTGGGGGCAGGGGTGCGGCACCTCCCTCAGCCTGGCCTGTGCCCTTTTGAAGTCTAGGAGCCCTCGAGGGTTGTCCAACTGGCAACTGCTAGCTTAGGCATGCTCCCAGTCAGTTGGACATCCTTAGCGCTGCCACCACTGTGTTCACCAGCTGTGAGCCTGGCTTCTGGCTTAGAACACTCCCCCTGTGGGAGTGCAGTGACCACCTGGAGGCAGTTCCTACATTGAGCGTCTGCCCCCTGGTGGTCAGTGCGCATCATAGCGACTGGTTGTTCTGCTTGGTCGATTTGCATATTGCCCTTTTATTATATACTAGAGGCCTGGTGCACGAAATTCGTGTACCGGCGGTGTGTCCCTCAGCCAGCCTGCACCCTCTCCAATCTGGGACATCCCTGTCACAATCCAGGACTGCTGGTTCCCAACTGCTCGCCTGCCTGCATTCCTGATTGCCCCTAACCGTTTCTGCCTGCCAGCCTGATAACCCCCTAACCACTCCCCTGCCAGCCTGATTGATGCCTAACTACTCCCCTGCCAGCCTGTTTGACCCTAACTGCCCTCCTCTTCAGGCCTGGTCCCCCCCGCCCCCCACTGCTCTCCCCTGCAGGCCTGGGCCCCCCCCAAGTGCCCTTCCCTGCAGGCCAAGTCGCCCACAACTTCCCTCCTCTGCCGGCCTGGTCACCCCTAACTGCCCTCCCCTGCAGGCTTGATGGCCCCCAACTGCCCTCCCTTGTAGGCCTGGTCCCTCCCAACTGCCCTACCCTGCTGACCTGATTACCCACAACTTCCCTCACTTGCAGGCCTGTTCCCTCCCTACTGCCCTCCCCTGCTGGCCACCTTGTGGTGGCCATATTGTGTCCACATGGGGGCTTCCATCTTTGACCACATGGGGACAGCCATCTTATGTGTTGGAGTGATGGTCAATTTGCATATTACTCTTTTATTAGATAGGAACATATCTCACACACACACACACACACACACACACACACACACACACACGTGTGTGCACATTCACTGTTCACTATAGAGTTCTCACTGCAACATCTGGTGAAGGGCAGGTCCTGCAGTAGATGGAATGAGTATGAATTCTCCAATCTTGTGGGGTCAGTGGCTGAACTCAAACTTCAAAAATACGTTTTATAAGTCTTGACAAGTGTGAACTAAATGGAGTTAGATTCCAAAGGCTAACCTCACAGCAGTGTCTGCAAGTCATGTCCTGCCCACTAGGGGGTGCACGAAGCTTGTCTGTTTCTACAGTTCAGGCCTAAGGGTGCCTAGAAGGAACCTTCACAAAGAATGGCCCAGTGCAGTGAGCATTGCACTTCCATGAACTAATTTCATCCTCCTAACACTTCATAGAGTAAACTAATACGAGGAACAGTTCAATAAGTTGCTTACTTTGTGGCTTTGGAGAAAATCAGAATTCCTCTGTCCCCCATGTTACTTCTGAAATGGAAGTGAGATCTTAGCTCCAGAGCTGATGGAGATAAATGTCTGATAAGGTGGCTGAGGCAAATCTATCTTCCCTCTCTCCAGTTCACCTGGATTGTTCCCCTGACCTGACCACAATGTCAGGGCTCTTCCATCTCATAACCCCTCACTCCCGCATGTCCCCTCTTCCAACCAAGTATCACTTCAATGCCCACTTCCTTAAAGAATCTTCTACACCCTGCTCACACCCTACCTGCTGTCCATGCCTCACCCCACTGCAGTCTGTCCTCCAGCGAATTTATTCACATCATCTTCAACAACCACACACTTGATTACTCCCGCCTTGGACTCTCTTCTCCCTGGATACTGCATCACCATGGTCTTGGGGTCTCCTATAATGGGACTGCTCTCCCTCTGTCTCCTTTCTTCATGGTCTCCTGTCCCTTGTCAAACACATCAATATGATTGTTAGGCAAGTTTCAGAACTAAGAACATTTCTCTATGTGTGATGTGAAACCACCCAGGAGGAGGGCAGGAGGGAGTAGCTGTGTGAGGGAGGAGAGTCCTGAGGAGGAAGACAAAGGGCAGTGGGAGGCGAATTCATTTCTTTGGACAAGGCAGTTCTCCAATGTGAGACTAGAGTGGATAACCTTCACCCAGGTGCCCATGGGAACCGCAGGTTCTAGCTTCCCTTTTAGAGAGCCTGATGCAGAGGGTATGGAGTGAGGTCAGGGACTCTAATGAGTTTCCACAGCGTCCCAGGTGATTCTGATGCAAGGGGTCCCCAGGGCACCCTGAGCAAAGCTGCACACCTGGCCCAGAGGAGGAAGTGTGGGGGCTGCAGGTGCTGGGATGTGAGGCTCCAGCAGGAATACCCTCGGCTCTGCTGACCCGGCTTCTTCTCACCCAGAAATTCTTCACATCGCATATCGTGATGATCAGGAAACCTTTCCAACAGGTGAGTTGGCCTTTTGATAATGCTTAGACCTCAGTCCCAGTGAGACCTTGACCCCCTTTAGACACCCATAAACACCCTGCTGGGGCTCAGCCCTGACAAACGCACAGGGAAACCTTCCCCAGCCAGCCTCCTCATCTCACTGCTGTGACCCACACAGGCCCCTGGCCTCAGGGAGATCCTGTCTCCTTTGAGTACTGGGGTAGGAGAGTGTGTGTTTGGGGAGCAGAGACTGACCTGCTGTCATTGACCATTTCTGTTCCTCTTCCCAACAGCAGGCATATGTCAACCACAGTCCTTAAGTGGACAGGAGACTGTAGGGTGGGATGTGATCCCTCCACAAGACCCCTTTTTACAGCTGAAAGCCCACGTGATTGCCTTTACTGGGCTCTGATTCCCTGGGCAAAGGGCAGGGGTGGATGGAAAAGAGGGGGAGGGGAGAAAGGGGCAGAATGTAGACAAAATGAGAATCTTCAGAGACTAACTTTTACGTGTTAATTTGATTTCTCCCTAGGCAGCAAAAAACTTCCCAGAGGTGAGTGTGTGTTTGCTGGGGTTGGGGAGGGTCATTGTACTCATCTGGTGAGCAGGGTAGATTAGCCCTGCCTTTGTCACCATGACCCCGGGGAGTGGCCTTAGGTCTGTGGGATGGGAAGGGTAAGAAGGGTTTGGGACGGGTCAGGACAGGTGGGAAAGTTGGAGGGATGGACTGGCATGAAGCAGGAAGAGGTTAAGCAAGAGGAGGGTGGCAGTAGAGGGCAGAACTCTGGGAAGTGTCTCTAAAGCATATTTGGCAGATGAGAAAGGGAGAAGGCCACTTTTTTGAGAAAGAATACAGGAACCCTTTTAACTAGGTATTTCCTAAGAGGGAACCTGAAGCCTGCTGGGTAGGGAAGATCTAATCACAGAACCCAAATAGGTGGTTTCAAGCAACTCAGAAATCCGAGTTTTCTTTTCAAATTTGTACTTTCCTTAGCACCAGTTTTCTTTCTTTCTTTCTTTCTTTCTTTCTTTCTTTCTTTCTTTCTTTCTTTCTTTCTTTCTTTCTTTCTTTCTTTTTAATTAAATAATTAATTAATTTCTTCATTTGAGGATGCATGTAACAACCAACTCAGGTTCCTTGGTGCCTTTATGCCCAAATGTTGAGTCCTAGGTAGAGGTCAACCTGATATGTCTATGTTGGAGATATGTCTACAACATTCTCTCTCACTCACTCTCTCTCTCTCTCTCACACACACACACACACACACACTCACACACACACACACAGACACACACACACACACACACACACACATACACATTCACTGTTCACTATAGAGTCCTCACTGCAACATCTGGTGAAGGGCGGGTCCTGCTGTCAGTGACCTCCTGTCACTGGCAGTAGATGGAATGAGTATGAATTCTCCACTCTTGTGGGGTCAGTGGCTGAACTCAAACTTCAAAAATACGTTTTATAAGTGTTGACAAGTGTGAACTAAATGGAGTTAGATTCCAAAGGCTAACCTCCCGCCTTGCACTCTCTTCTCCCTGGATACTGCGTCACCATGGTCTTGGGTCTCCTATAATGGGACTGCTTTCCCTCTGTCTCCTTCCTTCATGGGCTCCTGGCCCGTGTCAAACACATCAATATGATTGTTAGGCAAGTTTCAGAACTATGACCATTTTTCTACGTGAGATGTGAAACCACCCAGGAGGAGGGCAGGAGGGAGTAGCTGTGTGAGGGAGGAGAGTCCTGAGGAGGAAGACAAAGGGCAGTGGGAGGCGATTTCCTTTCTGTGGACAAGGCAGTTCTCCAATGTGAGACCAGAGTGGATAACCTTCACCCTGGTGCCTATGGGAACCACAGGTTCTAGCTTCCCTTTTAGAAAGCCTGATGCAGAGGGTATGGAGTGAGGTCAGGGACTCTAATGAGTTTCCACAGTGTCCCAGGTGATTCTGATGCAAGGGGTCCCCAGGGCACCCTGAGCAAAGCTGCACACCTGGCCCAGAGGAGGAAGTGTGGGGGCTGCAGGTGCTGGGATGTGAGGCTCCAGCAGGAATACCCTCAGCTCTGCTGTCCCGGCTTGTTTTCACCCAGGCACGCGTCTCATCGCATATCATCGTCGTCCGGAAATCTTTCCAACAGGTGAGTTGGCCTTTTGATAATGCTTAGACCTCAGTCCCAGTGATATCTTGACCCCCTTTAGACACCCATAAACACCCTGCTGGGGCTCAGCCCTGACAAACGCACAGGGAAACCTTCCCCAGCCAGGCTCCTCCACCACTTCCTCATCTCCCTTATGTGACATAGGCTCCTGGCCCCAGGGAGAGCCACATGTCTCCTTGGAGTACTGGTGTTGGAGTGTGTGTGGGGGGGTCGGTGGGTAGGGGGAGCAGAGACTAAGCCTTTGTGAGTGATCACTTCAATTTCTCTTTCCAGTAGCAAGCACAATCCTTAAGAGGACAGGAGACTGTAGAGCCAGGAAAGTGGGATGTGATCCCTCCACGAGGCCCCATTTTACAACTGAAACCCCACGTGATTGCCTTTGCCAACCTCACCTGGGTCACTGGGCTCTGGTTCCCTGGACAAAGGGCAGGAGTGGATGGAAAAGAGGGGTCTGGGAGTAGGGGGAAGAATGTAGATAAACGGAGAGTCTTCAGGGATTGACTCTTGGATGGTAATTTAATTTCTCTTCTAGGCGGCACCATTTTCTCCCTCGAGCCAACAGGTGTGTGTGTTTGCTGGGGTTGAGAAGGGGTCCTCCTTGTACTCATCTGGAGAGCAGGGCAGAGTGTCCCTGCTTTTGCCACCATGGCCCCGGGTCTGGCCATAGTGTCTGTGGAATGGGAAGGGTTGGGAAAAGTCAAGAAAGGTCGGAAAGTTGGAGGGATGGACTGGCATGAAGTAGGAAGAGATTAAGCAAGAGGAGGGTGGCAGTAGAAGGCAGAACCCTTGGAGTTATCTCTAAAGCAAATATGGTAGAAGGGAAAGGGAGAAGACCACTTGCCATTCTTTTTCTAGAAAGCTCACAGGAACCCTTCTGTCTGGGTGTTTACTAAGAGGGAAACTGAAGCCGGCTGGGTAGGGAAGACACAATCTCAGAACCAAAATTGGAGGTTTCCAAGCAACTCAGAAAACCGAGTTTTACTTCTGAATTTACTCTTTGCTCAGCCCCACTTTTCATTTACTTCTTTATTCTTTCCTTCTTTATTTACTCTCTTCTCTGTTTCCTTCCCTTCCCTTCCCTTCCCTTCCCTTCCCTTCCCTTCCCTTCCCTTCCCTTCCCTTCCCTTCCCTTCCCTTCCCTTCCCTTCCCTTCCCTTCCCTTCCCTTCCCTTCCCTCTTCTCCCTTCCCTTCCCTTACCCTCCCCTCTCCTCCTCTCCCCTTTATTTAATTGTGGATGCATGCAACAACCAGCTCAGGGTCCTTGGTGCCTTTGTGCCCAAATGCTGAGTCCCAGGTAGAGGTCAACCTGATGTGTCTACTTGGAGAATTGGGGTGCCCTAACCACATATAAGATTTTCTCTCTCTCTCTCTCTCTCTCCTCTCTCTCTCTCTCTCTCTCCCCTCCCTCCCTCCCTCCCTCCCTCTCTCTCTGTCTCTCTGTCTCTCTCTCTCTCTGTCTCTCTCTCTCTCTCTCTCTCACACACACACACACACACACACACACACACACACAGTAACATCTGGTGAAGGGCGGGTCTTGTAGTAAGTGACCTCCTGTCACTGGCAGTAGATGGAATGAGTATGAACTCTCCAGTCTTGTGGGATCAGTGGCTGAACTCAAACTTCTAAATTATGTTTTATGAGTGTTGACAGGTGTGAACTAAATGGATATGGACTTCAAAGGCTGAGCTCACAGCAGTGTCTGCAAGTCATGTCCTGCCCACTAGGGGGTGCATGGGGCTTGCCTGTTTCTACAGTTCAGGCTTAAGGGTGCCTAGAAAGAACCTTCAAAGAATGGCCCAGTGCAGTGAGCATTGCACTTTCATGAACTAATTTCATCCTCCTAACACGTCATAGTGTAAACTAATACGAAGAACAGTTCAATAAGTTGCTCACTTTGTGGCTTTGGAGAAAATCAGAATTCCTCTGTCCCCCATCTTATCTATGAAATAGATGTAAGATCTTAGCTCCAGAGCTGATGGATCTAATGTCTGATAAGGTGGCTGAGGCAAACCTATCTTCCCTCTCTGCAGTTCACCTGGACCTTTCCCCTGACCTGACCACAACATCAGGGCTCTGCCATCTCATAACCCCTCTCTCACGCGTGTCCCCTCTTCCCACCCAGCATCCCCTCACTGCCCACGTACTTAAAGAATCTTCTGCACCCTGCTCACTCCCTACCTGCTGTCCATGCCTTGCCCCACTGCAGTCTGTCCTCCAGCAAATTTAGTCTCATCATCATCAACGACCACACACTTGATTATTCCTGCCTTGGACTCTCTTCTCCCTGGATACTGCGTCACCATGGTCTATGGGGTCTCCTATAATGGGACTGCTTTCCCTCTGTCTCCTTCCTGCAAGGGCTGCTGTCCCTTGTCAAACACTTAAATATGATCATTAGGAGTTTCCGAACTTTGAACATTTCTCTACATGAAATGTGAAACCACCCAGGAGGAGGGCAGGAAGGGAGTAGATGCCTGAGGGAGGAGAGTCCTGGGGAGGAAGACAACGGGCAGTGGGAGGTGATGTTCTTCCTGTGGACAAGGCAGTTCTCCAATGTGAGACTAGAGTGGATAACCTTCACCCAGGTGCCCATGGGAACTGCAGGGTCTAGCTTCCTTTTTAGAGAGCCTGATGCAGAAGGATGGAGTGAGGTCAGGGACTCTAATGAGTTTTCACCAGTGTCTTAGGTGATTCTGATACAAAGGGCCCCCAGGGCACCCTGAGCACAGCTGGCACATCTGGCCCAGATGAGAAAGTGTGGGGCTGCAGGTGCGGGATGTGAGAGGCTCCAACAGGGATACCCTGTTCTACTGTCCTGGCTTCTTCCCACCTTGGCATTCTTCATTTTACAGATGATCCTTATGATGATGATGATGATGACAAGAACATCTTTTCAGAAGGTGTGTTGTCCATAATGCTTACACCTTAGTCCCGGTGAGACCTTGACCCCCTTTAATTTTAATTTAAATTCTGTATTGTTTAAAGTATTATGTATGTCTCTTTTTTCTCCTATTGACCTCTCCCCATTTGCTCCCACCCCTCCGCATATGCCCCCACCCTTCAACTTTCTGTGTTCCTGGGTATGCTCATATGTATGCATACAAGTCCTTTTGTTGATCTCTATCCTATCCCCCACCCTCCCCTGCCTTCCCTGTAAGATTGGACAGTCTCTTCGATGCTCCTATGTCTCTGGCTCTATTTTTGCTAATCAGTTTATATTGTTCATTATATTCAACCAATGAATGAGATCATGTGATGTTTATCTTTTTTCTGACTGGCTTATTTCGCTTAGCATAATGCTCTCCAGGTCAATCCATGCTATTGCAAATGGTAAGAGTTCCTTCTTTCTTCAGCAGCATTGTTTTCCCTTGTGTAGATGTACCACATTTTCTTAATCCACGCTTCTGCTAATGGGCACTTAGGCTGTTTCCAAATCTTAGGCTCCAGCAGGAATACCCTTCTCTGCTGACCCAGTTTCTTCCCACCCTGCATTTTTCACATCACAGATGATGTTGCTGCTGCTGCTGCTGCTGCTGCTGCTGCTACTGATGATGATGATGATGGTAAAACCTTTTCAGCAGGTAAGTTGGCCATAATGCTTAGACCTCAGTCCCGGTGAGACCTTCACCCTCTCCCCTTTTATTTTAACTTAAATTCTTTTTTGTTTAAAGTATTACATATGTCTCCTTTTTCTCCCATTGACCTCTTCCTGTCCGCTCCTACCCATCAACACATGCCCTCACACCCCTACTGTCTGTGTCCATGGGTATGCTCATATGCATGCATTCAAGTCCTTTGTTCATCTGTTACCTCCACCTCCCATTCTCTCCTGCCTTCCCTCTAAGGTTGGACAGTCTGTTGGATGCTCCTATGTCTCTGGCTCTATTTTTGTTAAACAGCTTATGATGTTCATTATCTTCCACCAATGAGTGAGATCATGTGATGTTTATCTTTCTCTGACTGGCTTATTTCGCTTAGCATAATGCTCTCCAGGTCTATCCATGCTGCTGCAAATGGTAAAAGTTCCTTCTTTCTTCAGCAGCGTAGTATTTCATTGTGTAAATGTACCACAGTTTCTTAATCCACTCATCTCCTGATGGGCACTTAGGCTGTTTCCAAATCTTAGCTCTGGTGAATTGTGCTGCTATGAACATAGGGGTACCTTGACCCCCTTTGGACACCCATAAACACCCTGCTGGGGCTCAGCTCCGACAACCCCACAGGGAAACCTTCCCCACCCAGGCTCCTCCACCACCTCCTCATCTCACTGCTGTGACCCACACAGGCCCCTGGCCTCAGGGAGATCCTGTCTCCTTTGAGTACTGGGGTAGGAGAGTGTGTGTTTGTGGAGCAGAGACTGAGCTGTTGTGAGTGACCACTACTGTTCCTCTTTCCAACAGCAGGCATATGTCAACCACAGTCCTTAAGTGGACAGGAGACTGTAGGGTGGGATGTGATCCCTCCACAAGACCCCTTTTTACAGCTGAAAGCCCAGATGATTGCCTTTGCTGGGCTCTGATTCCTTAGGCAAAGGGCAGGGGTGGATGGAAAGAGCAGGAGGGGAGTAAGGGGCAGAATGTAGACAAACTGAGAATCTTCAGAGACTAAGTTTTACGTGTTATTTTGATTTCTCCCTAGGCAGCAAAGAACCTCCCAGAGGTGGGTGTGTGTTTGCTGGGGTTGGGGAGGAATTGTCCTCATCTGGTGAGCAGGGTAGATTAGCTCTGCCTATGCCACCATGACCCCGGGGAGTGGCCATAGGTCTGTATGATGGGAAGGGTAAGAAGGGTTTGGGACGGGTCAGGACAGGTGGGAAAGTTGGAGGGATGGACTGGCATGAAGCAGGAAGAGGTTAAGCAAGAAGAGAGTGGGAGTAGAGGGCAGAACTCTGGGAAGTGTTTCTAAAGCATATTTGGCAGACGAGAAAGGGAGAAGGCCAGTTTTTCTAGAAAGAATACAGGAACCCTTTTGACTAGGTGTTTCCTAAGAGGGAACCTGAAGCCTGCTGGGTAGGGAAGATCCAATCACAGAACCCAAATTGCAGGTTTCCAGCAACTCAGAAATCCGAGTTTTATTTTCAAATGTATATTTTCCTTAGCCCCAGATTTCTTTCTTTCTTTCTTTATTTATTTCTTTCTTTCTTTCTTTCTTTCTTTCTTTCTTTCTTTCTTTCTTTCTTTCTTTCTTCCTTCCTTCCTTCCTTCCTTCCTTCCTTCCTTCCTTCCTTCCTTCCATTCTTTCTTTCTTTCTTTCTTTCTTTCTTTCTTTCTTTCTTTCTTTCTTTCTTTCTTTCTTTCTTTCTTTCTTAAATAATTAATTAATTCCTTCATTCGCGGATGCATGTAACAACCAGCTCAGGGTCCTTGGTGCCTTTGTGCCCAAATGTTGAGTCCCAGGTAGAGGTCAACCTTATATGTCTACTTGGAGATTGGGGATTCCCTCACAACACACAACATTCTCTCTCTCTCTCTCTCTCTCTCTCTCTTTCTCACCCATCCTCTTCCCCGCCCCCCCACCCCACACACACATGTACACATTCACTGTTCACTATAGAGTCCTCACTGCAACATCTGGTGAAGGGCAGGTCCTGCAGTCAGTGACCTCCTGTCACTGGCAGTAGATGGAATGAGTATGAATTCTCCAATCTTGTGGGGTCAGTGGCTGAACTCAAAATTTAAAAATATGTTTTATAAGTGTTGACAAGTGTGAACTAAATGGAGTTAGATTCCAAAGGCTAACCTCACAGCAGAGTCTGCAAGTCATGTCCTGCCCACTAGGGGGTGCACGAAGCTTGTCTGTTTCTACAGTTCAGGCCTAAGGGTGCCTAGAAGGAACCTTCACAAAGAATGGCCCAGTGCAGTGAGCATTGCACTTCCATGAACTAATTTCATCCTCCTAACACGTCATAGTGTAAACTAATATGAAGAACAGTTCAATAAGTTGCTCACTTTGTGGCTTTGGAGAAAATCAGAATTCCTCTGTCCCCCATCTTACTTCTGAAATGGAAGTGAGATCTTAGGTCCTGAGCTGATGGAGATAAATGTCTGATAAGGTGGCTGAGCCATACCTATCTTCCCTCTCTCCAGTTCACCTGGATCCTTCCCCTGACCTGACCACAACGCCAGGGCTCTGCCATCTCATAACCCCTCACTCCCATTTGTCCCCTCTTCCCACCCAGTGTACCCTCACAGACAAATTCCTTAAAGAATCTTCTACACCCTGCTCGCTCCCTACATGCTGTCCATGCCTCTCCCCACTGCAGTCTGTCCTCCAGGGAATTAACTCACATCATCATCAATGACCACACACTTGATTATTCCTGCCTTGGACTCTCTTCTCCCTGGATACTGCGTCACCACGGTCTTGGGGTCTCCTATAATGGGACTGCTTTCCCTCTGTCTCCTTCCTTCATGGGCTCCTGGCCCTTGTCAAACACATCAATATAATTGTTAGGCAAGTTTCAGAACTATGAATATTTCTCTAAATGAGATGTGAAACCACCCAGGAGGAGAGGAGGGGGGAGTAGATGTGCGAGGGAGAGCCTTTTCAGGAGGAAGACAAAGGGCAGTGGGAGGCCATTTCCTTTCTGTGGACAAGGCAGTTCTCCAATGTGAGACCAGAGTGGATAACCTTCACCCAGGTGCCCATGGGAACCGCAGGTTCTAGCTTCCCTTTTAGAGAGCCTGGTGCAGAGGGTATGGAGTGAGGTCAGGGACTCTAATGAGTTTCCACAGCGTCCCAGGTGATTCTGATGTAAAGGGTCCCCAGGTGACCGTGAGCAAAGCTGCACACCTGGCCCAGAGGAGGAAGTGTGGGGGCTGCAGGTGCTGGGATGTGAGGCTCCAGCAGGAATACCCTCAGCTCTGCTGACCCGGCTTCTTCCCACCCAGGCATTTTTCACATCACAGATGATGTTGATGATGACGATGATGATGATGATGATGATTTTACCTATTTAGCAGGTAAGTTGGCCATAATGCTTAGACCTCAGTCCCGGTGAGACCTTCACCCTCTCCCCTTTTATTTTAACTTAAATTCTTTTTTGTTTAAAGTATTACATATGTCTCCTTTTTCTCCCATTGACCTGTTTCCGTCCGCTCCCACCCCTCAGCACATGCCCTCACCCACTACTGTCTGTGTCCATGGTTATGCTCACATGCATGCATACAAGTCATTTGTTCATCTGTTACCTCCACCCCCCACTCTCTCCTGCCTTCCCTCTAAGGTTGGACAGTCTGTTGGATGCTCCTATGTCTCTGGCTCTATTTTTGTTAATCAGCTTATGTTGTTCATTATATTCTACCAAGGAGTGAGATCATGTGATGTTTATCTTTCTCTGACTGGCTTATTTCGCTTAGCATAATGCTCTCCAGGTCCATCCATACTGTTGCAAATGGTAAAAGTTCCTTCTTTCTTCAGCACTGTAGTATTTCATTGTGTAAATGTACTTCAGTTTCTTAATCCACTCATCTCCTGATGGGCACTTAGGCTGTTTCCAAATCTTAGCTCTGGTGAATTGTGCTGCTATGAACATAGGGGTACCTTGACCCCCTTTGGACACCCATAAACACCCTGCTGGGGCTCAGCTCCGACAACCCCACAGGGAAACTCTCCCCACCAAGGCTCCTCCACCACCTCCTCATCTCACTGCTGTGACCCACACAGGCCCCTGGCCTCAGGGAGATCCTGTCTCCTTTGAGTACTGGGGTAGGAGAGTGTGTGTTTGTGGAGCAGAGACTGAGCTGTTGTGAGTGACCACTTCTGTTCCTCTTTCCAACAGCAGGCATATGTCAACCACAGTCCTTAAGTGGACAGGAGACTGTAGGGTGGGATGTGATCCCTCCACAAGACCCCGCTTTACAGCTGAAAGCCCACATGATTGGGCTCTGATTCCCTGGGCAAAAGGCAGGGGTGGATGGAAAAGATGTGTAGGTGAGGGGGCAGAATGTAGACAAACAGAATCTTCAGAGAATAACTTTTACGTGTTAATTTGATTTCTCTCTAGGCAGCAAAGAACCTTCCCACCTTCAAAGAGGTGAGTGTGTGTTTGCTGGGGTGGGGAGGGTCCTCCTTGTAGTCATCTGGTGAGTAGGACAGAGTGCCCCTGCCTTTGCCACCATGATCTCAGCGACAGGCCATAGTTTCTGTGGGATAGAAGGGCTAGGAAGGGTCAGGAATGTGGAGGGATGGACTGGGATGGAGCAGAAAGAGGTTAAGCAAGAGGGTGACAGCAGTAGAGGGCGGAAGCCTAGGAAGTGTCTCTAAAGCAAATTTGGGAGATGAGAAAGGGAGATGACCTCTTGCCATTCTCTTTCTAGGAATGGTGCAGGAACCACTCAGGCTGGGTGCTCACTAAGAGGGAAACTGAGGCTGATGGGTAGGAAATGGCAAAGCTCAGAACCCAAATTGGAGGTTTTGAAACAACTCAGAAAACTGAGCTTTACTTCCAGCTTTACACTTTAGTCATGGCTACTTTTCATTCATTCATTCATTCATTCATTCATGCATGCATGCATGCATGCATTCAGCCAACATTTATTGAAGGCTCATTGGGCAGGAGGCATTTTCTGAGCACTGGGATAGGACAGTGAACCAAACAGAAATGCCTGTCTCCCTGGTGCTTCCATTCTAGTGACTTCTCACTCTCACAAGGTCCCCTGGAGGCAGGTGTCCTGGCAGAAGCAGGCAGCCCCCAACATCTACTCTTTCATTAATTCCTTATAGACCCTGAAGATATAGGCACAATTGCATGTATTACCAAATACTTTATATATTCATATAATTGCCATGACAACCTCATTTTGAAGTCCAATGCTAGAATCTCTGACATTTTCATCTCTGGAGTCCAATGTAGAACCCACATTATATCCAACATGTCAGAAGTGAGCGTCTGATCAGTTTCTTCCTTTTCTGGTGATCCTTTCCCGGATCCTCTCCTCTCATCCCTGCATTTACCCCCCACCTCATTTCAGCAGAGACTCTCCATTTGTGTAGCCTTTTGTGGCATTTCCATCCCAGATCTCAATCATGCCATCTTCAGGGATTCTCTGGGTCAGCAGCTTGAAGGGAAGAGGGATTTTGTTCACGTTGGTGGGAAAGAAATGTTCTAATCTGATAATTGTCTCTGTTTTCTGGTTGGCATTAATGCCCGAGGACAGATTTCTTTTTTTTTTTTTCCTAAAAATTTTTTTAAAAAATTGATTTCAGAGAAGAAGGGAGAGGGAGAGATAGAAACATCAGTGATGAGAGAGAATCATTGATCGGCTGCCTCCTGCATGCCCCACACTGGGGATTGAGCCTGAAATCTGGGCATGTGCCCTGACGAGTAATTGAACCATGACCTCCTGGTTCATAGGTCGACTACCATTGACAAAGGTATTCCGGCCCGCCCCGAGGTCAGATTTCAAGAAGCTAAAAAAGGAGGTTTCCCAGAAGGTGAAAGCGGCCGAGCTCTCGAAGGGCAGGCGGGGTGTTGTGTTCTCCAACCTCCTGGCCATGCTTGGGCACCGCGAGGCTCTTCAGGACCTCATGGACACGGTGAGGGGCCGCCGCTCCCTAAGGCTGATCCGACTTGTAAATGGGGGATGTTTCAGGGGTACGGCTACCAAGGCGGGTGGGGAAAGGAAAATGGGGGTAATCTTAGTGGGATGAGAAGGATGTCTGAGGTTGGGGACTATGCCCCTGTGCCCAATGACCAGGGCCAGGGAAGGCAGCCCTCACAGACTGGGGTGCTCCGTATTCCCTGGGGGTACCTGGAGCCATTACCCCCACTCCTTGGTTAATCACTGTAGATGCAGAATTGACAGGGAAATCACTGATGTCATTATCACCATCATGAATAGCCCTGTCTCCCACAGCTTGAACTGGAACCCTTCGGGCATTTGGAGGGCCCTGGTGGCGCCATCCTAACTGAACTGCGAAAGGACTCCCGCTATCCAGAGGTTGACTCAAAGTTCCTCCTCCTTTACCTGCTTGAAGCCTTAATGGGTAAGAGTGGTTTGGAGGAGGAATGGGGGAGTCACAAGGTTGGTCCCCCAGAGCCCCGAACGGGCTGCATTAGGTGTCACCTCTCCAAACCCCTTGGCAGGTTATGATTTCTCACCCTCACCTCACAGGCCCCTCCGCGGTCAGGAGGGCTCAGGGTGATAAGCTTGCCTGTGACAGAGCCTGAGGCCTGCGAGGCCAGCCAGGTTCACGCAGCGGGTCAGTGGGGGCGGTGATGCCGGTCCAGCCACAGAAGCCCACCCTGGACTATGTAAGGTAGCTTCCTGGAGACCATCCCACGAGCACGAGCAGAAGGAGGACTTCCCAGGGCAGTGAACTTGACCTTCATGTCCCGCGAGTTTTATTCCTCTGCCTTAGAGTTCGCCTCTGAAGGTCTCTGAGTTCACCATGGGGAGAGGAGAATCTGACTCTTTCCCCAAATGTCCCCCTGTCCCCAGTGCTGAGTGACAGCCAGCTTGATCTGCTGGCTCAGTCCATGGAGAAGAGGATCCTCCTTCCGCAGAGGGACCTGGTGAGCAATCCCCAGGGGCCAGCGTCCTGGGAATAGAGTGAGGGAAGCGGGATGAGAATGGTTCTGAGAAAGAAGAGATGACTCGTGTTGCTGCTGGGAGGGGAGGGGTGAGGAGGCCCTGATGTGGCCCCTGGGAAATTGGGGCTGCATCTCTGTCTGGGGGACAGGCCCAGTGGGCATGAGTCTACCTGAGGAAATTCTTAGTTTCCACGGCAACCTTGCAGAGGGCCCTCCCCCCAGTTCTAAAATAGCCATCTGTGAATACAGGTTTGGGGAGCTCAAGGGATCTGAGTTATCTAAACCCCTGCTGTACTCACATGGTTACTATTTGCAAATTGTGCGCTCTCTCTCTGCATGTATGAATATGTAAGTACATATGTGTGTATAGGCATGTACATATACACGTTACACACGCAAGCATACACACACAATTCCAAACCCCACTATTTGCTGAGTGTCAGTGTCACTATCTAGCAGATGAGGAGCCAGTCTCAGTGATTTCCAACAACGTGTCCGTGGTCACACTGCAATACATGACCAGGAGCGACCCCAAAGCTCCCGTCCCACAGTCACCCTGCATGACCCCTGGCCCTTGGGAACGAAGGTTCTCTCTTCCTGACCTCAGAGGCTGACCTGTAACATGTGATACTGTTTCTTCAAGGTGAGGAGCATCCTGGAGCCTAACTTCAACTGCTTCGAGAACATTCCCTTTACTTTCCAGCCCAAGCTCCTTGCCCCACTCCAGGGGGAGGGCTTGGTCATTACCTATGAGCTGCTGGATGAGTGTGGCCTGAAGATGGAGCTGAACAGCCCCAGGTTAACCTGGACCCCGAAAGCCAAGGAGCCCCTGTCTGCCCTCTATGGGACCCTCTCCGTGCTGACGCAGCTGGCTGAGGCCTGAGCCCTCCTGGGGGGCAGGCCAGGGCGTCAGTCCAGTGAGGCTAGTCAGTCCTGGTCCTGCCCTTTGCTGCAAACACCCCCAGGCTGTTCTCTGTATCCGTGAGTCTGTATCTATTCCACATATAAGGGGTAGACAGTCTTTGTCTTTGTCTGTTTGACTTATGTCACTTAGCAGGTGACTCTGGCTGCTGAGTGGGGGGATGGGTTAGAAGGTGGGAGGCATGCATGGATGTAGGGAGAACATTGAAGGAGTTTATCTAATTGCCCAGGCACTCAGTGGTATATTTTATTTTATTTCATTTTTCATAAGCACAGTTTTATTTATTTATTTATTTTTAATTTAATAAATCTTGATTGTTCAGATTATTACAATTGTCCCTCTTTTCCCCCCCATAGCTCCCCTCCACCAGGTTCCTACCCCACCCTCTGCCCTTACCCCCACACTGTCCTCATCCATAGGTGTACGCTTTTTGTTCAGTCTCTTCCCGTACCCCCCACTCCCCTTTTTCCCTGAGAATTGTCAGTCCACTCCCTTTCTATGCCCCTGATTCTATTATATTCACCAGTTAATGTTATTCATCAGATTTTTTATTCCCTTCGTTTTTAGATTCACTTGTTGATAGATACGTATTTGTTGTTCATAATTTTTATCTTTATCTTTATCTCCTTCTTCCTCTTCTTAAAGAATACCTTTCAGCATTTCATATAATACTGGTTTGGTGGTGATGAACTCCTTTAGCTTTTTCTTATCTGTGAAGCTCTTTATCTGACCTTCAATTCTGAATGATAGCTTTGCTGGGTAGAGTAATCTTGGTTGTAGTTACTTGCTATTCATCACTTTGAATATTTCTTGCCATTCCCGTCTGGCCTGCATAGTTTCTGTTGAGAAATCAGCTGAGAATCGTATGGGTGCTCCCTTGTAGGTAATTAACTGTTTTTCTCTTGCTGCTTTTAATATTATCTCTTTGTCTTTTGCTCTTGGCATTTTAATTATGATGTGTCTTGGTGTGGTCCTCTTTGGATTCCTTTTGTTTGGGGTTCTGTGTGCTTCCTGGACTTGTAAGTCTATTTCTTTCACCAGGTGGGGGAAGTTTTCTGTCACTATTTCTTCAAATAGGTTTTCAGTATCTTGCTCTCTCTCTTCTTCTGGCACCCCCATAATTCTGATGTTGGTACACTTGAAGTTGTCCCAGAGGCTCCTTACACTATCTTCAACTTTTTGGATTCTTTTTTCTTTTCCGGAGGAGTGTTTTTTGCTTCTTTGTATTCCAAATCTTTGACTTGATTCTTGCGATCCTCTAGTCTGCTTTTAGGTCTCTGTATAATATTTTTTATTTCTGTCAGTGTATGCTTAATTTCTAGTTGATCCTTTTTCATATCCTTGAGGGTCTCATTTAATTTATCGGCCTTTTCTAGGAAATTCTTGAAAAACCTTATAACCGTGGTTTTGAACTCTATATCAAGTCTTTTGCTTTCCTCCATTTCCTTCATTTGTGGCCTGCCTCTTTGTCTCCGCATTTTAGCTGCTTCCCTGAGTTGATGGAGTTGCTTTGTGTGCTAGGTGTCCTAGCAGGGCCCAGTAGCTAAGTCTTCCCAGTTACCTGAGGTGGACACTCTTGGTGCACCCCTTTGTGGGCTGTGTGTGCAGTCTCTTTTGTAGTTAAGCCTTGATTGTTGTTAGTATCACTGCGGGGAGTTGACCTCCAGGCCAATTGGTTGTGAGGATCAGCAGTGTCTCTGCTGGGAGGGCTTCTGTGCTCAGCTTGGATGGGCGGAGTCTCAGGGTGTAGCAGACAGCCTTGGTTTCCCGTCAGCCCCGCCCTAAGAGGCCCCTGGGTCTCAGTGTCCTGCGGCAATGGCTGCACACACCTCTGAGAGAAGGCTGCTCTAGAGTTTCGCCCGCTGTCAGTCCAGTTTCTCCCCGAAATGTGTCTGGTACCCAAAGTCTCACCCGGAACTGGATTTCAGTGCAGTTGGGAGGTTTTGTTTCCCTCCTGAATGAGAAAGCTAGCTGCGCGCTTGCTGCCCGCCCTCTCCACGCCGCGTATTCAGCCGCCCGCCCTTCCCACGCGCACGGGTCTCCGCACCTCCACAGTTCCTCTGAGGCTCAGTGTCCTTTTCTCTTTCCTTCTAGTTGTAGAATTTCCACTCAGCCAGCTTTCTGGTGGTTCTGGACGATGTCCACTCTGTCTTCCAGTTGCAGTTTTGAAATTGTGCGAGGCAGCAGTATAGGTGTTTACCTATGCTGCCATCTTGGCTTCTCCCCATCAGTGGTATATTTTAAAAGGTAGGAGCTTGAAAAGTAGATATACTTAATTCTGCTTTAAATAGGTCCTAGGAATACTTTGGGAATATATATGTAAATTCATAGGACTAACATCTTTGTGATTCATCTAATGAATGACTGACTGATTGGTACTATTTTCTAATGAATTTATAATTTACACCAGAAGGTGGCAGCATTGCCACAGAGCAGGAGTTGGTGATGGCAGACACTTTCCTTGATTTGCTTTGGGACTTCTGAGTTAAAGGCCAGCCCCTCTCTCTGCTCTGCTCTCCCACCTCCCTCCCCTGCTTTTCTCTCCCCCTTTGCTGCCTCCCACTGCATTTAACATGGAATGGCTTCTTTTTATAGCTTCTAGAATCTTCCTTTTAAACACTGCATTGGTTGTATTGAATAATTCCCATAAAGAGCTCTGGGAGGTAAGACGTGAGTTATGGGGAACTTAGAGCTGTTTCCAGGGTTTCCAGAAACGCCAGCCCTTCTGCGGGATTACTGTGGGTTCTGTGGGAAATGTGTTGTCCATGCTGAGCCCAGGCAGGAGCCGTGAAGAGTCTGAATGTTGCTCAGTAAGCAGGGCATCTAGTTTCTAAATGAATTCAGCCAAGCACGGGAACTGTTTCAAAATATTGCAACCTGGTCAACCCATCAGAAAGCAGGGCTGGTGCAAATGATAGGGGGACTTATAATCTGATAGATAGAGCTCCTGAATTAATCTGAAAAATAATCACATTATTTTAAATCTTAGAACACATATACTTATGTGAATAGGGGGTTAAGTTTTTCCTAAGTTTCCTTTCCAAGGCCTGTGCGAAGCGATGGAGGAGGTGACTCAGCTGTGAATGCAGCAAGCAGAACTGATAAGCATGGTCCGACTGACCCACCAGGAGTCAAAACATCATCTCATCAACATCATTTCCTTACCTGATGACTAAGGACAATAGCTGACGTCTGGGGACCCCCAGGGCAGCGCATAGCTGTATTCCCTTCCCAGCCTCACCCTAGCACTTCCCCTGTATAATCCTGTCCCCCACTCATTGCTGTCAGACAGGATTTGAATGCTTGTAAGCGCCCTTTCTTCTTGGTTGGCTGACCTTCTCAATAAATGTCTTCTGTGATTCGACCCTGCCTTCGTTATTGGACATGGCGACAGGCAGCCCGAGCTCATCCGGGGTTTCCTGGTAACAAAAATGTGGGGATTTGCTGTCTTCTAGGAAAACAGAGCCCGTCCTCACGAAGACTTGCCACTGCACAGGTCTGGGCGTGGAGTCTGAGGTCACTGCTGGGCGACCTTTACCGGACAACTCCATCCTCCTGGCTTCCTTTTTCTCGCTTTATTGGGTTGTTATTGAATCAAATTAAATAATGCCTCTGAAGAACCTACCCCAGTGCCTAACACGAAGGTGATACTCAATAAGCTGTACTCAAGTAAATTGAACCGAGACGACAGTTAGGAACGCCTTGGAAGCCTGGGTGTCCCTGCTGTGGTCCCACAGGTAGCCCCAAAAGCAGGGGGTGGGAGGAGGGGTCTGTGGTCTGGGACGTTGAAATCACTCTTCAATTTTTAGAAATTCCCAGGCACTGGCGCATGTCTAAGGATGCTCTTCCCTCTGGTAGGGACTCTGGGCACTGCTCTTCTTTATTTTATTTTATTTTTTTTATTGTTTGAAGTATTACCAATAATAGTACATATGTCTTCTTTTTTCCTCCCTTGACCTCCCCCCAGCCTCCCCTACCCCCCAGCATATGCCTTCACCTGCAACGCCCCCCGCCCCCAAGTGTCTTGTATCCATTGGTTATGTTTATATGCATGCGTCCAAGTCCTTCGGTTGATCTCTTACAGCCCCCGCCCCCAACCTCCTCTGCCTTCCTGCTGTAGTTTGACAGTCTGTTCAATGGTTCTTTACCTCTGTATCTATTTTTTCCCATTTCTTTTCTTTAAAAAATCTTGCAACTGCAGACTAGAAATAAACATATAATAACAAAAAATGTTTGAGTCCCAATTTCAATGTCCAACAGTTCTGAGACCCAGTTTCAATGTCAAATAGTTCCTTATGTGTACCTGTCAGCAATGATAGCTGGATGATGGACAGATGGTGGCAATGCAGGTCCGACCCTCTCTGGTTTGGTCCTGGGCAACCTGCATCGATACACAGCTGGTGACTTCTAGCGTGGCAAGGCGTCGTCAGCATCTTCCATCTCTGGACTGTTTCTCCTCTTGTCTTCGTGGTTGGATGAGACCTGACAACTCCTCTCTGTTGCAGGAAACCCCATGGTCTTGGAGTAGTTTTCTGAAAATATACAAACATATTCTTGACCAAAAGTTAATAAAAGAATCTTTTCTATAAAATTAACTTGGGATCCATTTTTTTTCTCCCCAAACGATTTTCCTTTGCTTATTTTGACACCATGTGTGATTTTCATGGGTGTTTTGCTGTTAGCATTACAAATGAAAATTAATTTTCTACAGTAAAAAATTTTCTAGATGTAATTTACTTACAGGATATTTTTCCTTACATGATATTACCCTACTATCCCTCCTTTTTTTATTTTTTATTAATGGATGCTTTTGTAAATTTTGTAATGCAGTCTTGATAACTTTAAATTTTAATTTTTTGCACAAAAATAAGACTGCTTTAGGTTCATTTCATGTTAAGCAATTTTACCGTGAGATGCACTACCAATAGAAATTTTAATACTTTAGGAACAGCTTTTTATCCAGTACACTTAAATTTTCTTGGATGTTCACTTATTTCTATTAGCCAATTTTATTAACCTGAAAACTTGATTACTATTTTCCTGTCAAAGTTAATACTCTAACAACAATCTTAGTTTACCCTGTAAATATTAGTGGAAAGGATTATTTGCATTCTTGAATAGGCCCTGAGCATTCCTGGTGCTAGGCTGGATTTAGATATAGGGCAGCTGCTGTCGGCCAAGTCTCTGTCTGTTACCTGGGTCTCAATCTGAGCTGGGCCAAGTCTCTGTTACTTGGGTCCCGATCTGAGCTGGGCGTGGGAAGCGAAGCAGCCATGGGGCAGGAGACCTCCCTCAGAAGGGGTGAGGGTTCAGGTCCCTGCAAGGTTGGGGGGGGAGGTGAGGGTCTGTGCCCCACGTTCTCTCCTGATGGCCCCTCTGTGACTGTGCCTGTCTTAGGTTGTTCCTTCCTGGGCACTGCTCTTCTGGCCTGCCTCACAGCCTGCAGTAGAGCACATATCATTAGTTGTGTTTTTTTTAAACATCAGGGGTCTTTGCATTTGAACACAGTTAGCCCTGGGTTATCTGATTTGGCTTTAAATCCACCTCACCCTAGTTATCACAGAGGGAACCAGACAGGGATTTGCTGCCTTGTCCCACCTTCTCTCCTCTCTGACAGTTTCTAAGATTAGAGAGGAAGGGAGTGCATGAATGGAGTGTGGGTAAGCTGTGCCAGGCCTTCTTCCTTGGCCTTGTCAGGCCAGCAGGGGGCGGGAGAGTGCTCCCACCTGCCCCAGGTGTGCTGGGAGCAGGGGCAGGAGGTCTCCAGGCAGCTCAAGTCAGAAAGGTGCTGCAGGAGTATCGTGCCCAGCTGGCCTTCATGTGAATGTCTCTGGCGGCTTTGCTTCTAGAGGACGTGGAGACAGTCCCCACGTGGGACCGGAGGCTTTCATTCCCCGGGGCTTGGCCTCTCAGGTGTGTCCTTGCTGATTGTTTGTTCCCTGGATACAGCGAGGCCCTGCATTCCTTCTACAGGCAGTTCCCTCCCTCCCTCCCTCAATAACAGGGACCAATTATGCAAGTTCTAACAGCACATTGTAGATAATTTCTTACAGTTCCTGTTTAATTAATTATGCTGGCCAATGGTTCTTTGTTAAAAAGTCTCCCTTTTATTGGGGAACTATGCCCCTGTTTCTGGGTGAGTCTGTGCAGGTGTCCCTAAGAGACTGGGGACGAGCTTGTCATTCGATGAGTTGATCTGCATTGTTCACTGAGTGCACACAGATACCAGGTGTTGGGGACACAGAAGTGCAATGTCTGTATTTTAATAACTGGTATCTCAAGAAAGGTGAAACAGATCACCCCAAAACCTGGCTTAAACCAGCACACATTTGGTTTACGTCGGCCTGTTCCCGTGGGTCGGGGATTTGGGAGTGGCCTCAGCTGCTGGTGCAGGCGTGGGGCTCTCCTGTGACTGCATCTGAGGCTGGCAGAGGCCGCAGCCACCTGCAGGCTCACTGAGGCTGGGCACCTGTTTTGAGGAAGGTTTCCCATATGGCTGTTGGCAGAAGGCCTCAGTTCCTTGCCCACAGGTGGCCTGAGTGTCCTCGTGACATGGCAGGTGGCTTCCCTTAGAGTAAATGACGAGAGAGAACGGGAGAGAGAGGGAGCGGGAGGAGAAAGTTTGATGCCTTTATGACCTAGTCACACACCCTGAAAACTCTGCGTCTTGTATTGGTTAGAAGTCAGTCGCCAAGCTCAGCTCCCACGAAAGCTCAGCTCTTGAATGGAGGAAGGATTTGTGGACTTATTTTAAAACTGCCACATAGGTATGTGTGTTATATATTAATTAATATATATTAATTATATGTTTGTGTTATATATATAATTAATATATATTAATTTCTTTATTGTTTTAAGTATTAGATATGTCTCCTTTTCCCCCCATTGACCTCTCCCTGGCCGCTCCCACCCCCAGCACACGCCCTCACCCCGCTACTGTCTGTGTCCTTTGGTTATGCTTATATAAATGCATATAAGTCCTTTGGTTGATTTCTTACACCCCCTTCCCTCCTGCTCCCACCCATCCCTGCCTTCCCTCTGAGGTTTGATGATCTGTTGGATGCTTCTATGTCTCGGGCTCTATTTTTGCTCATTAGTTTATGTTGTTCATTATATTCCACAGATGAGTGAGATCATGTGATAATTATCTTTCTCTGACTGGCTTATTTCGCTCAGCATAATGCTCTCCAGTTCCATCCATGTTGTTGCAAATGGTAAGAGTTCTTTCTTTTTTACAGCAGCATACTATTCCATTGTGTAGATGTACCCCAGTTTCTTAATCCACTCCTCTGCTGATGGACACTTAGGCTGTTTCCAAATCTTAGCTATGGTAAATTGTGTTGCTATGAACATAGGGTCATGATTTCCTCAGGTTGCACAAGCAGGTCCTTATGCTTACATATTCATTTATTCATTCATTCATTTATTCATTCACTCATACAACAAATAGTTATTGAGCACCCACTACTTGCCAGGTCATGATTTCCTTGGGGTGTACAAGCAGGTCCTTATGCCTACATATTCATTTATTGGTTTCTTCATTCATTCATTCACTCATACAACAAATAGTTATTGAGCCCACTGCTTGCCAGGAATCCCAGCATTGAAACGTTCCTCTTTGTTTCTCCACTAGGTCTCTGGAAAGAGTAAAAACTCCTTTCATCTCCCTTAACAATGTGGAGGGCTGTTTCCTAGAGTAACCAACAAATGGAGCATCTCAGCGAGGTAAGGGTGCACCCCACCCAGTCACACACTGAGGGTGCCCTTGTACTTGATTCAAGTGTATTCTGGGTCCCTTGTTATTTTGGAAATTCTTCTGCTTTGGTGGTGGTGGTTGCCTAGCAACAGAGCTTTGCACTGTTCACACCAGGAGTGTTGGAGCAGAGTTGCTCAGTAACACTAAAACCCACTGGATTTTCCAAGCGGCATAAAAACTGCTGGATGCTGAGCCCCATGGCCACATGGCAGTGTGGAGGGCGGGCATCCAGGTGGGAAGACCCTGGAGGAGCAGAGTGTGCCTGGGGTGGGGGAGGGATGCACAGATGGCCCCATTTCACCTTACAGACCGCTAAGAACGACACGATTCACATCGAAGAAAGGATAGCATTTGTTTGCACAATGTCCTTGACATGTGTTTCAGCAGCACTTGGTGGAAATGGAATGACATAGATAATAGAATGTGGTTTGTATTTGAGTAAGTCCCTCGCATCTGTGAACATTCTAGTTTCCTGATTGGAAGCTATAAATTTGGGGGATGTTGGCACGTAGACAGTTCAGATCCAGCTGCTTCCAAATTCGCCTTGGCCCCAAACAAGAAAGTCTGATTAGCATCCTTTCCTATATGCTCTGAAATAAATCAAATCCAAGAAACACCTACCGGGAACATGGTACCAGGCCCCGGATCCAGTGCTGTTGAAGTGCAAAAAGTGATAGTGTTGGGCCCGTTGCCTCATTCACTCAATCAATACATATTTATTAAGGGTACATTTTGCCAGGGACCCTGCTAGACACGGATGATAAAGACGTGAATAAAATCGATCTATTCCCAGTTCTCAGAGCATTCCCTTCTAGCAGGGCTCCCCATACTGGGAAGAGAGAAAACTCACACGCTCTCTTGGGGAAGGAGGAGGGAGAAAGGACCCTGGTAGGTGGGTGAGGGTTTTGACGGCCACGCAGGAAGCCCAGAGCCACCCAGACCCTCCTTCCTGGGTGCTTGCTGTGAAGCCACCCACGATGTGTGGATTCTCGGGTGACGGACTGGCTTATAAGCCTCACCAGCCCAGGGGAGCAAGAGGGCAACTGGAAATAAACCATAACTCCCCCTCACTCAGAGATTATGTAATGAAAGCTTCTCCTCTTTCCAATCCCTCCCTCTCATTCAAGGAGGGCTCAGTGATTTCTCACTGGGCTTGCAAATTGCCATTCCCCCAACACTGCAGGGCCCCAGTGGGGAGCCAGGGAAGGCTTGTGAAGAGGGGGAAGGAAAGATCGGAGGTGTCCCTAACATGAACTCATTGGCAGGGAATAGATTGAAATTGGAATTAAGGAATATAATTGAGAGCCATGTTGGACAGATACTTTATTTATCTGTCTATCATCTATCTATGTGTGTATCATTATCTATCTATCTATCTATCTATCCATCTACCTATCTATCTATCTATCATCTACCTATGTATCTATCTATCTATATCATCTATCTATCTATCTATCTATCTATCTATCTATCTATTTATCTTCTATCTTACTGGTTGGCAGTCCTTCCTTATTTTGGGAGCAGCTACTCAGATTTATTTCAGGGGAACTATCCCTCCCACTCATTCATTATGATTTGCGTGGGGCTGGGGTCAATGTTTTTGTAACAAGTCATGCCCACTGAACAACGCTGATTGGATGAATGGATGGATGAATGGATGGATGAATGGATGGGTGGATAGATGGATAAATGGTTTGATGGATAGAAGGATGAATGGATAGAGGGATGGATGGATGGATGGATGGAGGGATGGATGGATGGATGGATGGATGGATGGATGGAGGGAGGGAGGGATGGATGGATGGAAGGATGGATGGATAGAGGGATGGATGGATGGATGGATGGATGGAGGGATGATGGATAGAGGGATGGATGGATAGAGGAATGGCTGGCTGTCTGGCTGGCTGGATGGATAGAAGGATGGATGGATAGAGGGATGGATGGATGGATGGATGGATGGATGGATGGATGGAAGGATGGATGGATAGAGGGATGGATAGATGGATGGATAGAAGGATGGATGGATAGAAAAATGGATGAAGGGATGGCTGGATGGATGACTGCAGACTGTTTTTGTCTCTTCATTCTTTGAACAAAGACTTACGGAGTCTCTGCTTTGCGATGGCACTGAGCTCTCTCTGGCGTCGCAGTGGTCATGGACAGATGAGGCGCAGGGGCTCAGGTCACTTTCCCAGCAGCTCCTGTGAGGGGCTGGAACCAACCTGTCCCTGAAAGCAGTTGCTGGTGGGGCAAAAGCTGGGGTGAGAGGACGCCCTGAAAGGACGTGCCGGGGGAAGGGCATGGGAGACCCAGGCCAGAGCCTGCTGTCTGCCGCAGGCCGTCTCCCTGGGGGAATCCGGGGGTTTCCTCAGCCCGATGGGAGCGTGAGCTGCTTCCTGTGATGTGTCTAGAACCACCTCTTACTAACACAACCGTCTGTTCTGAGCGTCTCACTTAGCATCAGTGAGAGCCGGCCTTTCCCACCCAAGGCCATTACTTCGCTCAGGGGCCTGTGTGTGCTCTTCGCCAGAGTAAATCCCCCGTCGGGGCCCACAGATCCCGGCTCCACCATTTACGGCCCTAAATTAAAGGGTGGCTGCGAGTCGGGCCTGTGTCTGGCTGCTCGCTCCTTAGCTACAGTGCGGCCCTTTTATGGCCGGTGGGGGCGGCTGTTGGGTGTCCTTGGGAAGCCCCTGAAAGACAGTATTTACCGGCTGGGGAAACACCTCCACCGCATGTTTGTTTGTTTGAGACACTCTGCCCCGAGCTCATGGGCTCCTGGTTCTTGTCTCTGTCCCGGGCTGTCTGGGCATTTAATGGCCTGGGTGGTGCGCTCTCCACATTCCCAAGGCCCCTCAGTGGCACAGAATGCGCTTTAAAAAACCCCTCCACACCCGCAGCGTTGGGGGTTTCCTCGTGGCACAGGGCGGCTGGCTCCGGGCTCTGGAGGGCGCATTCCTGAGCCAGGGCGTTGCTCTCCTCCCGCGGCCACAGAGCCCCATTGACGGCTGGGACGCCCCATCCCTGCTCCTGAGAGACTCCGGGCTCCCCACGGCCAGCAGCTCGCCCCTGAGAACTGAGAACAGATGCGCGCCTGTGGGATTGCGCGTCTCAGGATGAGTGTTGACTTTATAGGGGGGCTGCCATCGGAGACGTCTCTGCCTGGTCCAGATTCCGGAGCTTTGGGAGCTGTTATCATGGGAGCAGCCGGGGAGGCCTCCTGGTGACCCAGGAGGGGCGGGGAGCGTGATGGAAGGAGCGGCCTGGGCAATCCGGGGCTTGCAGATGGGAAGGTCTGGTCAAGGTCGCCTGGTCCACACTGTGCCAGGAATCTCACCTGACCTTCTGACAGGTGCTTGTCCAGGTGCAGTCTTTTTTTATTTTTTTAATCTATGTTATTGATTTCAGAGAGGAAAGGAGAGGGGGAGAGAGAGAAACATCAATGATGAGAGAGAATCATTGATCGGCTGCCTCCTGCACGCCCCACACTGGGGATCGAGCCCACAACCCGACATGTGTCCTTGACTAGAATCGAACCCGAGACCCTTCAGTCTGCAGGCCGACACTCTATCCACTGAGCCAAACCGGCTAGGGCCAGGTGCAGTCTCCATCTCTATCTCTCCCCACGCCAAGCTCCCAGGGCCCCGCTGTCCCAAGGCGGGAGGGAGTGTCTTAGGAAACTCTACAGGAATGGAAGGAAACGAGGCTTCAGGTCCCACTCAGGTTCTTCCTCTCAGCACATCTTTTGTCCAGTTACCCGGCCGGCAGCTGGGCTGAGACTCTCCTGGCACCAGCCACCCCCCTTCCTCCTTCTCTGAGTCCAAGTCCTTGTTCTTATGACACAGATACTTCCCAGCCCGGCCTGGTCCAGGGGGGACCTTCTTCCCAGGGACACAGCCTGTCCCGGAGCCCCAGGCCAGCGGTTCAGGTCTTGCCGCTGGAGCCCACCCTGCCGAGGAGACTGGTGGGAAGAGGACACCTGGCTCCCGACGGCTCGGCACTGCGCTCTGTCTTCTGAGGCGGGGGTGCACCCCTCACAGGTGAGTCCGCCCTGCACTGGGGTCAGGCTACTGGGCTGGATGCCTTCCTAGGCCATGCAGCTCAGTCCACACGCAAAGCGCTTAGCTTCAGGTCCTGGGCTGCCTTGGACCGTCTGTCTGTGTCATCCAGGGGTAGCTCATCAGGAGATTCCCAAGCGCCTACTGCGAAATGAGAATGAACCCCCGCGGTGGGGAACTCAGTTAATGATTGAATGTGCCACGTGCTAGGTCAGTACTTTTCCTTTACATTGTCAGATCCCCAAGGCCAAGGGAGACATCCTCCTCCTCCTCCTCTTCCTCCTCCTCCTCCTCCTCCTCCTCCTCCTCCTCCTCCTCCTCCTCCTCCTCCTCCTCCTCCTCTTCCTCCTGCTCTTCCTCCTCTTCCTCCTCCTCCTCCCCATTGTTGTTTCTGTGCTCAGCGCACAGGCATGGCAGCTGGAGTCCCAGGCTGAAATCCCTACCCCGCGCTTTCTAAGTGGGTACCTTGGATAAATTGCTTCCTCTCTTTGCGACCCAGTTTTCTCACCCATGGTGGTACCCACTCCCAAGGTTGTCCCGCATTTAAGCACTGGGAACAGTGCCTAACGAGGCCGGCAGAGGCTGAGCCGCTCGCCCAACAAGACACAGTGAGCGATGAAGTTGAGGTTCGCGGAGGCCCCTGGATCCAAGGCCTCTTCCTCTGCCCGTCCCCGCCCCCTTGCTCAGCCGTGGAACCCCGAGGGCACCTGGGGATGCCTTAGGTGGCAATGCTTTACTGCTTGGCCACAGTTAAGGGCCTCGCTTTCATTGATGTTGAACGTGTCACCTTGCAGCTGGAAAGACCATCTGATTAATCCTCTTGTCGAGGAAAAACAACAGCAGTGTCTCTGGTATTGGGGTGAAGAGAATGGAATTGGCCTTGGGAACATTTGATATTGGGGACCGGGCTGTGCCCTGTCCCGCTGGTGACCTTGGGCTGGTCCAGTCAGCAGATCTCTTCCTTGTCTGTTTTCTCACCTGGCACTGACTCGCAGGGCTGCCTCGGGGCCCACGCGGTGACATGGATAGGAGTGGGTGTGGAAGCATCTTGCTAACCTCTCTTGAAGTTGAGGCTTCCTTCCTTCCTTCCTTCCTTCCTTCCTTCCTTCCTTCCTTCCTCTCCTCCTCCTCCTCCTCCTCCTCCTCCTCCTCCTCCTCCTTCTCTTCCTCCTTCTTCTTCTTTATTGATTTCAGAGAAGAAGAAAGAGGGAGAGAGAGAGAAACATCAATGATGAGAGCGAATCATTGATCAGCTACCTCCTGCACACCCCACACTGGGGATTGAGCCTGCAATCTGGGCATGTGCCCTTGACCAGAATGGAACCAGGACCCTTCAGTCTGCAGGCCTAGGGCAATGGTCGGCAAACCATGGCTCGCGAGCCACATGCGGCTCTTTGGCCCCTTGAGTGTGGCTCTTCCACAAAATACCACGGCCTGGGCGAGTCTCTTTTGAAGAAGTGGCGTTAGAAGAAGTTTAACTTTAAAAAATTTGGCTCTCCAAAGAAATTTCAACCGTTGTCCTGTTGATATTTGGCTCTGTTGACTGATGAGTTTGCCGACCACTGGGCTAGGGCGAAGCTTTGGCTTTCTGGTGTGGGAGGGGGACGATGACACCTTCCTGTGAGGGTTCAGAGAGAAACGCCACAGAGGAACTCAGCACGGAGCCTGGCCCAAGGCGACTCCTCAGCATGTGCCGGTCCTTGTGCCACGGTCCCGTGCAAACGTAAACAGGACCCCACTGTCCTCTGATGAAGGGTTTCCCCTAAACCGTCCCTGGACAAAGGCACAGACTTGCACGATGGCTGCCCAGCGCCAGCGCACGGACCACGGCTGGGAAGCAGATCTTCCCTCGGCCTGCAGATAACTAGCCTCCAGAGGGCTCGAACCCGTGACCCTGTCCTCATTAGCCGTGTGAACGGGCTGGCCCAGGCTGCCCTCGGTAATGATTCCTGCCAGGTCACAGAGAATACCTCACCCACGAGCCTCGGCGAGCACCAACCTCTGACCCTGCTCACTTAAAAGGTAATCAGCCACAGAGGCCTCCATTCATGTGTCCAGCAGGCATTTATCAGGGGACATTCATGCGGCTCTCAGTTCCCCATGACTCAGTGGCCTGCTGCCGGCGCTTTCTGAGAGCCCGAGATAAGAACAAAGCCAGGTATCTGAGCTCCTGGCACGGGGCCATCCATCACCTTTTCTCTTCTCTCCACACCCCATCGAGGCAGGGACGCACATTAAAGGGGCTTTGAGCTGACGCCTCTGAGAAAGCCCAGGACCCCATCCCTTTTCCTTTATGACCCCATTAGCGGGCTGGTGGGGGACGGCCGTGTGAGGGCCGAGCTATGAAAGGCCCAGTGACAAACGCAGAACACATGTTCGCTGTCACGGAGGTGGCACTTCCTCTCACACGCGGGTCTGCTTGGGCAGAGCCGTCCAGCAGGCTTTGGGTAAGTGCCCAGTTGCACATTCATTCAGCGATTCGCGCATTCATCCATCAGCCCTTCGGTGAGTGTTGTAGACAGACGCTGTCCCGCACTGCACCCTGGGCTGGAAGCAGAAGGAATCCGTGACGCTTCCCCTGCCCACGTTCTCACCGGAGATGCCATCTGCATTTGCAGAACTCCCAGGAAAGAGCCCCATGCGGAGGGGAGGAGAAAACAAATACTGCGCTGCTCATTCACGCATTCATTCACGCATTCATTCATTCATTCATTCACTCAGCAACATACGTACTCATTACCAACTGTGGGTCCAGTGCTAGATGCCGGCACTGAGAGACAAGCAACAGAAGCATAGTCTTTGCCATCCTGGAAACTGGGGCCACCAGGCGATCACAGAACGCCACGCGGAACCTGAGTCTCTGCTGGGAGAGAGGGCCGGTCATGCCGGGAGCGGGAGAGGCCGCTGCACACGCGGGGCAGCACACGCGGAGCCCTGCCGGGGGAAAGGGACTGACATGTCTGAGGGGACATTTGGGAGCCGGGCCAGCGGGTGGGAGGGGGTCAGTGGGAGAGGAGAGGGAGAAGAGGTGAGATGGGGGCGGGGGCAGGGAGCGCAGGGCCTCGGCCAGCTCAGAGCTTGGAATTGTTTGTTTACTTATTTTAGGACAAAGGGAACTGGAAGAGCTGGAAGCTGGGCGCTGTCTAAGGCGATCTACCGTGTGATCACCGTGTGCCTGGCCGGGCCGGCCTGTGCGGAGGGCCTGTTAGAGCACACGCTCATCGCTGCGGGTGGCGGCTCCGTCCAAGGCTCCTTGTCCCCGCTCAGACGGCGCTCAGCAAGCGGCATGCACCCCCTGCTCCCATTAAAAAGCATGTTTCTTGCATGTCGGGAGGCGGAGTTCCGAGAGAGCTGGAGACAGAAGCCTGGGGGGTGGTGTGAGACCCCCAGGTGCGGGGCCTTCTTGGCTTCAGAGGATGGGGTGCGGTCTGGAAGAGAGAGCAGAGCACACACACCGCGAGGGCGGGTGAGGAGAACAGCTCCGTCCTCCCCGCACCCCGCTGCTTTTCCCTGTGCCTGGGGGACCTCACGGAAACGCCAGGATGTCTTACACAGAGCGGGTACACCCCAGCTTTCAGACGAGGAAACAGGCCCACGAAGCCAAGGACACTCAGCCAGTGGGTGGAGGGGTGCTTGCCTGGCGTGGAAAGGCTCACTGTCCAGGGGGTGCACCAGGGAGAACACCCCGATAACCGACAGCTGAGCAGGACTTGGTGCTGGAACACCACAATATCCAACAGCTGAGCAGGACTTGGTGCTGGGAGAGGAACTGCAAGTCCCCCCCTCCCCACCGCTGCCCCCCTTCCCCGTGGGCTGAGGATGGAGTTCCACGTCTCCACCCGGCAGTGCTGGGACGCGGTGAGGAGTGGGCATGTCATGGGGGAAACCCCTGGTGCTGACTGGCCGTCCCATTGGACTCCGGGGCCCTGCCCCCATTTCTGGTCTGAGGCGCGCCTCTTGAACGCACGGGTGAGAGGCTGGTCTGCGGCCGGGGCTGGCGGCGCCGGGGCTGTGAGTCCTGGTGAGTGTGGGGGTGCTGTCTTGGCCATCTTTCCCTTCCAGGGTCAAAGAGGTTAGAAGATCTGAGCCAGACTTTCCGGGCGCAGCCCCCAGCCCCACCGAGCGCTAATGGGATGAGGTGACAGATCATCGGGCCCCCTCTGCCTCCATTCTCTCATCTGCGGAACGGGGAGGACTGAGAGCACCTGTCTTTGTCATTGCTGTGACGGTTCAGCGGGCTCACACCTGGAGCGTGTTTGGAGCAGGTGCTAGAACTCAGTGCTTCCCGTGTTGGCCGGCATGTGGTGGGCGGTCCGGCCCTCCATCCACCCAGGAACGTGCTCCCTCCAGCACGGAGGAGGTGGCCCGTGGGACCCTAGCTCCCGGGCCTTCCCCAGCCCAGCTTGTCCCCGCTGGCAGGATGTCAGGCCTCCCGGAGGGTGATCCTGGGGCCATGTGATATATTGCCCCTTCCGTGCCGCCTCAGGACCCAGGGCTTTCTGAGGATGCGCGATTTCCCCAGCGAGGGCCGCTTGAGAATGACTGTCTAAGAAATGGTGTGACTCCGGGGCAGGCCCTGGACCAGGAGCCAGAGCTTTCTATTCCTGTGGCAGCTCAGCCACGGCCACCCTCTGGGACCTGGGGCCAATCCCTGAGGTCCGGTCTCATTTTCTGCTCCCTGACGCTGTGTCTCTCCCGCGGTTGTTCCCAGGGTCCGATGGGAGTGAATGTGCTTTGAAAATAAGGGATGGAAATTAGGGAAGAAGGGAGGAAGGCTGGGAGGAGGGAGGAAAGAAGGAAGGAAAGAAGAAAAGAGGAAAAGAAAGCAAGGAAGAGGGGGTAAGAGGACAAGCTCAGCTTCCCCTGGGCGCCCCCCTCTCCTGGTGCCCGGACCTCCCTCGGGCCGGCGGGGCCTCGGCCGTTTGATCGCATGGCCCAGGGGGAGCGGGGCTGTCCGCAGCTGGTCATGGGCAGCGAGGCTTTTAGCCGCAGCGATTGATTGCAGGTCAGAAGCGGCACTTTTGTGCAGATCACAGAAGCCCTGGGAGCCGGTGATGGATAGGAACCCGGTGCTGTAAGGGGAGACGCGGGGGGCGGGGAGCAGCGTGGCTCCGCGGACATGGCACAGGCCTGGGGCGCAGGGCGAGGCTGGCTCATCTCGGCTCGGGGCTCACCGAACGGCCAACATCTTTGGCTTCTCTCTGGCCTTCGGCTTCCTGTTTGTCACAGGAGGGGGCCCAGTGAGATGTGTGCGAGGGTGGCCAGTAATTTCCTGTCCTCGTCTGATTCCGGGCTCATCCCCAGTGAATACACCTCCTATTCTGCTGCCTCTGTGTGTCTTAGAGGGACTGCGATGGCAGTAACTTGATGTAGTTGTTTATGCCGTCTTCCTTGCTGCCTTTAACTTCTTTTATTGATTCCAGAGAGGCAGGGAGAGGGAGAGAGAGACACACATCAATGATGAGCGAGAATCACTGATCGGCTGCCTCCTACACGTGCCCTACTAGCATGGAGCGCCCACCCCGGGCATGTGTCCTGACTGGGAATCGAACCGTAACTTCCTGGTTCACAGACCAATGCTCAACCAGTGAGCCACACTGGCCCGGCTCCTTTAACTTCTTTTCCCTTTAAACCCCAAGCCTGTCTCAGAGCTGTCGACACCCTGTTTCATGCTCTGGGTCCTGGCGAGGTTCTTGGCTCCGGGCGCTGTCCTGGGAAGGGGAGGCAGGACTAGAGCCCGGGCCCTGGGTGACTGGGGTTGGGTCCTGGTTCTGGTTAGCGGTTACCTGCACACATTGATCCTTGGGCGTCAACCTCTCGTCTACACCGCGGAACCACTCAGCCACCTCAACAGGCTCCTGGGAGGGTCAAACGCCCTGAAGTGTGCGCACGCAGTCTTAGCTCTGTCCGTAACCTCGGCAAAGATGAAGGTGCCAGTCGTTACCGGCACATCTCGGGGACATTGTGGGTTTGGGTCCTGACCACCCCAATGAAGTGAGCATCATGGTCAAGCGGAACATCCATAAAACAAACTTGTCTGCTAGTATTGACCACCTCTACCGCATCATTCCAGTTTGTAAGTATATTAAGAAGCTGCCTTCCTCTTCTTCTTACCAAAACGCCCTCCCAGGGAAAGCTTGGGAGGGATGAAAACCCCTCACACTTTATACAGAGCCTCTAGCGCAGGCCCACAGCCAACCTCTGCAGGCCATCGCTATTGTCGGTAGCAATCACGGGAGCAGTGGCATTTCCAGTGGGCACGTGAGGGTGCTGACCTTGTTTCTCTGGCGTTCCCGGGTGGCGTGAGGTGGTGGTGCATTGTGTGCTGATGTCGGTGGCCTAGAGCAGGGGCAGAGTCTCCGCCGGGGGGTCTCTGGCTGTCAGAGGAGGGGCGGGGAGCGTGGCTGGGCGAAGCCCAGGTTATCAGCAGGCCCTGGTCACAGAAACCAACATTTTATCTCCGGCAAACATGTGGTATCTGTCCGTCCCAACCTCCAACAGCAAGGAGAAGCCAAGTACTTAGAAATGGACAGCGGCCTGTGTACAAGGAGCACCGTTAACCAGAGCGCAGGGAAGGTACAGCCCGAGTGTAGTCAGCGCTGTGGGGGGAGGGAGGCGGGCCCTGTGTTTTAAGTGAAAGAGCGATACAGCGGTTGAGTGTCTGCTTTGTGCTTCTGTAGCCAACACTCGAAATAATTATGTTGATCTTCCTTTTGGAGACGGAACAATGAGGCTCAGAGAGATTAGGTAACTTACCCAAAGACACACAGTAATGTAGAGGCAGGATTCAAACCCCAGGCCAGGGCTCTTTCTGCTCTATTAGGCCCTCCCAGGCCCTTTCTAAAGGGACATATGGTAAGGAAAGAAGTTGATCTTCTTGGTCAAATCTGTATTAGTGTTCTATTGTTGCTGTGAACAATTGCCCCAAACTTGTGGCTAACAATGATGTAAATGTATTTTGTTGTCTGGAGGCAGGAAGTCCCCAATAGGTCTTAAGCGGCTAGAATCCAGGCATGGGCAGGCTTCCATTCCTTCTGGAGGCTTCCGGGCCTTTCCCAGCGTTTAGAGGCTGCCCGCATTCTCTGACTCCTGGCCAAGGAATCCCACCCACCCCTTCCTTGGTCACCTCACCTCCTTCTGTCTCTGACTGCCCCTTCCCCCCCCCCCCCCCCCGTTATAAGGACCCCGTCTGGCTAATCCAGGGTAAACTCCCCACATCCAGATCCCTAATTCAGCCGCATCTTCAAAGTCTCTTCGACCAAATACAGTGACAGGTCCCGGGCGGAGGACGTGGGCATCTTTGGGACCTTTGTCCTGCTGCCACGATATCCAAGGCATGTTTGAAGCCAGTGCGCTCGAAGGGTAGTCTCCTCCCCCCTAGAAACCGGTCCCCTGCGTCCCCTGCGCTGCTCAGCCCGTCCTCCAGCCGGTGATGGGCCCAGAGGGAGGACCCTCAGGACTTGCCACCGGATAACAACTGCTGCCACTAGTTAGGTATCTGGCCCCGCGGAGCGGTTTTATACCCTCAGTATCAACGGCGTCATGAGGTCTGTATTACTGTCTGCATTTCCAGGTGAGGAAGGTAACGGCACAGGGGAGGGGAGCTACCTGCCCAGACCTCTCAGGTGGGACGTGGTGGGTGGGCACCCGGCTGTCGGTCCCCAGAGCAGCGCCCTCGCCAGGAAGCTGCCTCGGTGGCTTTGAGCTACAACGGTTGTGTGTCCACTGACGGTTGTGCCGCGTGTGTCACCTGTGCCTGACAGTGGGCACTACATAAACACGCTATCTTCATGGAAGCACACAGCACCGGAGGCCGATGGCGTGCCCGTTTCTCTGAGTGGCGCCTTCAGGCAGGAGAAGAACCAGGCGTGGAGGAGAGAGCTCTCTCATTCTTGCCAGCCAAGAACGACACGAAGAGGCATGTTCGCTTACCGTGCCGGTCAGCAAGGTCTTACACCTTTTCTCTTTCACCAAAAGTCTGTATTCTGGGGTCATCGTGGTGAATGGAGTACCCGGTAGGAAGCTCCCCTGAGGAGGAGGTCAGGGTCACCACCATGAATGTGCGATAGGCGTGGGGCCTGGCCCTTCAAACTGGTGGGCAGCGAGGGGCCCCCAAAGCCCACGCCTCTTTACTTGGCTGCAGTCTGTTAATCCCGTGCTGGCGTGAAACCAAGCCCAGGACTGGGGGGCGCTCAGCTCATTTTCTGTGTGTGGACCTCCCGGCCTCACACGTCCCGGGGCTCTCGGCGGGAATCTACATGAAGAGAGGGTCAAGCACGCCCCATCTCCCAGCGACAGCCAAAGCTCACGTGTGGCAGCCCCAACATTGCAGGGCTTGATGCTGCCTGTAGGCAGACCCACCCGTGGTCTCCGGTGTGGATTGCACAGCGGCAAGAACTCTCTCACTCCAAGTCCCTCTCCCAGGGTCTGAGGGGAGCCCTGTCCTCCTGTGATAGCCTTTGCCTGGCCATGCTTCCTTTCTGTTTTTAAAATATACTTTTATTGACTTCAGAGAGGAAAGGAGAGTGAGAGAGAGAGAGGAGAGGGAGATATCAATGATGAGAGAGAATCATGGATCGGCTGCCTCCTGCACGGCCCACACTGGGGATGGAGCCCACAACCTGGGCACATGCCCTGGCCGGGAGTCAAACCCTAACCTCTGGTTCATGGGTCCACACTCAACCACGAGCCACGCCAGCCGGGCCCACACTTTCTTTCTTACACAGATACTCTCTGCAAGATGCGAAGTTTGAAGATGCGAATTGATCACTTTTATGACACTAACTCTAGAATTTAAGCATTAAAAAAGGAGGCAGGCACTTAGAGGCAAAGCAATAAATCACTCGTGAGGACACTGCTGTGATGTGAAGCCCACATGCTCATCTGCTCGCCGCAGGGCCGGGGATCCTGTGTGCTGGACCCAGGCCTCTCCATACTCGTGAGGGCAGAGTTGGGCCTGGGCCTTGGGGTCCTTATAGCCAAACCAGTGCCCCTCACGGAATCAAACCACGACCTCTTGGTCCGTAGGTCAATGCTCAACTTGCCTTTTTGCCACAAAAAGGCTTAAATCATGTCCATTCCCCCTGGCATTCGGTGGGGCTCAGACCCCTACACTCCCTGGTAGTATGTTTGGTGCTGAATTCTGTGTGGCCTCAGGGTGGTGGAGTATTTACTGGGGAGGGGCAGGGAGAAGGCAGTCCTTCCTGGGTTGGGTAGGTCTGGGCTCCTGGTCAAAGCACGCGCTCTCGGGCGATATCACCCATGTCCAGCAGATGGCAACAGTGCCGCACCTAAGAGGCTTTCTGGACGGTGAGTTGGACAGGCCACCGCCTCCCTTTCCAGAAAAAAAAAAAAAAAAAGGCGAGGTTGTGTTTTCCTTCTTTGAAAAATGGGAACAGAGCTTTCTAAATGGATGCCGGCGTCCAAGCTTTAGCGACTGAGGATTTAACATGAACTTGAAGGACACCATGCCTCTTCTGGGGCTCACGCTGTCTATTCCTCCTGCAGAATTCAAGTGTCCGTGGCCCCCACCCCACCCCACCCCACCCCGCCTTCCCTGCCTGTGCTGGCACCCTCTTATTGAACACGTGGATTTTAAAACGAGAGAATGCAAATTAGGAGCCCTTACATCTGGACTCGTGAACTGCACGCACAGTTCCCTTAAAAAATGCCCAGGGGAGAAGGAAGACAAGAAGGGAATCCAGGGTGGGGCAAAAGCCGGTCTGCCGTTGCGAGGACTCGAAACACAGAGTCGATTCCTGTATGAGCACTTTCATAAGTCACTGTGCTCATTATTTTCCATATGGACAGCGGTGAGCTCCTGTTGCCCAGCCCCGGATGCCACGATGTTACCAGAGGTTTCTTCCCTCTGTTGTCGCTGGGATCTCAGGGACTTTTTCTTTTTGTGTGTTTTTAAAATATATTTTTATTGATTCCAGAGAGGAAGGGAGAAAGAGAAGAACATCAATGATGAGAGAGAATCCTCGACCAGCTGCCTCCGCCACGCTCCACACCAGGGACTGAGCCCGCACTATGACCTCCTGGTTCATAGGTCGATGCTCAGCCACCGAGCCACGCCAGCCAGGCTCTGTTTGTTGATTGTCTTCTTTAAGTCATCCTGTAGCACACGTGGCCTATTCTGGTGAACAGCTCTGCGTGTTAGCACACGTGTACATTTGTGTAACCACGTGTGGCTGCTTCCTCCCCTCCTCTCCCCTCACCAGGCCCTCTCAGCCTTCCCAGTCCTTCCACTGTTCGGCCCCTTCCTCCCTGCCCTCCTTACCTGGCCCCCGCCCCCTTCTCTGGATGCCTTTGAAATGCTGGACTCTCAGCTTTTTATTTTATTTTTTAAAGGGGACCCTGCCCTGGTGGTGCCCTTGCCCACTCCCATAGGGCCTGTTGATCACCGTCATGCCGACCGGCCCCAAACTGGATCCGCCCAGACGTCTCAGGCCCAGAGGCCTTTGCTCTCCAGCCTTTCGGCATCACCTGGGTGTCCCGCAGGTAACTCCGGCACCAGCACCTCGAGTCACAAACTAGACCCTTCTTTCTCATTGTGCCCCTCCTGCATCCCAGATCCCTGCTACTGGTGCCACTGGGAACCGAGTTACAACCCCCAGAGGCACTTTTATGGGGTTTTCCCATTGCCTCCTGCATCAGTCAAGGGGCAGACCCCCCTGCGGGGTGCTCTGGGCATGCCCCTTGATCTAGTCCCTTATCTGCGTTGTCTTTTGCCGCAGTCTGGGCCCTTATCTTATCATTCCACAGGCACACAGCGCACAAGTACAAGGTGAGTTCCGGGAAGGAGACAGGGATGCACGTGGTGGGGGGAGGGGCGTGAGCTGGTGTGTGGAGGGTGGGCGAGGAGGGCGTGTCTGAGGAAGACACAGGAGACCTGAAGGATGAGAGGGAGCTGGCAAAACGTGGGGATGGAGGAGGGAACAGTCCGAGCAAAATTCATTAGAATTCGGTGTTGTCTTGATCTCACTCAAGAGAGATCCTTTCTGGAACTATCACTTAAATAAGAGAGTTTCAGCCCTCGCCGATTTGGCTCAGTGCACAGAGTGTTAGCCTGCGGACTGAAGGGTCCCGGGTCCGATTCTGGTCAAGGGCACGGATCTTGGTTGCAGGCTCCCGGCTCTGGTCAGGGGCATGCGGGAGGCAACTGATGGATGTGTCTCTCTCACATCGGTGTTTCTCTCTGTCTCTCCCTCTCCTTTCCACTCTCTCTAAAAATCAATGAAAAAAATATTCTCGGGTGAGGATTAAAGATAAGTAAGTAAGTAAATAAATAAGAGTTTCCAAAAGGAACAGAGAATGAGGCTCCTGGCCGCGGACAAGCTGGGGGCATGGGTTTCCAGCCCTTCCCCAGGGCAGTACATCCATCCAGCTGGTGCCAAGACCCCCAGGGGTCCAGGGAGGGGGGGGGCAGTCTCTGCCAAGGGCCGTGGGGCCGTGAGCAGGGGCTGCCAATAACAAAGAGACGCCTGTTCCCGCTGGCCTGCCCTCCACCCCGGCCCAGAGGCACAGCCGTCCCCTGACCCTCTGGCCGCTGCCCTGTGTGCAGACCCCACTCCCGAGACTTCAATGGCAGGAGGCAGCGGGGAGCAGCTGGGAACTGTTGTCAGCTTCTGGCAAGGCCCCGGGACTCCTTCCTGGTGGATCCTCTGCCCCTGAGCTGCTGGGGGCCCCGGCTGACTTGACCTGAAGTTGAACTGAGCTGAAGGGTCCCGGGCGAGGAGTCGCCTCCGTGGCAGCCCTGATAGCAGCATGAAATTGCACAATCTTTCTAAGAAAGGCGAGCCGCCTCTCTCCGCCTGGGGTGGGACGACCCCGGGAGGCCGCGTATCCTGCAAATCCATTCATGCTTTCCCAGGGCAGGATGGTGCACGGCCCGGGGACCAGATAAGGTACTTGCCTTTGTTCACAAACACACCGAGGAGGCCCCGCGGGAGATAGCAAGGCTCCCGGTGGGGACGGGGCAGAGCAGGGCGGCTGCCGATAAGACCTGGTTAAGGAGAACGGCCGTTGTCCAGGGCGGAGCCCAAAACATCCGTTAGCACTGCGTGTGTCTGGCGGGGAGCTTTCATTCACAGAAATGGAGCGCGGGAAGTTGCAGCGATTCCAGTCTTTTAAGGGCAAGTAAAAACAGGCCTAGCGAGGGGGGAAGTATTTTTTCCTAGGCCACACAGCAAATCAGAGGCAAAGTTCTGTATGGCACTTCCACCCTCTGACATCAAATCCATTGTTTTATTCACTGTACAACTGCTTAGCTTCTCTAGCCCAGGACAGTCTAGCCATCCAGCTTGCAAAGCTCGGCTTTGCCCACAGAGGGCGCTCAAGGTCAGCCTGTCACCTAGTTGGTTATTATTGACTGCAGGGTGGTGGACTGCTGTCTAAAGTCCTTAGCACCATGCAGAAAATGTTGGGCAAATAAAGTCGAATGCCTACAAGAAGACACGGCTCCTACGTCCACGCACCGTCATAATGCCCACTGTTAGTGACGGTGCCAGGCCCGGGGAGAGGGCTGCGTGGAAGGCAGAGCTTCCTCCGGGAGACCCAGGTCTCGCTTTCCTTGCAATCTGCTTGGCACTCAGACCAGGAGCTCAGTTGGGGCCAATAATACTCTTCCCACAGATCTCACAGGACGTTCCTCTGTTTTGTTGGTTTAGGGGGGTCCCGTTTGAAGGCGGGAGGAAGTCAGAGATAAAATTTCCAAGCCCCTTCCAGCCCTAGGGTTTTAGGAAAAAATGTAATCATGTTTCACACCAGCAGATGTAAGCACGGATTGTGACTGTGGGGGCAACGTGAGGCAGAGGACAATCACGCTCTTTTACTCCAATTAGACCAAGAGCCCCGGCTCAGGCTTTGATGAGAAGGATGGGAGTTGGACAAAAATCCCTTTGTGACGTCAGGGGACCTGCTTCATGGGAATGGGGCCCGAGAGCGGCTTCCCAGAGGAACATTTGGGAACCAGGAGGACTCGTGTGGGGGGGAGGGGGGACCAAGGAGGGTGCAGAGGGTGGGAATGGAGCGTGAGGGCACATTTTGACCTAAGGAAGACTTTCCAGAGGTTAAGGCTGTGAAACCTTGCAATGTGCCTTGGGAATAGGAGATGGCCTCAGAACCAACAAAACAGATGTCTGAATTCGAATGCTCATCTATTGATTGAGGTCTCTGTCTGGTCGAGGGATGAGAGTCCCCATATCTACCCAAGTTGATTAGAGCTTGGGCTTTGGAGTTAGGCAGATCAGGGTCAAGGCCCTCCCTGGTCACTTACCAGTTGTTGACCTTGTACAGGTTACGGAAGCATCTGAGCCCCAGGTCCCTTGGCTGCCATAGTGATGTGGTAACTCTGCCCAGGAGGATTAGACGAATCGAGGCATGCAAAACAGCACAGTGCTTGGCACACTAAGCATTTAGGCCTTCCGGTTATATATGCGAAATCCTATCCATCTTGTTCATGTGGACAGTTTGGAAAATCTACAGGTTGGGGCAGGAGAATCCCTGTGCTATTTATATTATTATTTTTTAAAAAAAATATTTTTATTGAATTCAGAGAGGAAGGAGAGGGAGAGAGAGATAGAAACATCAATGATGAGGGGGAATCATTGATTGGCTGCCTCCTGCATGCCCCAGGCTGGGGACTGAGCCCACAACCTGGGCATGTGCCCTGACCGGGAATCGAACCCTGACCTCCTGGTTCATAGGTCAACGCTCCACCACTGAGCCACGCCGGCCAGCCTCCCTGTGCTGTTAAGTGACAAATGCTTTCAGTATTTCAAAAGGAAGGCAAATTGAACCTGGATTTTTTTTTTTTTTATGAAAAACCTGAAGTGAAGGCAGGGCTTGCTCGGTGGAGCTCCAAAGAGTCCTCGTGCTCCGTGACTGGGGGCCTGGCTGCAGCGGGTGCTGGAATGCCCTGCTCCCCCCGACTTCCTCCTGCTGCTCTGGGGGCTGCCCACAGACAGGCCAGCTCCCAGCCATCGGAAACACCACTCAGAAGGCAGGAATTTGCGATCCGTTCCAAGCGGGAAGTGACTTTCATGTGATGGGGCCGCACCGCCGTGTGGCTCTGGAACGAGGCTCGGGGCCCTGGCCGCTCTCCAAGTCCCTGGGATGTGATCAATGGGCCAGCGGACTCCAGGGCAGACCCGGGAGGACGCCGGGGCTGGAATCTGGCAAGAGAGCTCCCCGCACGGGAAAAACTCAGACCCCCATGTCTATGTTTCCCCCACTCTTTTTCAGGCAGCCCCTGTTAGGAAAGGAATATGCAATCCTCCACGCTGAAAGCATTAAGGTTAAGTAAAAAAAAAAAAAAAAAAAAAAAATAGAGCCAGAACTCGATACTCGATGACTGAAGAGATCACTGTTAGTGGCAAATGCTTTAATTGAAACCAAATAAAGGACAATGACCTGAATGGCCTTCAACACATTTCTGTGAGCATGCTCGGAACGTTCGTCCCTCTAAGGGTGGCCTTTTAAAAGGAATATTGCGCCCTGGCTGCGGCTCAGTGGATCGAGCATCGGCCTGGGCACGAGGGTCATGGGTTTGGTCCCCAGTCAAGTGCATGTACCTGGGTTGCAGGTTCGCTCCCCACCTTGAGTCGAGGTGTGCGCGCAAGGCACCCAGTCGATGTGTCTCTCTCACATCGTTGTTTCTCTCTCTCTCCCTTCGTCACTTCCACTCTCTGAAAAGCAATGGAAAAAACATCCTCAGGTGAGGATTAAAAAACTAAATAAAAGGAATATTGCCTGAGAATCCAGACCCCGGCCCCCAGCACCAGCTGGGCTCCTAACTCGCCGTGAAACTGAGCAAACCTCTCCCTTCCCAGGAAGTCAGTTTCCCTGTTTCTAAAATTAGTGGGCTTCACGTTTCCTTCCCTATTAAAATGCCCTTTGTATTTTCAAGTGTTAAAGAAATCCGCGTTGATGGGGCCGAAAAGGAACTGGTCAGGATCTCTGCTACGGCTTCATTGTTTTATTTGTTGTTCAAGGTCCTTCTGAGCTTGGCAGGCGTGTTACCTACACCCAGCACCTAGGTTAGGAAACCGAGGCTCAGGTGCGCTGAGTGCAATGGCCATGGATTTGGGCTGGCGAATGGGGAAGGTGAGAATAAAACTCAGATCTCCAGCTACTTTGTCCAGAGTTCTTTCCAGTCTTGCCGTGTAAGATTGGGGCCGGAGCAAGAAACCTTATCCAGCCGCGGCTGGTCTGGTCAGAGGCAAAATCCCACTCAGCTTGTTCTTTGCAGTTGTGGTCATCGGCCACCTGTGGGGGGGGCGGACGCTCTTTTCAGGTTCTCAGTTGGGGTTCAGTTTATAGTAAAATGGGCAACATGTCAACAATGCAGCTGTCCAAGGCGAGCCTTAAACCCAGGCCTGGGGAGGCGTGTGGGATGTGGGCGTGGCAGACGGAGCTCAGGTTGGAACCCAGGCAGGTGGGCTCCTGCTCCACCAGCGACCGGCTGCTCACTTACCTTCCTTTTCACCTCGTGAAACTGGGCGACAGAAGCGCTAATGTGTAGGCTGCTCAGGACATCAGTTCTCTCGCCCTCTTCACCGTAACCCATTGTCAATGGGCTATTCGGCCTCCATTACAAATGATGTCACATAGGAACACTGAACACTAGAGAGATGCTACGGGAGACAAGTGATACAGAGCAGTGTGTTCTACATGAACTCATTTTTGCAAAATAATACAAAATAAGGTATCCGATGAAGAGAAGGGTTGTCACGTGTGGGTTAATGTCTTTTCTCTACGTGGGGGGACCACACGTGCTTTTCGCTTCTTTCCTTGCTTTTCTACTTTCTCTTAAATGTATAAACCAACCACGTGTCCATGTGGTAATTCGGTTTTAGAAGCTTCTTCTTTGAAAGGCGTCCAGGTGATGCTTCTATTTGGGTAACCCAGTGGTCGGCAAACCGCGGCTCTCGAGCCACATGCAGCTCTTTGGCCCCTTGAGTGTGGCTCTTCCACAAAATACCACGGCCTTGGCGAGTCTATTTTGAAGAAGTGGTGTTAGAAGAAGTTTAAGTTTAAAAAATGTGGCTCTCAAAAGAAATTTCAGTCGTTGAACTGTTGATATTTGGCTCTGCTGACTGATGAGTTTGCCGACCACTGGGGTAACCCGTTTCACCTATTCAACAGGTGGTTGTTGACTAAGACCGACTCCCAGATAGTTTCAAAGCAGACACACGTGGCGCCACCCCCAGTCGTTGCTCATCAACCCTCGTTTCGTCCAATTAAGGCGGCCGCTCTCGGCGCCTGCGGGTCGGCGGGTGGAGCCGCTCCTGCCAGGCGGGCGGGCCGGGCGCCTTTGCCAGGCAGCTGCGCTCTGAGCACGGGGCGTGATGACCGTCACCTTCGGGCAATGGGGGGACGAAGAGCGGACGCTTCCTCTCCAGCAGGTGGGCCAGCCAGTGGGGGAGGGGGGAGCAATGGGCCAGGCAGTAATGAGTGCGCGTGTCCCAGCTGCTGGATGAGACCCCGGGCGGGCTGCTGTGGCAAGGTGGCCGAGAACCCCCAGTCCCCGGGCTCAGGGCTTCCAACCGAGGACCCTGGTGGGACCCCCCTGCCCCCCGCTAGCCCAGCTCTGTTGTGGGGCTGGAGAGAGAACAGCAGAGAAAAGGGCGCCCATTGAAGACACTCGCTGCTCCAAGGGGCAGTTTCACCCCATCTCTCTGTGTTACAGGAGCAGAGAGGGGCCCCTTCTTTCCTCTCAGTGAGCAGTGGCTCCCCCAAGCTAGAGAACGGATGACGTGATTTCATATGGGAACGCACGTTTTTGTTTTAATTTTTGTGTTTGAGCGCAACTTCTCTTTACGCTTGGGTTTTGTTCTGTGGCGAGGGATCTTGTGTTCTTTCCACAGTGCACTGGTTTAAGCAGAAAAGGGGTCGCTTCTAAGGCTGTGAGAAATGCAGTGAGATCGTGGGGTTGGCGAGAACCTTTAAAGTGTGACACAAGCAACAGACACGCAGGCCACGCGGGGCTCGGAGAGGGAAGGCGGCGGGGGGGGGGGGGGGCTGGGGGCTGACCCCCTGATCGGCCGAATAGAAGCCAGCAGCTCCCACTCCTGCCTGTACATTGGCGTCACCTGAGCGCGGAGGGAAGGGCGTCCACCCTCCCAACCCCCCCAGAGCCCCGAGTGAACAGGCCGGAGGTGCGGCCTGGGCTTTGGAGGCTAGAAGACCCCCAGCTGACCCTGATGGCAGGCGTGTGGGGAGCCTTTTCTTACATGTCCCTCGCCTTCGTTTCCTGATCTATAATGTGGGGTGTCGAGTGTCTACTAAACCGGGTCTTTCCTGTCCTCGTGTCCTTACAACAGTAAGCAAACACCTTCAGGGGGTGGCGCCATGCTTCCTCCCTGAAGGGCCCTGGGCAGTGGAGACACCTGGTCCCAGAAGGACAGGAGAGACCCAGGCAGGTCTAGGCGGGGCCGCTGGTGCAGGAGGGAGAAGGCGGACAGAAGGTGGAGAGGAGCGGGTGCCTGGCGGAAACTGTCCTCTATGCCAGCTTCCCGACATTTCACATTTTCCGGTAGAAACAGCATGGGGTGGAGCAGAGCTGGGATCTAGGAGACCTGGGCTCCATGGGCAGGGGAGAGGCCTCAGGCAGCCCCTTTATCTCTTTGGGCCTCGGTTTCCCCGTTTGGAAGATGAGGGTGTGGACCAGTGGGTCTATGTACAGTGGTCGGCAAACTCATTAGTCAACAGAGCCCAATATCAACAGTACAACGATTGGAATTTCTTTTGAGAGCCACATTTTTTAAACTTAAACTTCTTCTAACGCCACTTCTTCCAAATAGACTCGCCCAGGCCGTGGTATTTTGTGGAAGAGCCACACTCAAGGGGCCAAAGAGCCGCATGTGGCTCACGAGCCGCAGTTTGCCCACCACGGGTCTATGAGATCCTTTCCCTTGTGTGAGAGGAGATCTGCTAAGATACCTCCCACCCCCGAGTCCTCTATGGCTTTTACCAGTGGAATCATTCCTCGGACGGCCGGTAGATGGCAGCAGAGGCCTTTGGATTATGATTCTAAGGCCACGTCCCACCTGATTTCAACCGCCCACCCTGGCAATGCGGGGAATGCTACCCTGGAAGTGTTTGCTGTGTGTGAGGCACAAAGGGGCAACATTTAAAGGAGCAGCGTTCCTTGGGGCTCCCAGCCCACCTAGGGAACAGCACAGTGGGGCCGGCCACGCTGAGTCCAGTTCCATCTTCCCTCTCACTGGGGCGGGACCCCACCTGTGTCTGACATCCGGCTCGTGTTCCTGCGATGATGAATCAGTGAGGGGGCCTGGGAGTGTATGACAGGATGATTAGCGTAAGAGAGGAATCCGGGACAAACCCAACTCCTGGGAGGGACTTAGGTCTGCACATTTCTTTATCGTTTTAAAGGGTGGTTATACACATGGACTCAAAAATCAACCCTTTAAGAGAAAACAAAACAAAGCAAGCAAACAGCCCAACCCTTTGAGGTGGGAGGCACAGAATTTCCAGCTCCCATCGTCAGAGGAGGGAGCCGAATCTCAGGGTGGATGAGAAAGTGACGTGTTCAATGCTATCTGCTCTGAGGGGGGCGGTCAGAGCTGGAGCGCAAGTCAAGTTCGGTGGATTAAGGCACGTGGCTCACATGCCCGCACGTGGAGTCCTGTAGCTGCTGGGAGGCTCTACATTGGACGAATCGCCCCACTCTCTCACTGCGGCAGGCATGTAACTGCGTCTTGGAATTCAGAGATGAGAAGCAAACAGCCAGCCCGTCCTAGTGCTTTAGGTTCCAGGAACTGTTCTAATGACTTTAAAAGCAACGCTCACTGCCCAGCCGGTGTGGCTCATCGTTTCATGTACCAAGAGGTGGCCGGTTCCATTCCTCATCCCCAGTAGGGGCCAGGCAGGAGGCAGCCTATTGATGGTTCTCGTTCTCTCTCCCTCTCTCCCTTCCTCCCTCTCTAAAAATCAATACAAGCATATAGATGTATATGTATATATATATATGTATATATATATATAATCACTAATTTAATTCCTTATAATCCTTTGAAGTAGGCATTGTTTGAAATCAATTTAGTGGTGGAGAAACTGAGGCCCAGAGAAATTGTGTGACTTATTCCAGATCACACAGGCAGTTGGCTTTTTTTAAAAACACACACACACACACACACACACACACACAAAAACCCAAAAACAGAACAGCTTTATTGAGATACCATTTGCCTACTCTACGTTCGCCCATTTAAAGCTTACAAGTCAGTGGTTTTTAGTATACATGACAGGGACATCCACCTCAGTCACAATTTTAGAACTTTTTTGTCACCCCAATAAGAGACGCTGCGCCCATGAGCAGCTGGGCAGTGGGTTCTCAATTGCTTTGCTCTCTCCGTCTCGTCCACGGATGAGGCGCGGAGAGGTCCCCTGCCTGCCAGGAGCTCTGTGGGCACGTGGGTAAATGATGGCATGCCAGTGCCATGAACACTATGCTCATTGAGGCCCAAGGAACCAATGGCCTGCAGTGTCACACGAAGCTTCGAAGCAAGGCCGTGTACCTAGAGAGGGAGGGAGGATGAGTTTCTATACAAGGCCCAAGCTGTTTGCAGCCCAGCTGAGGGTGAGTGCATCAGCTACCTGTGGAAATTAGAATGATATTCACGGGTGTGTGCGTGTGTGTGCATGCATGCGCTTACAGAGAACTTGTGTGATGTGCTGGGAAGGCGAGAGGATGCGGCACCGTGTGGGGTAAACTGAGTCAGGTTCTGAGCCCTGGGTGCTTGGTACTTGGGCTGTTTGTCAAGAGGAAGCTTGGTTGGCCTCCCGGCCATTCCTAGGGTCAATCTGGTGCCATCAGCGTCTCCAGCGGTGAAGTTTATCTGGATCCGTGTTGTCCTGGAAGTTACAGAGCCTTGCAGGAGCCCCCAGAGGCCGGAGGAGCCCCAGCTGGGTTTCCCTCGCGCCGGTTCCTGCTGCTCGGCCCCTCGGAGAGCCTGGTGTTTATGGAGATCCTAACAGCTGGCCGCAGACCCGCTCCCGGAGCCCGGTTTCCGGGAGGGAGGGAAGAACGCGTTTCAGCCCCGAGAAGGGAAGGGCGAGAACAGCGCAGCCGAAAACGCCAGGCCCACAACCTCAGCCATAACAAGAGCTCCATTACAGGGGGAAAGTTTGGGAAAGGTGGGGGAGTTATGAAATCAAACGAAGGACTTGTATGCATGCATATAAGCATAAACAATGGACGCAAAACTCTGCGGGGGGAGGGCATGTGTGGGTGTGGGGTGGGGAGGTAATAGTAAGATATGTAATACCTCACATATAATACCTCAATAAAAATATTAAAAAAAAAAAAAAAGAGCTCCGTTAACTGCCCGCCTTCCCAGTGCCAGGCGGTATGCTGTGGCTTTTCCACTTTTTCTTTTTCCCCCACTTAACTCTCATGACAAACCTACCAGGCTCCCATTCTTTTTATTTTTATTTTTTAAAATAATATATTTTTATTGATTTCAGAGAGGAAAGGTGAAGGAGAGAGAGAGAAACATCAATGATGAGAGAGAATCATTGATTGGCTGCCTCCTGCACATCCCCTACTGGGGACTGAGCCCCCAACCTGGGCATGTGTCCTGACCGGGAATCGAACCGCAACCTCCTGGTTCATAGGTCGATGCTCAACCACTGAGCCACACCAGCCAGGCTGGACTCCCACTTTGGGGGAGAGGAGGATGGGGAGAGGGGCTGTAGTTTGCCCGAGGGTCACATGGTAGAAAGGGACAGGACTGGAGCTGTAACCGGGGTGCCCAGCTCAACCTGTTTGCCTGGGACTTGGCGGCTTAAAACTGACGTCTTAAACATGTCCTGGGCAGCAACCCCTGTGCTGGGCAAGCGGGCGATGAATCCCTGATACCCAGGCCTGCTGGCTGCTCTCTGCTCTGCCTGCCCTGTCGGTGCTGAAAGCTTCCTTGGCTCCGCTCTTGACAGCAGCCCGGGGTGTGGGCTCCCCGGGGATGTGCCTGCTCCCTCCATCCCTGTCCCCAGCGCCTGCCCCCTCGCTGCTCAGAGCCGGTCCCTCCCAGCTGTTTCCTGGCCCCTCAGCTGGCTGCTCGCTGCTGTTTGGAGGCAGGCCCTTCGCTGTGTATCTGTTTGGAGCTTCCTCCCAGCACCCACCCCCTGCAGGCTGCGAGCTGAGACCCGGCTTGTGTTCCGGCCCAGCCACCTCCTGGCTGTGCCCCCGGGGAACCGCCGACCCCTGGAGCCTTTGCTCTCTCACCCAAGACCAGGCTGCCAACTGCACTCACCGCCCCACGCGGCCTGTAGTTGAACCCCGAAAGGCGCGGCACAGGTGGGCTGTGGTCACAGTGGGGTGACTCCGACCCCCCCCTAACTCGGGAAGGATGAGTGATTTCCGTGGCTGCGTGGCCCTGACTTGGCACGGGAGGCGCGGTGCCTGCTGGCGTGGCTGCCGGCTGCCGGCGGGTCCTGCGCTTCTTCTCTGCATTTGGTGGATTTAAAACCGGGCGCCCGGGAAGTTAGCATGGGAGGTGCTGAGTCTTGCGTCTGGACTGGCTTCAGGCTGGAAGAGAGGGTTGGGGTCACGTGTGTTGAGGTCAGCTGTCTAGACCCGGTGCTGGAATACTGGCTCCCAGCACTGCCGATGCGTGTCCGTGGCCTGGAGGAGCCCGTGGGCAAACGTGACACAGTCCACGCCGCCGGATAAGGGGTGGGGAGGACATCAGGCTGGAAGGTGAAAGGGCTTTGCAAGGTTAAACATATTCAGTGCACACAAGCTGGTTTTTCACACACACCCCCCCTTAACTTTCCCCAGCAGAAGGGGGCTTGTGGAGAAACACATTAAATAAGCAGGGTGATCGCTTCTCTTTTCTTCCCGGCTCTGACTTTTTTCACTCTGTAGCATCTCTTCGCTCCGTAACCACACTCTGTTCACTCCTGGCCAGCTGAGCCCACATGAGCCATTCTGTGTATCTGTTTTAAGGAGCATTTAAGTAGGTTACTTTCCTCTCTCCAAACCAATCCAGAACGCGTGGTCATTTTCGGCTATCTCTTCTTACCTCACTGGTCGCTTCTGCCCAGGCTCCGGGGCTGGTTTCCTGTCTGCCCAGACCTCTTCCATCGCAGGCCTGGGCCCTCATACTTGGGACCCCCTTTCTCTGCCTGCACGCCTTCCCCTGGGGAGCTTACCCAGTCTTCTGGCTCCAGTGATTGTTTATATCCCAGGGCTCTCAGATGTGTATCTCTACTCTGAACCTCTCTCCTGAACGGGTATATTCCACTGTCAACAGGGCATCCTCTCTTGTAGCTTTAATAGACGTCTCACCTTAACATATCCCACGCTGTACTCCTGGCCCCCCTCTCTCCCCTCCCAGCCTGCTCCCCTGTGGCCCTCCTCATCTCAGCTGGGACAGCACCATCCTTCCCATCGTTCAGGCCGAAGAGACATCCCTGAACCCCTTTACTCTTATCCCCACTTCTAATCTGCCAGAACCCCTGTATTCAACTTAAGAATCCTTATGTCCTAGGTGCCAGGATAAAGATGATGTCACCATTGAATATCTCCACATTAGGATTGTATTCCACCAACAGGCATCTTAGATTCAATGAGCTATGGCACATCAAGGATGGGGCCATCTCTCAGCCCTCCACTGCTCACATCCGGGTCCCAGACACCATCATTTCTCACCTGGATTCCAGTCGTAGCTTCTGGAGTTGTCTCCCTGCCTATCTGTCCATGACAACCCATTGTCTATGTTCAAATGATAGCCAGGGTGTCACTTTTAAAGCATAAATCCGATCGAAACTTCCAGTGACTTCCCATCTCATGTAGAGAAAGAGCTGGTGTCCCCATAATGTCCTACAAGCTCTAAGTGAGCCGGCCCTTCTTTCCTCTCTGACCTCGTTGCTACCCTGTTTACCCCACACGTGCGCTTCCCCAGCCTCACTTGCTTCGTTGCTGTTCTTCGAGAAATTCAGACGCGCTTCCGTGGACTTTTGGAGTGGCTGCTCCTGGTCCTTAGAGCGCTCTTCCCTCACGCTATTTGGTTAACCCCCATCTCTACTAAGTTTTGCTCAAACATCTCATTATCAACAAGGCTCACTTTGGCTCTCTAATTAAAATTGCAGCTAATCGCTGACCCCTGCACTTCACTCCCATTCTCTGCTCTTCTCCCCCCCTCCCCCCCACTTATAAATACTTCTTTTCCATTACAAGAATGTAAACTTCACCAGGGTAAGAATTATTTTGTCTGTTCTGCTTACTGATGGGTCCCAACACCCAGAGGAGGTCCACATACATATTTGTTGAGTGAGTGAATGAATACATTTCAAATTCAACAAAAGCAGCAGTCATCAGAGAATCAAGAGTGGAGCCTGCGGCCTTGTTTGAAACACCGGTGTGTCTTCTCTTTCTCCTTTTCAGAGTGAGACTCCCCAAGCTGAGGCTGTTCCTGCAGGCAGCGGTGGGGAGGATGGCGCGTGCAAAACAGTGAAGTCAGCGTCTTCCGTGAGCTTAGGTAAGTCAGAAGCCGCCTGGCCATGTGTGACTTTCATTAATCATCCTCTTGACGTGACATCAACACAAGTGACCACGTTTGTCTGCACCCCCTGCCTCCAGCGCCATGATATATGGCCCGAGAAGAGTCCGGGGCACTAACGGTTGAAGAACCCAAAAAGATGGATGCTCACGTCTTGGCCCCTGAAGGAGGAGTTAATCATGATGAAGGGTGGATGGGGCATGCGCACCTGCGCTAGCTGTGGCCTCCCAAGCCGGGTTCGGCTGTCTTCCCAATACAGGGGTCTGGTGGCTGTTATCCTGGATAGCAGTGGCATTCACGCGTGGCTTTGTGACCACTTGGTTGCATGGCTCTTTGAGAAGTCAACGGGAGAGGAGGACAGATGAGGGCAAAAGGGATGGAGATTAGGCAAAACGGTGAGATTCAGAGCCTCTCCTCTGTACAGGATCTCTCCCCCTCACCCCCGCTTTCCACCCCGACAGAGGGCTCCACGTGAGAGTATGTTATTATGGACAGAGATGAGGACTTGGATCATCACACATCTCACTTTGCCATTCCTTGCACCTTTGGGCAAATGATTGATTCTTTTTAGTTTTGCCCATGACTTATAAAATGATCATCTCTTGTAGCTGTATAGAATTTGAGGTGTCACAAATGCTTTACCAATTACTAGCTAATATGAGCCTCTCAATTCTATAAGTTCAGGGGCGAGACAATTATTTTTACTTTACATACAAAATCCCCCCGCCCCCCAAGTTTCCAAGAATTTGTCTGAGGTCACAAAACCGGTAAACAGCAGAGATGAAATAAAACTTCAGTTCTTTGTTTCCTGCTCTCTAAAATTTTAAGTCTCTTGGGCATTCAAGTCTAACTCTTTGACACTGAAGTAGAGTAACCAATGCTAGCCACCAAGGAAAGATTCTCTTAAACACAGAGGACAAAAAGACAGTGGTTGATTGGAAGAGCATTGAATCCTGAGTTACATTTCTTCATTAATTTCACAGTTTTTTTGTGTGTATACTGTGAACTGTTGTAGTTATTTGAATTTTAGGTTTCATGGCACCTAAATCTTGAAGTGTCTTTGTGTGGTAGGGAAGAAGATCTTTCAAGTCCTGCAAAAGTTAACCACCCAACGTGGGTATTCATGTGATTAGTGGACAAACTCTAGAACATTTGTGATTCTCAGAAAAAACTATGTTTTTGTTCATGCTGTTTCCTCCATGTGTAATGCCCTTCCTTCATCTGGCTGCCTATCTACCTCTGCTTCCCTTCAAAGATTCACCTCCAACATCACCCCTGGGTGAGATTTTCTTCGCTACCTCATCATTTCCCATAGAATTGACCACTGTCAGCTCTTTGAACCCTGCAGACAGACACTGTCACATGCTTGCAGTTCTTCCTAACATTGGCTTATGCATCCGACTTCCTTTACCAGGATCTGAGAACCTTAAAGAAGAGATAGTTACCATTCATAAAATTTTGTAGTGTTGAAAAATTCAGAGACAACCATCATTAACATTTTCAAATATTTCATTGTATTATTGATTAACATATGCTTAAATATGTTATATTTCTAAATCTGAAGTCATGTGGCTATATTTCCCTTCTTCTAACAAAGGTGGGTTTCCCCCTGCATTTTAATTCTTCTGAACTGGGACACATTTCATAACTGATATTATATTATTATTTACATTATAGTGTTTATCAGCACCCAAATTTGATACTAAATGGATAGTGAGTCTTAAATTGCTACCATCTAGAATTGAGGGAATACTGTGTGTGTGTGTGTGTGTGTGTGTGTGTGTGTGTGTGTGTGTGTATACTATCCTTTCATGAATATGCAATGTAATATGCATTGACTACATTATGGTATGAGCATTTTCTCATGATACTAAATATTCCTTGAAAACATGAATTTCAGTGGATGCCAAGTATCCCAGTCTATGGATGAATCACACATTATTTGATTATTGTTGGTCCTTAAGCTGTTTCCAGATTTTTGTTAATATGTTTGTAATTCTATGGTGAACATCCATGCACATTTATGTGATTATATCCTTGAGATACATCCCAGAAATAGCATCACTAGTCCAAAGACAAACATGTTTTTGACTGGCCAGTCCAGGACAGGTTATGTGAGCCCCTGTCCAGTCCCAGCAGCCAGGGTCCTCCACAGAGCCACCTTCTTTAGCAAAAAAGCATGCCAGCAATTTTAGGAAAACACATTCAGTCTTTTATAAAAGATGAAAAAGAGAGATTTAAGTAAAACTGTTGCATGATGACCCTATCTTTGAACCCAAATTTCTTGAGTCCCGAAGGCCACAAGCTCAAAGTTGTCCAAATCTGTGATGTGAGGCGGGACGCAGACTACGCCACCCAGGCTGACTTGGACCAAGGAAAAATCATGAAACAAGGGAGCCGCTGAGGTTTGGTGAAAGCACGCTCCATCCCAGCCATTGCACATGAAGGAAACACCTTCTGGATGTGCTGGTTCTGGGAACGCAATGGTCAACAAGATCCAATCTTACCTTCCAGAGGCTCAGAGCCTAGTGGGGGAGTCAGACTAGTCAATCCAGGAGTTTGGTGAAGCGTCACAGTTGTTTTGTTGGGTTTGCAGATAACAGCCAGGGCAACTGGGAGGAACCATCTTGTAGATGGGAGAAGAGGTTCAGGAAAGATGAGAGTGCAGCTTGAGCGGAGACTGGGAAGATAAATGAGAATCTGACACATAGTGAAATGTCGTGAGATTTGATTTTCTCCCTTCTTCATTACTGTAGCAAGCAGGCCCTTTATAATTCTTACGGAAGGCCTGATTATGCTGTTTCCAGGGAAGACACTTATACATTCTTCATCACAGTGACACTTGGTCTGAGGGGACTGGGAGCACAGGATGTCTTCTTCAGGTTGGTCAATGAGAGGCACCTGGGCAAGTCTCTGAGGCCAGAATGACACTGATCGAGGACAAGATGGCTCCTTCCCCCACATGTGTGTGTCCTGTAATGACTCAGTTTTGCTAAGAGGGCAGAATGGGAGAGGATAACCGTCTGGAAAGTGCCCCTGAGTGTGGGAGCAGATGTGACATTAGTCTGGACGGTTTAATGAGCCAGCGCTAGGGGATCTCCCCAGTAATTTACTAGGACGTTGATAAGACCTCCCTCCTTCAGAGGTCACTTATCTGGCCACATTGGCCATATGACAAACATCTGAGAATGAGGAAATGAGCAACCCCCCCCCCCCACCCCCCAAAGATGTCAAAGGCAACGTCAGGAACCGACAGAGGGAAGCAATGTACTTTCTGCCTTTGGTGAAGAACTTACATTTTCTCCCTTAAGAAGCCGTTCTAACGTGATAGTCTGGCTTCCATAGACATAGCAGATTAGAGACAGAAAATGAGAAGTCCGAAGAGGAAGGGGAGGCAAGATTCAGCTCAGGCAAGCTGCATAAAATTTGAGAACCTGACAGGGAATGACCAGGAAATGACAGAGAAAACTCAGTAAGTGGCCACCTTCTGGCATTTTGTGCAAGGACGACAGCGTGCTTATGGATCGCTATTTCCTGTGGCTGTCACAGTGCAATGAAGGATGACCCTTGGACACTGAACAGGACCAAAATGTTGTTTATTGTCCTCAAATTACAAAGCCAAGAGAGGTGAGACACTTGATAGTGAGTTCATACTTAAAATAGACGTGTTTTTTTTTTTTTTTGGTTTAATTTGGAAAACTGACTCATTTGAAATTTCTCTTTCTTGATAAAACAAGGTTAATGAAATCCCACTGTCTCAAAAGGCAGATACTATCAAGAAGCAAAGCAGAAGTCATGCGTGTTTAGCGGATGCAACGAAGCAGTGAATGCAACGAAGGGGAGGGAAGGAAATAGATGTCAGATATAAGCCACTCTGAGTAGCTCGTGATGGGTGGCTTCCTACAGGTCTCCATGGAGCACTGGGGAGGATGAGTGTGGCGATGTTGGCAGAGGTTCAGTCATGGAGGCCCTTATGTGGCACGAGGACACACTGCAAGGTGTTCGGAAGGGGACTCAAGTAGGCAGATACACATGTTAGAATAAGCGTTTTGACCACCACTGGGCGGAGGGTGGCCTGAGTGTGGTGCTGAAAACATCAAGGAGAACACTATGCAAAGTATATGCTTGTCTAACCACTGAGCTGTACACTTGAAACCAATACAAAATAAATATTAAAATTAAAAATTATATAAAGAAAGAAAGGCTCAAGGGGAGAAAGGTCTTGTCAAGGTAGAGCACCCCACAGTTACTATCATATTATTGACTATATTTTCTATGCTCTACTTTACATCCCCTTGACTATTTTGTAACTACCAGTTTGTGCGAGCCTTCTTTTCTTGATCTGTAACATGGGGACCATAACCCCTGCCCTCCTTTCTCATGGGGTGTTTGTGAGGAGCAAACAAACGAGGAATGGGAAAATACTTTATAAAACAAAATACTCTCCCTTTCCTTTTCCCATTAAAGAATATCGTGGGCAGTGCCAAGTCCGGAGCTGGGCACAACCAAGAGTGTGATAAACAGGCTTGACTCATTGAATTCTGAAATGGTGCCTGGGTCTTACGTTGGGTCATCTTGGCTTGTCCTCCAGGTCCACTTCCATCCTCCACCTGCTCTGCCTCCAGAGACTGAATTCAAGGACATGTATTTTCTGGGCTCCTTTGCTCTCTAGCTTCTGGCTGGGTTTTACCAATGGAAGGAGACCAGAGGGTGAGAGAAGCCAGGGTATTTAGCCACATGTGGCAGACACTCTTCTCTGTCACCCAAGTCTGCAGCTCCAGGTGGGTGGCCCCTGTCCCATGCTTTAACTCTCACTAGATTTTGGTTCCTGCCCTATTCAGGTCTCCCCGTGGCAATGGCTCCCCATGGTTGCTAGGCCCTGGGTCCTCCACCACCCTTTCCTGATTCTCCTAATTCTGCCCATACCTTTGAAAACAGACCCTTCATGAAACTCTTCCATTTCCTTGTGGGTGTGTCATCTGTCTTGTTGTAGGCCTTTAATCTACACGGGCTCCATAGGAATTTCTATAGTATAGGAGTTCAAATTCATGGTAGCTGCTTAGAAGGCTTCTTTTGTGATTGAACTTTCAACTTGTTTGGGGCTCCTGTGCTGATCTTTCAATTCTTGCTGATTCCACTGGATTGAGATTTGTATATCTTGTGTTAAATGCCTCACCAAACCAAGTCTTCTTCCCTTCCTCATAACAATTTTTCTAAATAAACTTTATGGAAGGTATTAACATCCCAGGTCACCTCGCTGGTAGGTACAAACCCATGATGTTATTTTCTTTCTTCCTGGTTGCAGAATCGCTTACATGGTAGGCTATTAAATAATTGTCGACTGATTGGCTGAAGGAGTAAATGGACAAGTGAATGAAAGCAACCTTTCCCCCTTTCTTTTCATGAATGGAATAGGCCCACCTAATGAGAAAAAAAGTCAGCTTGGAAACTGGCCTGTTGGTAGGGCGTGAGGAAGGGCAACAACGGAGGGGGTAGGGAGCACTTGCTAAAAAAAGGAAAAGGAAGTGTAAACTATAAATTTACTTGACAGGGTTGCATCTCTGCGGCTTAGACGTTGGCCACTTCATCTTGGCATGATTATTATATAACAGGAGGATGGAGAAATGGCCGGAAAGTATTGCTTCCTATTACATAACTCTTACTCGGTGCCTGACAGCACTTGTGATAATGGGAGGGCAGAAAGCTTGCCTCTCTCCCGGTGAAAGGCTTCGAGCTTCTTGCAGTAGAATTGTTCTGGTCTCCGGCCGTTTGGAGCGTTAAAGGGGGGACTGTTTCCTCAGCCAGCCTCAGGCTGTGTCCCCCGGCCCGTGTCTTCCCCAGGAAATACTATCTTATAGTCACACTCCTCCCAGACACTTTCAAGATCTCTGAAATGTGCAGCCCCGGAGAACCCAAAGAGGGAGTTCCCATGGAGAATGTTCTAGAATGTTTGAGTTCTTGTCAATAGGTCAAGTCGATCCCCGCCGAGCTGGCCATGTTTTTTCCCCTCCACTTACTATCTAACATTTACTAAAAATTGAAGATGACAGAAAAGCATGAATAAGATGAGCTTTATTACACAAGCTTAATGAACCCACCGTGGACTTGGCCGTATATATTTGCTTCCTTACTTTTAGGTGTTTTGGTGATAAGAAATTGGAATCTGAATAGTTCCTACTTGTCTGGTTTGCGTGTTTCAAAACACTGGATGTCACAATAGGCATTACCTGGCAGGCTCTGCCGCGGCCTCTCAGCAGACTGATCGGAGCGGAGCCACCTTGCAGGTTGGCTGAGGTCAACCTTCAGAGCACCCAAACCACTAGTGCTTTCTGTCTGACCACTCCCCTTTGACCTACCTAGATCCTGCTCACCACCGAGCGATTTTTCTATGTCAACATGTCAAACCAAATGAACTGGATTCCTGTGTGCTTTCACCTGTACAGGCAATCCTCCAGCCACTCCTGGGGGCTCTACCACCTCGGAATCCCTCTGGAATCCAGCACTTCTTTTTAAACATGTTTTTATTGATTTCAGAAAGGAAGGGAGAAGGAGAGAGAGAGAAACAACAATGATGAGAGAGAATCATTGATCAGCTGTCTCTTGCATGCCCCACACTGGGGATTAAGCCCTCGACCCAGGCATGTGCCCTGATCAGGAATCGAACCTTGACCTCGTGGTTCATATAGGTCGATGCTCAGCCACTGAGCCATGCCGGCTGGGCTCCAACCACTTCCTACTCTCTGTCCTGCTCCCTCCGTGTGCCAGCCACCTCCCTGCTCTTCCTCCTTTCGCTTTTGTATCTCTAATGCCGATTCACCATGCAGCGGCCGGAGTTCATCGTTTCAAACTTGTGCAGTAAAGCATGCCATGATGCTGCAAAAAGTCCTAACGCTTTCTATTGCACTTAGAAGATCCCACCGCCTCCCTGAGCCCTTAAGGCCCACACGATCTGGTCCTGTCCACCCTTAGACTTGACCTCCTACCACTCTTGTTCCAAACAAGCTGGCCTGTCTGTTGTCCAAACACACTTTGTTTTTGGCTCTTTGTTCTCGCTCTTTCTACTACTTGGGAAACTGATCCTCAGGATCCTGGCATGGCTGGTTCGTCAGCATTCTGGTCTGACCTCAAATGTCATCTCCTCCCTCGCTACCCAATGTAAACTCCCCCCTCATTCTCCATCTTACCACACTGCTTTATTTTCCTCGTAGAACTTACCTCTGTTCCCAGACTTTTGGTCTATCTCGATTTATTTCCATGTTCAGTCTCTATCTCAGAGGTTGGCACACGGCTGTGGGTCCAATCAAGCCTGCCTGTTTTTGTAAATAAAGTTTTATTGGAATGCAGCCACGCCCGATTGTTTACATACTGTCAGTGGCTGCTTTGGCTCCACGAGATGAAGCTGAATAATTGTGTCAGAGACCATCTGGCTTGTAAAGTCTAAAATATTTACTAGTACAAATCGGTAGTTACCGAATAGTCCCCGGGTGTAAAGTACCGCATAGAGAATATTGTAGTAACTGTATATGGTGCCTGATGGGTACTACCTTTATTGGGGTGATCACTTCCTAAGTTATTTAAGTGTCCAATCATGGGGTTTTATACCTGAAACTAATCCAATGTATGTTCACTGTAATTTAAAAAGAAAAGAGAAGAAAAAAGTACTTGCTTTCTGGCCCTTCACTAAAAATGCCAGTGGACCCCTCCTCTCTCCTTACACGACCTGCCTGCCATGCTCCCTGTCGGTTTCCCGCGGCTCCAGGCACACGCTGTGCCTAATAAATAACTGTCAAATGAATGTAATGAATGAAGGGACACAGGACACTGTGGCTGGTTCCGGCTCTAGGCGTGTATGTCTTCTGAGCCCGTATTTCTTGCAGGTAAAAGAGAACTAATAAGGTCCATGTGTACGTGCCCATGCATATTTGCATGTCTGGGAATGAGAAGGCATGAGGCCAAAGGACATTGTGTAGGTTTTGCATCCATATAGTCACTATTCCAACCCTGGTTCCATCACTTAGTGTCAGTATGACTCTGGGGACGAAATTCAACCGCTTATGTTTCCATCTCTTCACCATAAAAAAGGAGAAAGACTCCTGCCTTTCATGGTTCCAGGGAGCATGTTAGAGAGAACGCTGCCTGGCGGCAGATGCACGGCCAAGGCGGTGGAGTGCGTAGCCGACTGGGCTTAGATTCTTGAAGTATTTGAAGGAACAGAGGAGGGTGGAGCCCAAAGTGCAGACACCAACATTTTGGTAATTTGGTTCAATTCAAGCATCTGACCTAACGGACGTTTAGTAAGTAGCCCCTGCCCACCATAGGTTATGATCCAAAAATGTAGAAACTACCCAATTAGACGGTAACAGCCCTCAATTCCTGGGGAGCAGGTATACACAAGGCCAAGTGCTACCTGCTGGGGAATGCAGGGACCAACAAGACACACTGCCACCCCTGCCGATCTCCTACATGAGATCAGAGAAGTTCGCCTACTACACCTCTGCAGGGAAGGTTGTAAGAACCACAAGAGATACGCAGGCACCAAAGAAGATCTGAAGAAGGGGATATGACCACACCAAGTTTATTTTTAGGTTCAGACAGAGAGTCCTGCAGTATTGTCACTCTTTTTATTTAACCTAGTTTCCTCTGATTTTATTTTTAAATGACCTTTATATACTACCTATTGCCATGTCTCAAATCTTATTTTTTTTTCCTAAGTAGGTGAGCAACAGTATTAAAAAAATAATAATACAAAGGTCTAGCTTGAGGGGAAGATAGGCAGAAATATAATTATTGGTGGCACGTCAATTTTTTTTCTTGTGCAGAGAAATATGACGGATTGGCTTTAGGTGTTAGTTCATTGGGCACATGTGGCTCAATTAGCCAGGCCCATCTCCATCTGTGTCTTCCACTCCATTTTTTGTTTTGTTTTGTTATTAACTGAAGTACCAGTGTGATCATTGCCATGAAGACTACTGAAAAGACTCTTCACTCAGTCTCTGTCTTTTGAGAAAATATCAAATAACTTGTAGATACAGTGCTAGGACCTGAAGATACAGAGATGAACAGTGACTGTTTTAAAACTCCAAGTTGTGAGCTCATTAAATGCTGTACATTTCTTGTCAATGAAACAAATGTATGAAAACGAAGCAGTTCTCGTCTCTCAGTCACTCAGTGAATGAGACATTGGGTGTTAGAAAGAAAACAGCGAACGTCATCTCTGCCCTCTAGGCGCTTCTTGTTTTGTGGGAATATTGATTGGTGAATCGTTCATTGCTGCTGAGATTTTAAAGTTATATGACTGAGAGTATGTTGTAGCTCCTAGGTTCAGATCCCAGGTCCCCACCTGACCATCTATTTGACCATTGGCAAATGACTCACCTTTCCACTACCTCAGTGTCTTCACCTGTAACACGGAGAATATAATGTCTAACTCATAGTGCTGTTGAGAGGTTTGCACGAGAAAGCAGTGCTTAGTGCATGGTAGGTGACCAATGCATGTTACTGATGATGGTAGGAGGAATCCTGTGGAGCTAAAGGAATATAATGTAGAAGGCGGGGCACTCAGACGTGGGTTCTCCATTTTTTACAAAGGATCTTTCCTAAAACGTTCTCTTGAGATTTAAGAATGCTGTTTGCCTCATCTGTATTGGATTGATTCTCTGTGACATCTATGGACTCATTCTCCCCCTTTTTTTTTCTTTCGTCTCCTCACTGGATTCCCAATGAGTCCAACATATGTATTTCCGATTTTGCCTAATGGTAGACATCCACTGCACTGAGAGAGTAGCTATGGAAAAGGTCAAATAGCCACCGTACCAACCAAGTTCCATGGACAGAGCCGTTGGACTCTTTAGTATCCCCTCAGCTGGGGAGAGGGTTGCAAGTAGCATACTACACTCACGTTACATATTCAACTGATAAAGAGTAAAGGCAAAGCATGTTCACTTTAATCATCGTTTATTAAGCCGTGGGAAGACATCATATTTACTTGCCATGTAATTGGGTGCAATATATTTCTAGCAAGCTGTGGAGAAAGAAGAGAAAATATATTCATTCATTGGGCTGCAACCATATGCCAAGTCCTAGGTAAGGCACTGAGTTAACTTGGACATTTCATGTTTCCTATCCTCATGGCAATACAGAGATAAATCTAATTGTTATTATTAGGGGGGAAGCCAAATAATATTAATTTAATACTTCCTGCGTTGAGTTCATGTGCAACTTTTCAATTCATTTCACTTCAGTTCAATTCAGCTCATTATTTATTATACCCTAGACCAGTGGTCGGCAAACTCATTAGTCAACAGAGCCAAATATCAACAGTACAACGATTGAAATTTCTTTTGAGAGCCAAATTTTTAAAACTTAAACTTCTTCTAACGCCACTTCTTCCAAATAGACTCGCCCAGGCCGTGGTATTTTGTGGAAGAGCCACACTCAAGGGGCCAAAGAGCTGCATGTGGCTCGCGAGCCGCAGTTTGCCGACCACGGCCCTAGATTGAACCATGTTGAGAATGGTCCAGTTAAGTCCAGGCAATTGTGCCTTCCAGGGGCTGGAATCCGGTGGGGGAGTTTCCCTGAGTGAAAGCCAAGGCCAGACTCTGGATAACAAGAGACAGAAACCAAATCCAACAACTTGAGGCCAATAGAGAAATTTTGGGGATGGCTCATGTCACCAAGGGAAGGACAGCATGTATTCAGGCCAAAGATAGGTGGAACATCACCCAGATTTGTCGTTCTCATGTCTCCCTCCTCTCTGCCCATCAGCTTCATCATCTCCTACTTTAGTGTGGCTCTTCCACCTGGTTAAGGACATAGCACTGGAGTCCTTGTTTCCATCACTGGAGAGTAACTGAGGCTTAGTTTTATAGGTCTCCAGTTGTAAAATATCAGAAAAGGGCTCTGATTGGCCCAGCTTTGGTCGACTGCAGCCACCTGTCCAATTCATAAAACAACTGAACTGACTTGCTTTTACAATCATCCTGCAGACTCCCTCTGGCCCTCACCTAGCACTTGAAAATGTGGGAGAAAGTTTCCCAATTAAGTTCTGATTAGGTAATGAACTGCTCATCTGGTTACAGAAACAATGCATATTCACTCTAGAAAAATTAGAGAGTGAAAATTTAAAAGTACAAAGGAGAATACTATCTAGAAACAACTTCAAAGGTAGTTTTAAAAACTCTTTTTATTTTGTAATAATTATAGATTTACAGAAAAGCTGCAGAGATAATAAGGAACATTTCTATATCCCATTCAGCCCAACTTCCTCCAGGGTTTAGCATCTTGCATAATCACGATGTACTTGTCAAACTAAGAAATTAAAATAGTAAAGTACTATTAACTGACTCAAGACTTCATGTGGGTTTCAACAGTTTCCCCACCAATGTCCTTTTTTTGTTCCAGGATCTAAACCAGGAGGCCACACTACATACACTGGTCATGTCTCCTTAGTCTTCTTTCACCCATGTCTTCTCAGTCTTTTCTTAGTTTTCATGGCCATGGTAGATTTGAGGACTATGAGTCAGGAATTTTGACAAGCATGTCAAACTCGCAGCTGGCAAGTTAAATAAATGAGGCATGCGGCCCGCCAGCTGCAAGTTTGACATGCTTGTATGTCCCTCGATTTGGCTTTGTCTGGTGTTTTTATCATGATTAGATTTAGGGTTATCGGTTTTGGGAAAGAATACCACAGAGGGGACGTGCCCCTCTCATCCCATCGTTTCCGGGGTCCATGCAGCCAACAGGACTTATCCTTGATCAACAGTGTTTCCATGGTGTGCTCACTAGCTCTCTCTTTCTAGACTCTAGTTTTTGGCAGTGAGCCTCTAAGTCCAGCCCACACCTAAGCTACACCTCCTAGAGTAGGGAATGACCTACATAAATTAGTAAAGGTGGCTTTTAATGTAAATTTTTCTTGACCAAAAAGGAGTCACAGTACATGTGGTAATCTGCCATTCTCCTCTTCATAATAATAATAGTCCAACAGAATGGATTTCCAAATCTGATGACCTTTAAAAGCTGTTAAGTATTGAACTGTGAGGATATATCAGAACTTGTTCCATTTGTTAGTTTGGACATTTAAATAATTTCTAATGATTTTTTTCTGAATATTATGAAAATCTGTTATTAACACCCTTCCAGCTGAATCTTTGTACAGTTACGTCTTATAAGGGAAAAATCTAATTACAATAGATGTATCAAAGCACATGCATGTTTAACAATTGGGGGTATGGACAGGGGTGGGCTAAAGTAGGTTAGTAATAATAATAAATAATACAAAAATAAATAAGTAATATAAGAATAAACTGTTTTGCATACTTACAACTATAAGACTACTTTTGCCTATCCCTGTACTGTTAAATTGCCCCTTAGAAAAGTTCTGGCATTACCTGCTCCCTTCTGCTGGTTTCTCGTGAGCATCCTGGTGGGAGTTGGGCAGGGAGGATGTGCTGAGAAGACATCGCTGGGCTGTCAATATTAAGGTCAGCGGAGGGAGAGGAGGTGGGGTGAGGGCTGAGCCCCATTCCTCATTTACCCAGCCTGAGCTCATGTATTAATATTAAAGGCAGTGCCTCCTTATTGAGCAGGACAGCCACATAATTTATCCATTTAGAAAAACCTTATGAACTTACGTGTTGCAAAAGAAAATACACATATGCAAAAGTACATTAAATAAATTTAACTATCGTAAATAATTTCACAGGGACCATGCAGATAATGGTGCCCATACTTATGGTCATCAGGAATGGGAAAATTAATTTCTTTTGGTGAGTGTGTGTGCCCACACACTCCATGGCCAGTGTCCCAGAACTCTGTCCTGAGTCCCTGCCAGTCCCCCCCCCCCCCCTCTCCCCGCCCCTGGAAGTAACTATTATTCTGACCTTCACGGTAATAACCTCCTTGATACTCTTTTGAAAGTTATAAATAAGATACCTGCTCATGGCCACATAAACGGATAAGACAGAGGCTTACAAAGCAAACATTTAAACTTTCTGCCAGCACTGTCCTCCCGGGGCAGCAGTTTAAGAAGTGTGGAACCTTCTGCGATGGTGACATGCTCATGTTCAGCACAGGAGGGACTAGGCATGTGTGAACACTGAGCATTCGAAAGGTGGCCAGTGCTGAAAACAAAATAAAACATTGCCCTGGTTTCTCTCTAATAGCTCCACTTGATGTTCCAGCTATAGTGAGTATGTAATCCATCTCTTTCTATTATGCCCATTATGATTGCTGACAATATAGGCTATTGGTTATGTCATGAGTATTTTACTATTTCAATTTACTATTTTACTATTTATCTCATGCAAAGCAAGTGCCAAAGTCAATTCCCAGTATTAAGTTTCAATTACTTAAAAAAAAAAAAAGGTGGCTAGTGTGACTAAAGAATGAAATCCATATTAGCCCTCTCCGGTCTGGCTCAGTGGGTAGAGCGTCAGCCTGTGGACTGACGGGTCCCTGGTTTGATTCCGGTCAAGGGCACGTACCTCGGTTGCAGGCTCCTCCCCAAATAGTTCTCTTGGTCTTTCCCTCTCTCTTCCACTCTCTCTAAAAATCAATGGAAAAATATCCTTGGGTGAGGATTTAAAAAAAAGAAAAGAAATCTATCTTAAATTTAATTTAATTTTAATTTCCATTTTAACAGGAGCATGTGGCTAGTGTCTGCCCTATTGGACAGCACGGCTATATATTTTCGAAACGCTTTCTCCCATGCTGGTGTACGGGGTCCCCTCTGTCCCTTACGTGTGAGGGATGTGCATCTCAGTGAGAGGAGGGATGGACCTGATCCCCCGGCCAGTGGTCCCTTCTAGATGTCATGCCCAGCGCTCTTCCCACACCGCCCCCCGGCACCATCACCACCCTGCAAAGGTCAGCGCTGCATGTGATCTCCTTGTTCTCAAGCATTCGTCTCAGCCCACAGGCTCAGCTGGAATCCGAGCAGCCCCCGCAGGCCGCTGTGTGGTTTGGCTTCACAAAGCGTCCCTCCGCCCAGTGACCTTTTTTGCTCTGGGGCTACGGGGCCATGCAGCTATTTTTAAAGCCGAATTTTGCATAGACTTGTGTTATCACCCAAGTGATCTTACTTAAAAAAAAGTCGTCATCTCTTTTTTCTTTGGAGACAGAAAAATCAAAACAAAAAGGAGGACGGTTCACGTGGGAGCATGCATTACATAGCATAGTTTAAGAGTCACGACCTTCTAATTTTCTGCCGTCAGGTTCATGTTGAAAGAACACGGACTAAGGGCCACCAGACGTGACTGCTGGTCCCAACTCTGCCTTGGTAGCATGTCGGGGTCATCTGAGTAATCACTTGGGAAATAGTAGACCCATGGCTGCCTATGATGGGTGAAGGCACTTAGTATTTATGGGTCCCCATCCTGTGCATAATTTCCATTGCTCTTCTCCTCGCTGGACAGGAAAGCAGAGAGGGTGTAAACTTAGCTCTGGGCAAAATCACCTGTCCAGAGCTGGTACTGAAATGTGCATTCTATTGACAGACGAAAAGAAAGGGAGGAAGAGTAAGAAAAGAGTAAGCAAGGCAGGCAGGGAGGGAGAAAACAGCACCCTAGTTATCAATGAGCTAGAGGCCCGTTGCACGAAATTCGTGCACGGAGAGGGGGGTTGTCCCTCAGCCCAGCCTGTACCCTCTCCAATCTGGGACCCCTCAAGGAATGTCCGACTGCCCGTTTAAGCCCGATCCCGGTGACTTTCCATACCCTATCTCATACTTACTCCAGCTAGAGAGAGACTGATGAAAACCCTGGGGCTCAGAGAGGCCAAGTAACTTGCTAAAGGCCACACAGCCTCCAAATAGTTTCTGTTCTATTGGCAATTAACTGAGCTATAATCCATATTCCCAGATGGTTGTTTTCATTGTCAAGGTTGTGAAGAATGGGGCAGAGCCTTCGGCTGAGTAGCTGTGCCCCCAGGCGAAGCCCCATGGGTGACCTGAGAGAGATAAAGGTTTTATTTAGATCACTTCTGTCCAGCAGCCCGTTCTCTTCCTGACTTTGGGCAAATCTCACACCAGGTTCCTGGGCTGACATTCTCATGCACACGGATTTACAGAGGGAGCAGCTTTCTCAATGGGTCTAGGGAAGTATATTAATTTTCCAGAGGCCCCTTAGCAACTGGGAGGGGCCTTCCGCTGAACCATCTAATTTCATCTTTTGTCTGAGCTGAGAATGGGCATCCCCTCCCCCCTTAAATAGCCTCTCCCCCTCCCGCTTGCCCCTCACCCCACTCTTTGTTGTAGATGGTCAGGCCAGGCGGGGACAAGGCCAAAGAGGACGGCTTTGCAGTCCGGTCCCCTGAACTCTGAGGCCTAATCCCCTGTAATGACCTGAGAGTCTCTGGAAAGCGATGAAAGGAAGCGGCCCGGGGAGGGGCCTTGCCCTTCTCACTCTTGTTCTCAGAAGGGCCTGGGTAGCTTCTAGTGAGTAGCTGGGGAGGGACACTTAGCTGGAAACAGCTGCCTGTCACAGAAACAGGGGCTGAGAGAGGCGGGAGGGTTCCCATCCCTTCACGGCTAGCTCCACCCCCACCACTCTGGGGCACTCTCACTCCCAACCCTGGTCCTTGGTAGAGGCTACCAACATTGGCATCTGGATTCCCAAACCGGGACCCTGGTTCCAAGGTCACAGCCCAGATCTAGAAGGGGCCTAGGATAAGTGGCTTATTTGAAAAAAATTTTTTAAAAAATGATAAAATAGAAAAGAGCAGACATTTCAAGATAATATGGTAACATCTTAAGGGCAATATACTGCCACACAGATTGGGGTTCGAACCCAGACTTCATCTTGCTGAGACTCAGGTGTCTTAGTTTGTAGTGAGAATTAGAACTAAAAAATCATCAGCAAAGGGTAGGTTTTTACTGCTCAAATGAGATGTCTAATCAACTAAATGAATCTCTCACTTCTGGGTTGAAGAAAGGGAGGCCCAGAGAGGGGAGGTGACTTAGTAAACGTTGCACAGCAAGTTAACAGCAGAGCTGAGGTGAACTTTGCTCTGGCCGCTGAAATCAAAGTGCCACCAGAAGACTTCTGTAATCACAGCCCATCTTTATTTTGAAAGCAGAGTTTGCAGGGCATACAGATTGGGAGATAGTATCGCCCACATCCCAGCGCTGTGAAAAATGACCACCCGTCTCCTTTGGAATATTGTGATCATATTTCTGGATGGTGTTTTCTTTGGAGCAGAAATGAAAAACCATAATTTTTAACCCAAGAGCTGACATGCTGGGTAGTTATTACTGCTTGAGCACGGAGTGGCGTAGAAACTAATTCTGCTTCTGGAAAGAAAGGACAGGAATGGGGAGAAAGCTTGAATGATAGCTGGAGAGGAGCTGTCTGCTCTGGAAGCCCGAGGTAACCAAAGCCAAGGCTCTCTGTTTTGATTAGACATGAATTCAACATGGTTCCTCTAATTGAATTCTTGGCCGCTCTGATTTTGTGGGGGGTGACATTATGTAGGATGAGTCGGACACTTTGCTCGGTCTGAGGTGGTTAGAGACTTTTGTAGAGTCTGAATGGCTAGCAATACAGCCATTAATTAATGTATATTAATACAGTGCATCCCCATTGATAAGATTGGTAATACTAAGCCCTTGCCGGCTCTATAATTCTTATAGAGACTGGAAGAGAGAGGTATTTTTATCAGCCGCGTTTTTCAGATGAAGAGATCAAGGCTCAGAGTTAACTTGCCAAGTGTCATCAGCCCGGAAGTGGCTCTGGTGGACACTGGACGTGACTCTGACATTGTACGAAGTGTTCTTCCTACTCACCTTCAGAATGTTCCAGAATGGAGTCCATCACCCTGGTGCTTTCTGCTTTGGGGGTGGGAGTGGAGAGTAGGGTTCACCCTGTGCTTCAAGATAATAACTCAGGTGGCAGCTGATGGCTCTTCCTGTCCATGAGACCAGCCCGGTGCCCTTTCTGGCACTCCGCTCTCATTAGGGACAGGGCAGGCAGGTCTGCACACATCCCTGCATAGAGCCCTTTGGCACGAAGCCCCATTCATGTAGCCTTGGTAATGGAGAGTCTTACTGGCTCCTGTTTCCTGGGTCCGGGTTCCTGCTTTGTCCCCTGTTCCTGTCACTGGGTTTGAGGTTTCTTTGCCTTTTGGAGCTTGGTAGAGCATCCTTTAATTTTTCTTTCTCACTTTTAAATTATCGATGTGATTATTTTATAAATAGCTGCCTTCCTTTAGATTATACACACTCTGAGAGGCGAGAGCCCACATCAGTAATAACTCCAGAGTTTAGCACATAGCTGAAAATAGTAGCTATTACTGTATGTAATCAATATATATGTTGATGTACATGTTAGTGTATAAATAATAGTGTTACATATATGACTATCATTTATATATCTGCATATACATATACACACACATCTTTAATAATAAAAGGGTAATATACTAATTAGACTGGACGTCTTCTGGACATCATTCCGGACGTCCCCCTGACGAAGCCGGGGTTGGAGGGAAGCCAGCCCAGTTTCCGGGTGTCTGCTGGTGGATGGAGGAGGAAAGCCTGGGTCCTGGGTGCTGGAGGGAAGTTGGTGCCAGCAGCTGGGGGAAGGAAGGCCTACTCTTGCACGAATTTTTGTGCATCGGGCCTCTAGTATATAAATAATAGTCCTTAAGTCCATTCAGTTCCTTCTCACTAATGCATCAATCACAGAGATATCAATTAGCATGACTATTGCAGCTCTCTGATTACTTGCTCTTGGCAGACATTGCTAATCAATCACCATTCTCTCTTCTGCTGAGACCCAAGGGAGCCTCAAAATCCTTCTCAAGGCAATGCTCCAGGCTGATACTTACTGTCAATTAGTTGGACTTGACCCAACAAATGAAACTTGGCCATCCCAAATGGAAAACTATTCTCAGATATCACGTACAGTTGTACAACAGTCTTCTGCCACTGAAATCACCTGGAAGAATTTAAAAAATACCGATGTCTGGAGTCCTCTTCAAGAGATTATGATTAATTTGTAATTTTAATGGGCTAAGAAGCACTGGCTAACCAAAGGGTGTTGGTGCTGATGGGTTCTTGACTGGATTCCATTTCCCTTGTGTCGTGCAAGTTCAGTTTATTTTCTTTTATGTGTGGTGTGTAGTAACTCTACACTGGCAGCTTGGGCATTGAGAATACGGAAATGATAACAAGAGTGGTCTTGATTTCCTGGTAGGTCTCACATTAATGAAGGCGACAGACAGGCCTGAAGAACTCTTAAACAAGGAAGATCGTGTGAGTTAACTTGTAGGTGTATGAAAGCACAAGGAAGCCTGTGGCAGAGGAGGAAAGACATTGAGAGGATCTGGGAAGAATTTTTGAAGGAGGTTAGGGTTGAAGTAATTCTTGAGGAACAGGTAAGTTGGAAAACCACCGTAAATCCAAATTGTGGAAGACTTTGAATGCCAGACAAAGCCATACAGAGCCAATGAAGTAAGGGAAATGACATGGTTTTCAGAGTTGATCTTCAGCAATAAACTTTGGCGGCAAGATGGATGATGGAGACTTGAGGGTTGGTGCACAGTCTCTAGTCTGACTCATGGCCACAGGCATGGAGGAGAGAGGGGGAAGCCATAGAAATGAATCAGAGGTGGAGGGGGATTGTGGCACTGTGGGAGAGATATTGACTGCCATTCAAGTGAAATCTATGAGAATTAATTGTGTATTGCTGTTATTTTGCATTATGCTGTGAACTCATTGGGAAAAGATTTGCATTCCTAATTGGGGTTAGGTACTGTGTCAAATATTTGACACATATCGTCTCGTTAATCCTCATAACAATTCCACAGAGTTCCTTCCATTTTATGGACGAGCACACTCTTGTTATTTCCACTTCATAGATGAGGATCCTGAGCTTAGAAATATAGTTAATAAGTTTCCCAAGTTAGCACGGCCAGTAAGTGGCAGATTGAGGGCCCAAACACGGAAAGTTCAACCCCAGAGCACATGCATTGACCTGTGATGAGTCTGCCTCAATTATTGCTCCATTTCAATGGTTCTCAGAGACCATTTTATACTCCCCACTCAGGGGAGACACTTAGAAACTTCTGTAGACAGTTGTGTCAATGGGAGTGTGTGTGTGTGTGTGTTGTGTGTGTGTGTGTGTGTGTTACTGGCATTTAATGGGCAGAGACCAGAGATATTGCTGAAAATCCCACAATGTACGGAACAGTCTCTACCTCTCCTCTTCCGACCCCAAGAAAAACTGACCTAGTCCCAAATGTCTATAGTGCTGAGGTTGAGAAATCCTGTCTTATTCCCAGGGCCTAACTCAGTGCCTGGCACACAGGACGCTCACTCTACGTGTTTGTTGAATTAAATGGAACTACTGAATGTGCATTCATATTTATACAAATTTAAATTTGTGTGAATATATCTCCTCACACGTGTGCATTTTTAAATCCTGACGTATTCTCCCGATCACAGAAATTTTACTGTGTGTGTGATCTTTACTTCCTGTCGAATCTGTAATGTTGGGGCGATGTTTCTAATTTATCCTAGTCCAAGTCTTATCTCCTGTAATTATGCTGTCTCCTGGCTTGGCCACTGTCCCATGGATAGGAATTTCACTTTAAATCCTCCAGTTGCTGTACTGACTTAGAAAAGATTTGGGGGTTTTTGAGTGTTTTTCTTTCTTGTTGCTATCCCACCCTGTTGGAATTCATTGCATCACCCTATACTTCCCTCCCTTGATTACATGGTATGGGGTAGTCAGGGGACTTACTGAGGAGGATGGGCGGCCTGCTCTGGCCCACCAAAGAAACTTCCTGAATAAGAAGATCCATGTCAAAGCTCCCTGTGTGAAGTGGTTGTGGCTGGAAGCCTCAGTTCCCATCCAGAAGACAGCATATTCCTGAACTCGGGTGATGTGGGCTCAGAAAGCTCCGTCCCTTGTTGTAAACCAAATGGGCTTTGGAAATCCAACATGATTACACTCCCCTATATCACATTTCCAGCGGACAGCTGCTGCTCAGTCTTCTCCTGCCCCCAGCCCCTGATGTGCTCTGGGATTTTTTTTTTAAAGTGATGACCACTTAAGAGCTTTGTTCATTTCCTAAATTCCACATTTTCACTCCATTCTGTCATAATTGCTTTTGGTGCAGCTGCACTTAGGGAGAGGGATACCCAGTGGGATGCCATGTTTTTGCAATAGGGTCATTTTTAGGAAAGAGCCGAGGAGTAGGGGGGGTCCTCTCCATCTGTGTCTTGAGGAGAGGTCAGTTGGCTTCTCCACTGAACCCCTAGGTCTGGTGGTAGGGGGTGGACTGTGCTTGATCCAGACAGATTCCCCAAAGGTGCCCAAGAACATGGCGGGGAGGGGGGGGCGGTCATTCTAGTTTGCTCATACCTTCAAGGTCATGCCCATTGACCCTCAAGTTCCTTTATGTTGTTGAGCTCTATAGTGTGTCATACGTCTGCTGGTCCTGAGAGACAAGTGTGAACACAAGCTGAAATGGAGGGAATCCTTTGGGGTCACTATCCCACCTACTTCTCCCTTTGGGATTTTGCTTCATGAGCGATGGTTGTATCAGTTAGGATGCATTACCTTATGGACAACAGGAAAACCAACCAGCAACTAGCTGCAAAGCTCAGAGACAAATCTTCAGTCCCAGATGATGCGCTCATTCACGACTTGGTTATTTTCCATGTTTCTTCCTGGCTTCACCCGAAGCCCGCTTCTTTCTTTGTTCCCAAGACGCAGACCAATGGCTCCTGTGGCAATGCGTCTTCTTGTCTCCTCCAGCAGATGTGAAAGCTCCTTTTCCTGAGATTTCTCAGTGTAAGTCTTGCGACTCCTTCTGAATTGGCTAAGGGTACAGAACTGCTCCGAATCAACTTTCTGAGCCGAAGTTATAAGCTCTCCTCTGGGAAAGCAGATGGAAGCCAGACCATTAGGAAGGAGAGTGGTGGACGGCAAAGAGATTGCCAACCAACATCCATTATGAGATTTCTGCTTGGTCTTCTTGGCGTTTGAACATCAGTAATCTATTAAGATAGTGACTTGGCCTCCTGCCTGTGCGTTTGAAGAGCCCCCTTCAGCAAATTCTTACCCTAGGAAACCCATTCACTACCACTGTCTGCATGGCCTCTGCCCAAAAATCTAGACCTAATTTATTTAACAGGGCACACAAGTGATAGAATTTTGATAACACTCTTAACTTTAGAGCACGTATAATTGAGGGAAATATTATTTATGAAAATGTATCCGTAAATGCATTCCTTCATATTCCTTCATGTATTCTAATATCTCTTTATTCACCATTCTTTTTTCCATCCATCCCATCAAAAATATATTGTTAAATATCTGCCATGTGCCAGCCACTGTATAAGTAACTAAAAACCGCTGCTTCCCTCAAGTCCAAGTCACTGTTATTTTTTCTGTTGTGTGTTGCTAGTCAGTTCCTATTTCCTTGTGACTTTCCTTTTCCAAATATCCTTCGTTTGTCACTATTCCTCGCCCTGTGTATGACTGCTATATTTCTTTTACTTACCGAGGCCATCTTGCACTCCACAAAATTTGTAACAAAACCATTTGTTGCACGTGTACCTGGGGTTGCCTACACAAACATATTTCATGATGACCAGAAGAACACTGATGCTTTCTAAATAATTTCTCAGTTTCACTGTGGCAAAGACTAAAATTTTTTTTACTGAATTCATTGAGGGTGACGTTGGTGAATAGAATGATATAGGTTTCAGGTGTATAATTCTATGATACACTGTCTGTATGTTGTATTGTGTGTTCACCACCCCAAGCCACGTCTCCTTTCATCGCCATTTGCCCTCTTCTACCTCCTCCCACTCCCCCTTTCCCTCTCGTAATCACCATACTGTTGTCTGTGTCTGTGAGTTTTATTTCTTTGCTTAATCCCTTCACCCTTTTCACTCAGTCCCCCAAGCCCTGTTCCCTTCTGACGGCTGTCGATTTGTTCTCTGTATCTATGAGTCTGTTTCTATTTTGCTTGTTAGTCTATTTTGTTCATTAAATATGACATATAAGTAAAATCACATGGTACTTGTCTTTCTCTGACTGGCTTATTTCCCTTAGCATAATACTCTCCAGGTCCCTCCATGCTGTTGCAAAAGGTAAGATTTCCTCCTCCTCCTCCTCCTCCTCCTCCTCCTCCTCCTCCTCCTCCTCCTCCTCCTCCTCCTCCTTCGAGTAGAATTCCATTGTGTACATGTTGGCAAAGACTTCTTAAGCAAGGAGTCTTCGATTCTACTATGGCCAGGAGAAGGAAACCTATATTCTTCTTTCATGGAAGGAAGAAATGTCTCCCGCCTGCCTCTATGCCTGAGAAGTTGCACAGGAACATCAGGGCAGTGGAGAGGGAGTAGATTTGGAATCAGACAGACCTGCGTTTGGACTCCTGACTTGCTATTCACTAGCTCTGCTCCCTTGACTCCTAATCTCCTGGAGCCACAGATCCCTTTTCTGTTAAATGGGACCACGCTTCCTCCCGCAGGAACAGTGGGGAGCTTTACCTTAGGGGCATGCGAGAGCATTTAGCACATCGCTCGGGGTGCAGTGAGCGTGCTCATATCTCCTTTTCTGTTCCTTCCTTTTGACCCAAAGGATGCTCTGTCTACATAAGAATGGGTCATAGGGTCATGGTTGGGAGAAAGCTTTGGGCAGAGACTTTTAGCATGTTTTCAATACTGCCATTTATCATAGGGTACAAAGGACTATGTGGTTTAAAAAAGAGTTAAAAATATGCAGCTAATATAATTTTCATCATTAAGAATATTGCCATAAAAATGAACTTGTATGCATATATGCATAACCCATGGACACAGACAATAGGGTGGTGGAGGCCTGGGGTGGGGGCTGGGGGTGGGCTAGAAGGGGTCAATGGGGGAAAAAGAGGGATTTATGTAATACTTTCAACAATAAAGATTTTATATATATATATATATATATATATATATATATATATATATATAAAATAATAAAAGCATAATATGCTAATTAGACCAGACGTCCTTCCGGACGAACCTTCCGGACAAAGCCAGGGCTTCGAGGGAAGCCTGGGTCCCGGGTGCCAGAAGGAAGCCGGTGCCAGCAGCCAGTGGAAGGAAGGCCTACTCTCGCACGAATTTCGTGCATCGGGCCTCTAGTATGTGTGTGTGTGTGTGTGTGTGTGTGTGTATTATATATATATATATATATATATATATATATATATATATATACATATACACACATACATATACATATATATATAAAAGAATATAGCAAATGGTGAGCTGTTGCCTTCTTGAGCAAAGTGACATATTTTGAACATTTGTCGCTAACGAAGCTCTCAGTTGCCTAGTTTGTACGGAAGTGTTTGTAATGTTAGAAGATCAACAAAGAAGTAGCCATTGTCATCTAATGTAATGAAAGAAAACAATGTTTATTCAGCGGCCTCTATGAGCTAGGGACTATGCTATGTACTTCCTGCCTTCACATATAGTTTTTAATCCCCCTAATAAAACAGCCCAGATTCTTGGACCTCAATGTAGAGAGAGGAATGAGATATTAGGGGGGGGCCTTTGCAAGCTTTTCTGTTTCATCACTGGTATCTCTAGCAGTTGTTATGGGAAATCTCTCCGGAAAGCCAAGCATCACAATCGGTAATGCTTCACACATAATGTGCCCGCTCGCAGATGAGGTTACAATCTGCTTCTCACATCCACGCTGAGAAAGGCAGGCCTTGCCGATGCCTGTTGATGCCTCTGGACCTCTCCTTCCACGTTCATGATGCAAAATCTGAATTTGCGCCAATTTCTAAAAGATGACTCTGCGCACCAAATACTATACTTTTACAAGCTACTATTTCAACATTACTTTCTACTACTTTCCTACAAGGAAGACACATTTCATGAATTTAGCTCATGCAAGTTCTATGACCTGCTAACTAAAGGAAGTCCCCAGAATTCATCCACGTCTCTCACTGTTCTCTGCCACAGCTCTGACCGCTGTTATGTCTCTGCTGCAAGAGTATGAGATGTTTTGAGTGCTTACGATTTATCAGACGCTGTTTGGGGGGGCGTGTTGTCCATATGATCACATTTAATCCTAATAGCATCTTTGGAGGCAGGAAGTACTTGCAAGCCTATCTTCAGATATACAAACCGAGGCACCAAACAATTACAGATTTGGCCCACAACTTGTAAGTGACAGAGCTGGGAAGTCAAATGCAGGCGGCCAGACTCTGGTGCTCACATGCTGGACCACTGCCCACTTCTTTTGCTCTGACATTTATGCAAGAGTTTCCTGTTTGTCCTGCATCCTCTTGACCTTCTAGGAATCTTCACCCTGCAGCTTTGTTCAAGCTCATTAGGATCCTACTAGAGGCCCATGCACGAAATTCGTGCAAGGGGCTCGGCCCTGGCTGCCACACGGCACTGCAGCCCCGCCCACTGGTCCTTCCAGAAGGTCATCCCGCCTTTCAGTCTAATTACGTAGCATATTAGCTCTTTATTATATAGGATCATCCTCATGTTTGAAACTCCTAATGGCTCTTTTCCGCCTTCAGCATGAAGTCCAGATCCTCATCATGCCCACAAGGCTCTGCCTGGTCTAGCCTTGCCCACCTTCCAGCCTCATCTTGCTGTGGTCGCTCTTTTCTCTCTAGGTCCATGGCCATCTGCTTACACAGTGAGTTACGTGGTGCTCCATCTTCCCACAAGGGCCTTTGCAAAAGTGGGCTTTCCTGGGGTTGCTGAAATTTCTCCCCTTGCATTTTTGTATCCTGAGTTTAATTCTAATCTTCCCGCCAGTGGCTACTCCCCTGGTTTTGGACATCATTCACTCCTCTTCCACTTGTTTTCTTCCTCCTCCCTGATTCTCCCCTCCCATCTCCTTGTGGGCTTCTTCCCCCCCTTCCCGTTGTACCTCAGAGATCTACCATCAGTTCCTGGCCTCTCCTCCTTACCCCTCATCTACCCATCCTCAACTCATAAACTCTTCCTCCGTTAAGCAAACCTATGGCTTAAACTAAGGCTGCTGTGGATTATTGCCAACTCTCATTCTCAAACTCCGTGCTGGGTTTTATATGCTGATTCCGCTGACTTCTAGATGTCCCTCCTGGACATGCGCACAAAGACTGCAAAGTCAACACGTCCCAAACTGTGTCCATTATCTTTGCTGGAAAACTGCCAGCTGCTCCCGTATTTCCACAGTGAATGGTGTGTCCATCCGCCTGGACATCTGTACCGGAACCTCAAGGTCATCCTTACCTTTCCATGTTGTTTACCAGGTCTTTGCATCCAATCATAGAACCTTTAGATGATCAATTGGCACCTAGTAAGAGATATAGATGTTAAAGATTCCTCTTGTTATTATTTCTACTGAACCCACTGGCCACTTAGGAATATTGTTGTTTTACCAACATTGGTAAAACATATTTTAATTGCATTAGCCAACCTTTTCTTAGTTAAGAAGTCTAATTCGGCTATCCAAACTGCCTCCTCGGCAGTTCACCAGGAAGGGTACTAGAATAAATTATCAGCTACCAAGAATAAATCATCATCATCTTCTCTTTTTTTACTCTGAAAAAAGAAATCTCTTTTTACTTTGAGAAAAAGAAATCATTAAAAAAGATTATTTTCCTCTTCTTTTTTTCCTCTCTAACCAGTGAATGGACATCAAAGTGCAGAGTGTTTGACAAGAGGACCAGTTGGTTCCATTCAAGGGCACGTTATGAATTGTTCATTTTTGACAGGGGGAGCAATTCATTACTTTTTGTTTATGTAGCACCTCCCGGGGGCCGCTCCTAAGTGGTTCTCAAAAGGCTTCTTCTCCCTGGAACACACTTGTCCTTTGGGGTTCCCAGGGACAGGGGATCGTGTGTGCAAATAAAATAAACTCACCCTGAAGGCCAGTAATTTAGATTAATAAAGAGCTATGTTTATACAACTCCATTAACAAAATTCTCCATGGCAAGTTGAACCCAAGTTTCTCAGGCCGCATAGCCATTTCTAAACAAGACTAGATGGAGGATGTTAAGGCTGCGGGTCTATGAAATAAGGAGAAAGTCTCTTCAGAGTCCTCAGACACTTGTGATGTATCCTGGGACTCCCCTGCCCCCCACTTCTCAGGAAACCACTCAGAAGTTGAAGTGGCTTGAATTTGGAAGATTCTGTATCTGTAGGAATTTGCTCAGACCCCTCTATCCATCCATTCATCCTTCTTCTCTCCATTCATTCGCACACTTTTGCTTATTCCCAGCTCCTACAAGAGAACCAGCCAGGAAAAGAAAAGCATTTCAGGGATTAGAGACGCCTACATTACATAACACCCAGGAGCTTTGATCTGAATCGTCATTGAAACCATGTGAGACAAGTAGGGCTTAGTTTAATTCTCTCCTACTTTTTCTAAAAAGAATGAAGACCCACAGCAGTTATAAGATTTGCCCAAAGGAAAGAAAGCTGCTGTTTCCTGGATACCTATTCGGTCCCAGACAAGATGCGAGGACTTTTCGTATTCATAATTTGCATGGTGTAGGGCAGTGGTCGGCAAACTCATTAGCCAACAGAGCCAAATATCAACAGTACAACGATTGAAATTTCTTTTGAGAGCCAAATTTTTTAAACTTAAACTTCTTCTAACGCCACTTCTTCAAAATAGACTCGCCCAGGCCGTGGTATTTTGTGGAAGAGCCACACTCAAGGGGCCAAAGAGCCGCATGTGGCTCGCGAGCCACAGTTTGCCGACCACGGGTGTAGGGAATACTGTGAACTGTGTGTGCGTCCTGTGATGGATGTGGAAAGAGAGCCGCAGGAAAGTTCCAGAATGGCTGTGGTCAGCAAGCAGCAAGTGGGAAGCTGCAAAGTCTCTTGTCTTCCTATGGCCTCACGCTGCCTCGCCTGAGACCACCAAGGGTCAAGGTCCTCACCCTCTGGCAAGCCCGTCCCTCTGCGACATCCTGGCTTTCTTCCCCTTTCCTCCCAAAGTTTCAAGAAGAAGGGCCAGAAAGGAAAACCACAGCGTCAACATGAATAGCTGAGGGAGGGCTGGGCTGGGAGACAGGTCCGTGGGCGTGTGTGGCTGTGTGAAGATAACGTTTCCCACCAGGGCCCGGGAGCCGGGGTGTGTGTGGGGGTGGCCCTCCCCCCAGGCCTGCCTTTCCCCCCTGGGGCATTTCTTGACCAGTGGTTGACAGCCTTGTCCTCCTCCTTCACATCCCTCCCCCCACCGCCCTGCTCTGAGAGGTCTCTGCAAACTCCTCCTGGAAGCTGGGTTCTCCTCGGCTCCGGTGCTGGCTCTCAGTAGCTCCTTTTCTGCCTGGATACCGGCCCCTCTTGACTCTAGCTCCCATCTCTGCAGGGGGGAGCCCAGAGTAGCTCCTGCTGCCCAGGCCTTGTCTGAGCATCACCGCTCCGGTTCCCGAAGGTGCCCGATGGCCCTCTGCATCTGGTCTCCCCACCCAAGTACCTCTTGCACCTTCTACCCCATCGTAGCAACATGCCGCAGTGTCTCCTTGTCAAAATGGATCGAGGCAGGGACTGATGCACTTATTGCACAGCCTTTTGGTTTCTTTGAGTGCCTACCCGAGTAGCAGACCCTGTGCTAAGTGCTGGCACACAAAACACAGAAAACAAACTCCCAGTCTTCACAGAGCTTCCAGACCACGATGGTAGATTGGCGTGTGGCTGCAGGTGGGATCAGTCAGATTTTTCTTTGCGTGGTGCGTATTCCCCCATTATAACTCTGCTTTCTTCCGTCTGCTGTGAAATATATTTCACACATCGGTCGCCTCCTTTTGAGTCTGAGCTCCCAGTCACTTTCTCATTCATCTCTGCGGCCCTCCCTGCTCTGGGAGGCTGGTGGCACAGAGAGGGTGCTCAAAAAATGGTGCTTGAATATAAGTGAATGAATTTATTTAAAAAATATTTTTATTGGTTTCAGAGAGGAAGGGAGAGGGAGAGAGAGATAGAAACACCAATGATGAGAGAGAATTATTGATCACTGCCTCTTGCACGCCTCCTCCTGGGGATTGAGCCCACAACCCAGGCATGTGCCCTTGACCCAAAATGAACCCGGGACCCGTCAATCCACAGAGCAACACTCTATCTACTGAGCCAAACCAGTAGGGCTAAATGAATGAATTTAGAGGCCAAGGTGTGGATGATAGAACACCCACCTCTTCCTAGCTGTGAGAGTAGATCAGCCTTGATCCCTTACTCATTACAGTGCTGTATAGTTAACCGCAGGTGTACTTGAAACAGGCTGTGAACTTGAAACCAGTTCCTTGGAAGAAAGGAAGAATTAGTAACACATTTCGAGGGTTTAGCCTTATGTCAGGCACTGTCTGAACACTCCGTGAAATCTACCATGATCTTCCCATAGATCCCAGGGTAGTACTGTTATCCTTGCTTTACAGGTAAAGATACTGACGCATGCAGGGGCGGGGGGGCGGGGGGGGGGCGGAGAGGGGAGTAAGGTGCTTCTCGAAGGCCAGACAGCTGGTCTGCAGCAACACTGGAGTTTGAACTCTGACCTGGGTATGTTCAGAGCCCACCCTACAGTGTTTCCAGCTCATTCAAGGCGGAAATATACATCTGGCTCAGGATCCAATCGTCATTTCCTTTCGTGTCATTCCATTTTAGATCACCCCGGATCCTCCAGAACCCTGGAATTGTCCTGGCGAAGGAAATCACAAGCCGGTGAGACACGAGTTTATTTCTGCTCTACTTTTAAATGTGCCAGAAGCGAATTTCCCCCCAAACGCAGTGAACTTTTCAGCTCTTCCTGGCGGAACTGCGTGCGGTCGATCAGGATGGGGCTGGTCGGCGAGCATCCATGGGATGTCAGTTCTCTCCACAAGCTCCTATCTGTCCGGGGCCGCCGTCAATAAAGCCCTTTAAGCTGATCTGTACATTGGGGGCCGGCTGGCGAGGCACGTGCCATGAAGCACCCCTCCCCAATAATCAAACTCTTGTCAGCCGCGCTGAATGAGAGCCTTTCTCCCCGGAGAAGTATATGTTTGTTTGCTGGCATGGGCCTAATGACTTAAAGAAAATGCCGGAAGCCAGCGCTGCTCTCCGCCCTGAAAGGAACATTGGCCCTTTGTTCCCGAAACGCATTTGCAGGCCGGCTTCTGAGGCGGGCCTTGCAGTCCCTCCCGGGTTATAGGCCTTTGTGAGCTCCTGGCATCGAAGAGCAGAGGGTTTTCTTTTGCCTTTTTTCTCCCGCAATGAATCCATCATTGTATTGAACACGTTCTCCCTCGATTTTGATAAAAACAACCACTCACCAAGCCAAGTAGAGTGGAAAGATGAGGACCCGGAGTAAAATTCGCTATCCTTGTAGGCTGTTCAGTGTGAAAGGGTGCGGCACGTGGGTATGGAGGCCGGAGCCCCAGTATATTCTTTCTTTCTCTTCGTTCAGGAAGAGCATTCACACTTGTTTTAGTAACTGCAATGCCGCTCAGATGCACAGGGTTTAAAACCATTTTCCACGGCATCTATACACACACCGCCTTTTGATTTCCTTCCTCTTTTATTTTTTTAGTATTATAAGTTTTTATTCCCAATGATTTCCTTAACAGGCCTGTGGGGCCGACTTTGAGAGGCAATGTAGTATAGGGCCCTGGGGTAGACGGAGGCCTTACAAACCCGCTTCCTTCCCATCTCTTTGTGATGTAGGGGAGGTCTTCATCTCTCTGAACCTCACTGCCTTCTACCTGCAAAATGGGAGTCAGGTGACTATTTAGCCTACCTGGTTGTGAAGAGGGCAGAATCAGGCAGGCGAGGTGCCTAGCACATCACGCCAGAGGCGCTTAACGAACACCTGCCTTCCCCTCCCTCACCTGCCTGGAAAGGTAAGGACCCTGAGTAGCAAGGAAGTTAATAGACAAGCTGTATGCGTTTTGCTGGGGCTGCCGGAGCAAAGGAGCAGACTGGGTGGCCGAAACAACCGATACAGATCCTGACTCCTTCACAGTCCAGGAGGTGGAATCTAAGATCAAGGTGTTGGCAGGTTTGGCCTCTTCTGAGGCGTCTGTCGCTGGCTTAGAGATGGTTGTCTTCTCCCTGTGTCTTCACATGGTTTTCCCTGAGTGTGTGTGTGTGTGTGTGTGTTTGTGTGTGTGTGTGTGTGTATCTGTGTCCTAATCTCCTCTTATTCTTTTAAAAAATATATTTTTATTGATTTCAGAAAGGAAGGTAGGGGGAGAGAGAGATAGAAACATCAATGATGAGAGGGAATAATTGATTGGCTGCCTCCTGCATGCCCCACCCGGGGGATCGAGCCCACAACCCAGGCATATGCCCTTGACCAGAATTGAAGCCGGGACCCTTCTGTCTGCAGGCCGACGCTCTATCCACTGAGCCACACCAGCTAGGGCCTAATCTCCTCTTCTTGTAAGGACACTAGGCATGTTGCATTAGGGTCCACCCGAATGGCCTCATTTTAATTGCCTCCGAAAAGACCCTGTCTCCAAATACAGTTGCGTGCTGAGGTCCTTGAGGGTTAGGACTTCAACATAGGAATTGTGGGGGGACACAATGTGGCTGTAACACAAGGAGCACCTGGTTGGCTCCAGTGAAAACATGCATATGATTTTATATACAAAAGAGCAGGTAGTTCCCTCTCAGTCTCCCTTCTCCAAATTCTCCGAGTGAGCAGCATGCAAGCTGCATGGGACTGTCCTTCCCCCAGTTTTATTTGTCCTAAGTCTGGTCCCAAGCCTCATTACTCCATCAAGATGGAAAGCCCCTTGAGGACAGGCTATTACTGCCATGTTCGTGGCTCCCAGCTCGTGTTCACCATGGTGGGTCCAGGAGAAGTACTTGGAGTTGGTTCATTTGGTACACCAGGCATCCCGGTCACACAGTGTTGCATGCCTAGACTATAGCTATGTTCTCAGTGAACATTCATGCATTCCTTCAGCGAACATGCACTGAGCACGCGTAATACAGTCTTTGCTCTTGAGGAGCTCGCAGTCTACTGGGAAGACAGACTTACAGACATCATTTCAGATGAATAAACATGGTTTCATTGAAGTGTGTTGAAGGTAGAGAGTAGCAAAACTATAGATAGGAGCGGGTTGGAGTCTGGAAGGAGAGGCAAGGGGTCCAGGAAGGCTAGAATTCCAGACTTGCCGCTGAAAGCACAGGCCACAGGTCAGCATCATGGCATCACCTGTGAACTCATTGCAAATGCAGACTCTCAGGCTTGACCTCGGACATGAGGGCTCAGAATCTGCTCTGTTCTCAGACTCACATCAGACATTGGAAATGAAAGTGCCCACACAGGATAGAATATCAGTGAGTACATGGGTGAGTGTAAGACGAGCCGTATGGTTCTTAGTCCACATTTTACTTTCTCATCAGGGCTGTGGTAAGACTATCATTCCTACCAGTATTTATGCAGCAGCTGCTTGGTCTTCCCACAGCTATTTAATACTTCAACACCCAGTGAGGGATCAACAGCGTCTCTATTTTACTGGAGAAAAAACACGGTACAGAGAAGTGCCTCGCTGAAGGTCCCTTGGCTGACCGTCCCAGGGTCGAGTCTGAGCCCCAGTCCTGCCACTTGAGCCTGGGAATTTCCTGGGTCTCTTCACGGGGTCCAGCCAAGGCCAAGGTGAATGCATTGGCGATGCTGAGGTTCAGAGCGTTATGGGGCAGAGGGCCACCTTCTTCCCTGTGGGCCTGGTGACAAAGTCCATGTTATACTGGAAGGGAGCTTTTGATGGTGAGGGTGGGGAGGAGGGGCCTGGGGGAAGGAGCAGGGAATTCGTTATTTGCCCCTTTTCCCTTACACGTGGGCAGAGGGGGCACGGAGCTTGGCACCCAGGGTGCTGGGGCGATGTTCCTTAGCAGAAGGTAAGGTGCCTTTCAGGGCCCACCGAGCATGTCTGGAGCATTGCTCCCCTGGCGCAATCTCTGTATTCTCAGCCGCATGGCTGTGTGCAGGCCACCTACCTCTTTGAGGCTTAGTTTCCTCACTTTCATTTTCTCACCAGGGCTGTGGTGAGATTGCCGTTCCTACCAGTGTTTATGCAGCAGCAGCTGCTACAGGGCAACTGGTGCACCTGCTGGAGAGACTAGAAGGACAGCCACGGTGGTGCCCACTCAGGGCTCCCAGGGACACTCGGTGTGAGGGCTGTGCTGGCTCAGAGTAGGACCCCTGGAAAGGCTCATGGAAGGAGCCAGCAGTTCTGAAAGCGTTTTGTAGATGGACTTGAATGAGCTGCACGCACAGGAGCAGGGTCACCCTCCAGGGGCTGGGGCACCCGCCAGCTCGCCCAGGAATCTGTCTCCCCAACTACCAGGCCTGGGCCGTGGGCGACTTTCTGCAGGCCCAGCGGCCGGCTTTGCAAAGAGGAGCAGACAGCACCCTCTGTTCAGGTCTTGGGGCGCCTCTCGCCAGAGCCCATGGGGTTTGGAGTCAGAGAGCTATTGAGGGGAGCCACAAGGACACGTGCTCTCCCTGCGGCCGGCACAAGGGGAGGTTGTTCCACAGCAGCCGGCAGCCGGCACATGCGGTCAAAGCAGCTGAGGGAGAAGAGTCATCAAAACACCCGGGAGACAGCGCTGGCACGAGCAGCAGATCAAGACGCGAGGGTGGCGGCCGGGCACACTGGCCCCTTCACCCAGCGCTGGCAGCCACGCTCTCGCCATTGTCCGGGCCCACGGGCTGTGACGATGGAGACTTGCTTATTTTTCTTGTGGAAGAAAGGACTGATGTTCGAGGAAAGAGGGTTTGTGTTGTATGGACAGTGACTGCCAAATGAAACCCTTTGGTTGGGAAAATAGTGAGGCGCACATTCAAACTGGCCCTTTGTCCCTGGGAGTGGAGGAGATGGGGGAGGGGGGACTCCATCTCAGATCTGGTCCCTCTGGGCCTTCCTGCCACTGTCCTTCCTGCTGGAGGCCAAACTGGCGGCCAACGATGTCCATGGCTGACCCGGCTTCAAGTCAGACTGCTCCCGTCCCCTGAGGCTGTAGCCACCCGTCTCTTTGGGTGCCCTCTTACCCTCCCAGCCTCTGAATGATAAGCATCCCCTATCCCGGCCGGTGTGGCTCAGTGGTTGAGTGTCAACCTATGAACCAGGAGGTCATGGTTCAATTCCCAGTCAGGGCACACGCCTGGGTTGCAGGCTTGATACCCAGTGTGGGGCTTGCAGGAGGCAGCCGACCAATGATTCTCGCTCATCACTGATGTTTCTGTCTCTCTCTCCCTCTCACTTCCTCTCTGAAATCAATAAAAATAAAAATAAAAAATAGAAGTAGCCCCTAAATTTTTACTTGGGAGAGGATTGAAGGAGGCAGTCCCTGTTAGTGAGGAGGGGGTGAAGGAATTGGGGAGGGGATTTTACTATCCTCTTTTTCAGAGATAAACGCTAGTAGACTTTCCTTAGGTGTCCGTCAGAGAGTGTGAGGAATATATACATGTGCGTTTTTCTTGCCAAAAGCAATCATATTCTAAATATGCCTCTGCACCTTGTGCTTCCCTTAATAAAGTAGCGAAGAGCTTTTTATTATCAGCATGTAGAAATCTGCCTAATTCTTTTTAACAGCTGCATAGCTTTCTGTAATTCAGTCAGGCTTGTATTATTTTCAACGAAAACATTGCATAAATAAATAGTAATATATATGTCTTTGAAAATATATCTGCACAGCAATTTTTTTCTCTGTTTCCTTTTCATTGAGTTTATTGGTACAGTGAATTTCAATAAGCCTAGGAATTGCTGGATTAAATAGTATGTGCAGTGTTTTTAAAAAACAGATATTGCCCTATTGTCCTATAAGGAGAGTGCCTTCAATCGTGAATAGCTGTTTCTCCCCACACTTATCAACACGGAGTATTACCCAATTAAAAAATGGCTGATAAGATAAGTGATAACTGGTATCTCCTTATTTAAATGTACATTTCTTTATATGAATTATGCTGAGTATTGTTTCATGTGCATTAACCACTTGAATTTGTCCTTCTTTATAGCGTCTGCTTCTATCTTTGTGTTGGATTTGAAATCCGGTTTTGATGGCCCCGATTTCCCCTTTCACACAGAATCCCTCCTTGTCCATCAGGTGGAGGTTGAGTAAGTCAGGTGAGGGGAGAGTGATTTAACTCTGTGCTCCTCAGGCTCTGGAACAGCGAGTTATAAATTTCTTCCCACCCCTTCCGCCTGAGCCCTCCTCGGAAAATGAAAGGATTGCAACCTGATCCTGCCTCTTGCTCTTTGATGCTCATTGCATTCTTGGTGGATTAAGGGTGTCCAGTTTCCTCGGGAGGAATGAAATATGGCCAACTAAGTGAGGAGAGGGCAAGCCCCTTCAGCAACCTCCTTAATGGGAGTTTTTATGGGGTGTATTTTCACCTCATTGAGCTTTTTATTTCACTAAGATTCTTTCATCCACCCAAGCAGGTGAAGAAAATGGGCAAATGATGGCAGAGAGAGGAAGAGCTTTAGGAACTTGTAAAGAAAGAGAAAGCCCCAAGAAGCTGTCTCATATTTATTTACATATAAGGTCCAACAAGCCATCAGACAGATAGCAAAAGGGTGAAAATTGTTATTCTTGATGAATAGTGTGGCTTGTAAATTAGGTGATTTATTAAGAGAACTGGGCAATTTACTTAGCTATTCGTTTCATCATTCCTGGGGAGTGGCACCCTTCCCAAATCACCATTCATTCATTCAAAAGCTTGAGCATCTATATTAGAAGTCCTGTCTTTAGCCAGTTAATCCAAATTTTTTTTGAAGAAGGGAATGATTTACAAAATACATGTATAATTAATTTATTTTGCTTGATTCAAAACTTATGTCTATATATCCATTCACCTGCCTTCTGAAACGAGGCATTTGTGTATTGGTTTTTATCTTTCTTGCAACACACACACACACACACACACACACACACACACACACACAACAAGCCACACCTATAATGCATCATCCATGTTTCTTTAAAATGGGTCAGGTGCTTAGAGATACTTTGAAGCAATTTGATTTTAGAATTCTAACTTTGTACAATGTTTTTCCTCCAATATTGACGATTGTTTTGTCCGCAATTAATTCAACAAAGGATTCTTAAAACCAACTTGCCTTCATCAAATTTTCCCCAAAGAATTCAACTTCAATTTCATAAAAACAGTAATTTTCTTTTTTTAAATATTCAGATTCTGCAGGATTACAGATTATTTAATTAAGTTACATGCTCATAGTACCAGCTAACTTTGAGGGCTTGTGCTCTGCCAGGTGTTGTGTTCAGTGCTTGACCTGAATTCACTTATTAATCATTACAACCAGCCTGTGAGGCCAGTAATAGGATCCCCATTTCCCAGGGTGGGGGTGGGGGGGGGAGAATGACATGAACTGGCTTGAGAAAAGCATACTGATGACTCTTGATGAGAATATAACTTAATGGATGGGTCCAGAAGTGTGCAATACAATAGCACACAGCCAATGAGCGTTAGCCCTTGTTGGGCGGGACAACTCCAAGGCATTTTCCATACAGACTCCCAGAGTTGCCCGGAGAGATGGAGTCCTAATTGTCCACAGCATCTGCTTGCCCAATAACATACCTTTTAAAAAATATATTTTTTATTGATTTCAGAGAGGAAGGGAGAGGGAGAGATAGAAACATCAAAGATGAGAGAGAATCACTGATGGGCTGCCTCCTGCGTGCCCTCCATTGGGGATCGAGCCCTCAGCCCAGGCATGTGCCCTGACCAGAATCGAACTGTGACCTCCTGGTTCATAGGTCGACACTCAACCACTGAGCCAAGCCGGCTGGACCCAATAACACACCTTTATCAGCTGCCTTCCCTTCTCTCTCACTTCTTCACACGCCAACAGGTAATTCCTGGTCAGGCCCAGCTACCTAATTTACAGGGACCATTGCAAATTGAAATGGAAGGGCCCCTTGTTGAAAAATTATTATGAATTTCATGACGATGACAGCAGAGCATTAAGCCAAGCACAGGACCCTTCTGAACACAGGCCTTGAGTGGCTGCTCAGGTTGCGTGCCTACGAAGCTGGTCCTATTGCACGCATCCTTCCCAAATAAACTACTTGCACTTCCCCGACTTGGGGTTTGCATCTGGGGAACCCACCCTGAGACACAGAGATATCCCACAAATATCTCACAAGGAAGACAACTGCATTTTCATTAATTAGATGCCTGGCCACCTTTATATTGTTCTTAATTTTTTGGCTATGTGTTCTTCAATTGCTTCTACGTGGCAATAGTTTTCTGATATTTTCCATAAGGAGAATGGAAAGATAATTCAGTGTTTCCTCTAACATGATGGCATAGAGTCCTTTCTTTTTAATCATTGATAGCTTAGAAAAGTTTCAACTTCAAAGTCCATTATTAATAATGTCTCGTGAATTTTCAGGATTGTTCCCAAGTTTTGGAAAATCCTCATCACGTTTCCTTCATACCTGAGCAATCTGATTTCAGGCCACTTCCTGTGCACTGGCTAATCTTAAAGGCTATGTTTAATTAATTTTCTAATGCTGCTGGACAAATTATACACTTGGCAACTTAAAAATCACATAAACATATTATCTTACAGTTCTGTAGGTCAGAACATCAATACAGATATTGAGAAAAGCACACTGATGTTGGCTGCAGTAAAACCAAGGTGTCCGCAGGGCAGCATTCACTTCCGGAAGCTCCAGAGGGAGTCTGTTTCCTTGTCTTTTCCAGCTGCTAGAGGCCACTCGCATTTCTTGGCTGGTGGCCCCTTCCTCCATCTATAAAGCCCGACAAGTCCTGTATTCAATTTCCCTCTGATCCATTCTTCTGTCTCCTTCTGTTTTTAAGAACTCATGTGATTACCTGGGGCCCACCCAGAAAATCCAGGAAAATCTCCCCATCTCAACATCTGTGCTCTTCATCAATCACATCTGCAAAGCCCTCCTGACTGCACCAGGTACCATATTCACTTGTTCCAAGGACTAGGATGTAGGCACCTTTTAGGGGAGGGAGAACCATTACTCTGCCTACCATACTCTTTCCACCAATAACATTATTAGCAGATTTGTCCTCCATGTCTTATTTTGTGATGTACTATGAAGTTTTTGTTTTCTTTGTCAGTGCCAGTTAAATCAGTAAGAAACTCAAGTATTTCCAGCCGAAACTGGTTTGGCTCAGTGGATAGAGTGTTGGCCTGTGGACTGAAAGGTCCCAGGTTCGATTCCGGTCAAGGGCATGTACCTTAGTTGCGGGCACATCCCTGGTAGGGGGTGTGCAGGAGGCAACTGGTCGATGTTTTGTTTCTCTCTCATCGATGTTTCTAGCTGTCTATCCCTCTCCCTTCCTCTCTGCAAAAAAAATCAATAAAATATATTAAAAAAGAAAAAAGAAACTCAATGTGTTTGTAGGATCCGCTCTTCTTCATTAATTGGACAATCAAATGATCCGAGAGCCTATTTATTATTCTATTCAATTTTTTTTTCTTTTTTCGTAGTGAATTACTACTTTGTTATGGTCTGATTTTTTTCTTCTTCTGGCAATTTACTTCTTGAGGTCTGTACAATTTCTCTTGATTTTATCATGTTTCGATATTGCTCTTCATATTCAGTTTTTTATCTCAACGTTTTCTTCATTGTTTAATAGATAAAAGATGACAAAGTGCTATCTTTAAGTATATTCACGTGAGGAGTCTTTCGTTTCTGACTTATTTAATTGACACAAATGTTCTTTATTTTGCAGTTTAAGTGACACGTTTCCCAAATTTATTCTGCAAATGCTGGTGGCCTCAGCAATGCCATTGACAAGGAAGGAGGTAAGAGTTTTCTATCTGGTTCTAGTTAAAATGCCTTTTTTTTTTTTTTTTTTTTTTGCCAATTTTACAAAAATGTATGGCCATCTGAACACAGTGCTAGAGCTGCTGCCTGGGGCCTGTAAGGGGCCTACTGCTTAAGCTTCTTTAGCTTAGACTTAGAGTGAATATATTCTGAGTGCTGTGGGCCACAATGGAAGGGAACCTCATACAGCCAGGAAGTGTCCGGAAAGACTTGGCAGAGGAAGCTGAAGCGTAAACTAAGTCTTGAAGGATGAGTGGGATTTAGCCAAGCATAGAAGGGAAAGCAGGGTCTCCTAGGTAGAGGTCATGACTTGTTTCAGCACAGAAGCCTGAGAGGGAAAATGACCGTCATTCAATGTGGGGGGCGGAGGAGAGGGAGAGGGAGAAGATCTGCAGGGAAGTCCCACCAAAGAGTTACAAACAGAGAAGACAGAGGATCTCTTCTAAAGTCACTTGGGTCCTGCCTTGAAGAGAAGTGGATGGGGGAGCAAGAGTGCCCACTGTCATATTTTTTCCCCCAAAGCAAATTCACAGCCACGATCCCTCCAGAGCAGGGCTACCACATAGAACTCTTGGTGACAATGGAAAGGTTTAGATCTGCACTGCCCAGGGTGGCAGCACCAGCTACATGTGGCTGCTGAGGGACTGAAATGTGACAAGGGCGACTGAATTAAAATTTTTATTTAATTTAAAAAAATTTGAATAGTCACATGCAGGGTGAGTCACTACCATATGGAATAGCACACCTCCAGACCCTCAGAGGAAGACTATGGGATAGACAGACACAATGGTGTAAGCTTAACAAACATTTTCAGTGTTCAAGGACTCATTCTAGGCATTGAGGAGGAATTTAAGCATTACAGGACCTAGTTATACCCCAATTTAATGGGACTTGTGATCAGGACAAGGCTTTGTGTTAAAAGGGATGAGCCCAACCGGCGTGGCTCAGTGGTTGAGCATTGACCTATGAATCAGGAGGTCACTGTTCGATTCCCCGTCAGGGCGCATGCTTGGGTTCGGGCTCGATCACCAGTGTGGGGCATGCAGGAGGCAGCCGATCAATGAGTCTCTCTCATCATTGATGTTTCTATCTCTCTCCATCTCCTTTCCTCTCTGAAATCAATAAAAAAAATATTTAAAAAAGGGATAAGGGGGTAGTAAGGAAATATTCAGTGTATGCAAAACAAAAAAACCCCACAAAAAAACAAAAACAAAAAAACAACCAAAAAAATACACCCAATAACAGTGAGGATGGATATGCATCACAACATGGTTGTAAACCACACAAATATGCAAGTGTACAAGACTGATGAAGAAAATGCATCCAAGCTTTGGTATAGCCTCCATCTCTGCAATGGAATGATATAAATAATGCAAAAGTGTATTTATTTCAATAGAAAGATGCTTATGATATAGTATCTAGTAGAAAAGCATATTATAAAAGGGTTATAAAAATTTTAATGAAAATATGCTTGGAGAAAGATCTGGAAGTCTATGCATAAAATACACATACCCATAGTGGTTATTGCTGAGTTTAAGGCAATTGCTTTATTTTTGTCTTCCTCTTTTTGTAACCTTAACAATATTATCAACTATTTTCCTGCAGTGAGTGTATATTGCTTTTACGGCCCTAAAATTAAGAAAACAATAAAATGTCTTATTTTAAAATGCTTGTGGAAGTGAAGTAGATAGCAAGATCTATTGTAGTTCAGAGAGAAGATACTCTCATAGGAGAGGGAGAGCATAGACAGGGACATCTTCTCACCGAAAATGAGTGTTGAAAGGAAAGGAGGAAGGTAAGGGCAGAAGACGTGTACAAATATTTCTTGAGGACTTACTCCGTGCTGAGTGTGAATATGTGCTATCTCTTTCGATCCTCACCATGACCAGATAAGGTAGATAGCATCATCATCCCATTTTACAGATGAGGAAATTGAGACACTGATTGGTTCAATGACCCTGGAGGTAAAATCAGAAATCTTGAAGACAGAGACTAGGGATTTGAGCCTTGGCTTGCTATCTGTTGCTCATTTTTGCTGCGGGGTAAGTTTCATAACGGGCTGGCCCCCATTCATGTATTGATTTGTGTAATGATTGTGTTTGTATAATGTGTGTGCAATGGCTAGACTAGGAGCTCTGTGGGACAGGGATTGTAGGTGTCAGGTCACAGTATCTACAGCTTTTAACAAAGAACCTGGCACACAATAGGCTCGGAATTACTGTTGCTGACCGAAGGAAGATGTATGAATTCCTGTCCATTTGACCCTCATAGAGAATGGGGAGAGACTCACAGGAGAGAATCGGCCTTACAGGGCTCTGCAAACTGTAGGATCATGTACTCATGTCAGGGGTTTTGATATCTGAATACTTTCCTTTATTGGCTCTTTTCAAGTCAAATAACTTTTTTTTTGGAACTGCTGATGATACTCTGACAAAGTAGATTTAATCTAGAAATTCTTGGAATGCAGCAGAGAAACACAAAGCATTTATTAGTTCTTAAACTGGGTGCTTAAGAGACTTTTTGATTCTTAATGGGATGATCAGAGCTTATTAATGCATATTTTTCAAAATGTTTTTGAAACATCTCTTATTTTAACCAAACTGAGATAAGTTGAGGCATGTGAGGTGAAATCTGCATGTTATTAGTTGCATAATCACTATCATCAGTCCTTAACACTGTGGTCAAGCTAAAGGAGACGGTTCTTTGCAGAACTGGGTGAGGGTGCGAGGACAGCTGGGTTCCCACGGGCTGCTGTTGTCAAACTGCTAATCACATTCTGAGAAACTTGGTTTATTTTTTTCTTTGCCATAGTGGCAGGCACATCATCTTTGTGTCAGGTGAACTTGGATGTTGTCCAATAGATAGTGACCTCAGCGGCACTCTGAAGAATATTCCATGTTTTTGTTGCAGCAAAGTAGGCAGACTCTGCTAAGCACAAAATATGGTGAACAAAGGAACTGCATGCTTTGCAGATCTTTCGGTATTCTTCAATGGGGCTGCTTTATAAGACACTGGCCGAGAAGTTTACTGAGGTTGAGTGTAACACAAGATTATTACACACAGAGCCCTACAGAGAGAATGAAAGACTTCCATGAATGCGATTAAATGCTAACGAGGGGCAGCAGACCTGATGCCATGTTGAGCGCATGTGCCTCAGTGACCTCATACAGTGTCCTGGCACTTTGGGGCATGGTATACCATTTCTCACATGACTACAATAGCATACAAATGCATGTGATTGCATGTGTGTGTGTGTGTGTGTGTGTGTGTGTGTGTGTGTTTCCTTTACTTTTCCAACATGCTCTAAAGTCTGGCAGATTTGTGCTTTTATATCTTTACTCTTAGGAAAAACCCATGGTCTCCCATTTCTCTCTCCTTTGTCAGTTGTGAAAATGTGGCATTATGGGTATGATTTGGGGAGAGAAATGTTGGATCCCAATGAGGCAACTTGGGTCTACTTGGCAGGGGCCTGTGTATGGCAAAGAGGGTGAGGTACTGGGAATGGGCTTTGGAGGACGCAAAGACCTGACAAGATGGCAGAGTCCTGTGAAGTGAGAAATGGCATTCCTCTCCCATGAAACCCTAAGGCTTCAGTGTAGTTTCTAAAATCACCAGATGTTAGAATTCTTTTTCTTGGAAATTGGCCGAGACTATAACGATATGACAGGTGTGAAAGTGGGAAGGGAGGTTGATGGTACTAAAATAGAAGTTGGGAAAGTCATAAGGAAGAAGTGGGATTCAAATGTATTCAATATTTGAGGGGTGGAGGGGTTGGGTTGGGTTTACTTAAGTCTCAGAGCTCCTAAGGGACAGCTCTGTAGCACCCTTGACAGTGCTTTCAGCTTACTTACTGATTTCACATGCTGCTACAAAAACAAACATATAAAAGTGTTAGTTCCAAATGTCATGGATTCTTTTATCATATTACAAATAAATGAACTGGAACTTTTTTTGATACATTAAGATGTATATAGCAAGGCATAGAGCAACCACATTCACCTTCAAAAACATAGTGAAAAATTAATAAAGAAATGAAAATGCTACATATGTAAAAGAAAGCAGTAAAGGAAGAATAGAGAAATAAAAAAGACATGAGACAGAAAACAAAGTTAAATGTCAGACGTAATCCAACCATATCAACAATATCATAGGTGTGAATAAGTGAAACAATCCAATCAAAAGGCAGAGGTTGTCTGACTAGATAAAAAAAAAATCCAACTAATATGCTGTCTACAAGCGACACACATTAGATTCAAAGATACACATAGATTGAAAGTAAAAGGATGGAAGAAGATATATCACACTCACAGAGACAGCACAAGTGTCCATCCTACAAAATAGACTTTAAAACAAAACAAAAAAAGTTACTGGAGATGCAGAGGGATATTTTATAAATATAAAGTGTTGATCCATCAGGAAGCTATAACAATTATAAACATATACATCTAACAAGAAAGCATCGAAATATGTGAAGCATAATCTGACAGAAATGAAGAAATAATTCGAAAGTAATAGTTGGAGAATTCAATATCTCATCTTATAATTTATAGAAAAGTTGGCAGACAATCAACAAGGAAGTATAAGAAATGAACAATACTATAAATCAATATATCTCACAGACATCTGTAGAATATTCCACCCAGTATTAGCAGTAGATACATTTTTCTCAAGTGCAGCATAGACTATATTCTAGGCCATAAAAGCTCAATGAATTTAAAGAGATAGAAATAATACAAAATATGTTCTCCCACCACAATGGAGTGAAATTAGCAGTCAATAAAAGAAAGAAATTTGAAAAACTCACAAATATGTGGAAATTAATCAACTTCTAAATAACCAAAGAGTTAAAGAGAAAATAAAAAGGGAAGTTAGAAAACACTGTGTGTGAAATAAAACATAAACTCAACATATCAAATTTATGGGATGCAACTAAAGCAGTGTTTAGAGGTAAATTTATAGCTGTAAATGCCAATATTAAAAAAGGATTAGGATTTAAAATCAATAATTGAACCTTCCACATTCAGAGACTGGAAAAAGAAGAATAAACTAAAATAAAAAGCAAGCAGAAGAAAGAAAAAAAGAAAAATTAGAGTGAAAATTAGAGACTAGAAAAAAACACACACCAATACCAGGGAGTCAGGAAAGCTACTTCTTTAAAAACATTAACAAAATTGACAAACCTTTCTTTAGATAGAACAAGAAGAGTGAAGACTCAAAAGAGCTGTGAGTAGTCAAATGCAGCCGAATTCAGTTAGAATAGGACTGGAAAGTGCTCATTGTCTTAGCAGCATTGTGGTCACCAGAGACCATCAGGAGCAGCTGAGTGACTAGGAAAGGAGATTGCAGGAGCCCGCCCAGTCAATGGGGAGGTGAGAAGTAGGGACGGCAAGTGAAGAAGGCTCTTTCTGGAGCTTTCTAGAAGAAAAATACAGTAGAAATAGAGAAGCAATTGGAGGGAAATGTTAGATGCAGAGCGTTTATATTTTAATATGAAAGGCAATTGGTGTTCTTTCTGGGCTCCCAGGACAGAACAGGGAATGGGAGGCCAGGAAGAAAGAGAGAAACAGGAACCACAGGAGGGCAGATGGAGGGGTGGCCATGCCGAGGAGGGGCCACACCTCATAGTCTGTGCTAGGCTCAATAGTGGCCCCCAACGATGTCCAGCTCCAGTCCCCAGAACCTGTGGATGTTACCTTTTATGGCAAAAGGGACTTCCCAGATGTGATTAAGTGCATCTTAAAAGTGGGAGATTATCTTGGATATTCTGGGTGGGCCTTCAATGTAATGTAATCACAAGAAAGAGGGAGCTCTGACTGTGGAATTCACCTTTCAAAACCCTGCTCAGCTGCCCCCTCCTCCAGGAAGCCTTCCTTGATGTTCTCCACCCCCAGCTTCCCTACCCCAGAGAGGAGCTTCCTCCCTTCTCTGCCAACCTGTGCTTTGCAGCACTAGTCCTATTACATGCAATGGAAGGCTCTTCTCTTTGTCACCATTTCATTGTCTCTCTCACTAGACCCTAAGTTCATGGTGTCTTGGTTATCCCTGTGTTCCCCATGCTTAGGAGAGAAGATCCACAAACAAACTGAAATAATCACTGAGGGCCGCTTACGTGAAGGAGTAATTCTGATCAGAGTGGTGATCGGGGATATGGACTGGTGGCATATTTAAGCCTCAAGCCTATTTTAGTCCTTCTTGGCTGATTTACATCCTTTCTCCAAAACCGGTTGCTTAAAAATTCATTGTCCAAAGTAAAAACACGGCGCAGGTTTCTTTCACCCAAGGCCAGCCCTACCTGATGGCTGGGATTATATTTCCTGGTTTTTGAGTGCAATCACCTCCGCGTCTTCATGCCCCACCACTGCCCAAACCAATAGCTTGTTTACTATCTATTGGCACCTCCATCAGGGGGCTGTTGCCCCCCTTCCTCACTTCACCTCTCCCTCCCAGATCCTGCCACCTGTTCTCCTGGGCATGAAAGAGCTCAAGTCCCGAGAGAGGCCTAAACTCTCTGTGAACCTCACGTCAAATCACGTAGTTTCAGAAAACGCAGACGCAGTTTGAAATTACAGTCAGGAGCCCATGGAAAAGAAATGACAGGAACAGCTGAAGGCCCCGCCCCCACCATCTTCGACTCCCCTGGCCCTGTCCCCCCACCCCCCCCTCCTCTTGAGCTCTTCAGCACAGAATTTGCTCACTGGGGATACGAAACCCGAGCCTTGCCCAAGAGTGCACACCACAGAGTGGGGCGTTGATTTGGTCCATCCAGGGCCAGCAGCTGCTGGAGGGGGCGGGGTGGGGGTGGCGGGCACTTGAGCTGCTCTCTGGAAGTCCTCAGGAGAGTTGCTGTTGGAGGGTCCTTGGGGGCTGCCCCCTCCTGTTTTGCGCAATCTATCTTTAGAGAATTGCAAGTTCATTTCTCAGAAGTGCCCCAGAGCCAAGGTGACTTCTAAACGGACAAACCACTTCCTGCAATCTTTAACTGAATTGGGGCTGGGGGGGTGGTGTGGCCACTGGAGGGGGCTCCATTCAGACTTGTCCACCCTCCTGTCTTTCCACAGCCCGCCCCTGGCCCTGGGCCAGGAGAGAGGGGGCCCTGGGTGGGTCACAGGCTGAAGTGCAGCCTTGCTCAAGGCGCTAGTCACTTAGGGATTCTGGAAGAGGGACAGGGCCCTGTTCAGATAAGCCATTTCAGATTAGACCCTCCTGCACGTAATCTCCAAGAGGCAGCAGGGACAGTCCCTTCTGCCCCCATACCCCCTCCTTCAGGCGGGGATCAGAAGGCTGTTCTAGAAAGAAATGGCTGGAACCCATTCAGAAATGTCTTTAAGTCTCTGAGTGGGTATCAACACTGAAAAGGCCATCAAAAGGCCAAGATTCCCAAAGGACATTCCCAAGCAGCGTGGCGCAGTGGAGAGAGAGAGAGAGAGAGAGAGAGAGAGAGAGAGAGAGAGAGAGAGAGAGAGAGAGAGAGAGTCTTTAAGCATAAGCAGACCTGGGTTCAAATCTTGTCTCTACCACTTAGTGTCTGCGTGGCCTTGGGCAGGTGTCAACCTCTCTGAACCCTGGTAGATTGCACTTAATAACAGGAACTACCGTGGATAATTGTCATGAAGTTCGAATGAGTTAACGTATGTACAGTTCTTACTTCATTGCTGGGCCTATGCGACATGTTCAGTAAGTGCTGCTTCTCTTTCCTTTGAAAATAAGAATAACGGAGGCTAGTTTGGGGAGTTTGCTGAGCGCCAGGCCTCAGCACAACATACATGATCTCACTTGGTCATGGCAAGGGCTGCGTGAGGTTGTCCTATTTTTATTGCAGCTTTTTGGAGTCTCACGAAGGGCGGGGGCAGTGTCTCGATGGGATTCTGGCTCTACTGCAGGGAAAGCCCGTTCCTTCTTTCCCTGCGGTGCTGCTTCTCGCCTCACCTCTCGGGTGCTCTTCTTCAGGTGCCTGGAGCAACTCTCCGGTGGCATGAGGGACCCCAGAGCTCCCCACTTAGTGCCACCTTGTCCTTCCTTCCCTGTCCCTCCTGCTTTCATAACAAGTGCTACCTGGCCTACATCCAGCCAGGCGACTGAGGGCTGATGAGCTAGGTCCACGTTGAAGTTTAGGAGTAGAGCTGCCAAATTAGGAAATAAAACAACAAACACAGGACCTCCAGTCAGATGTGAATTTCAGATAAGTAACAAACACTTATTTTCTAAGTATATGCATGTCCTAAATTATGCATGAGACATACTTATGCTAACCATGTATTGGCTGTTTATCTGAAATTCACATTTAACTGGGCCGCCCTCTCTTGGAGAAGATACTCGGTGGTGGGAGCAGTGCTGGTCTTGAGTTCAAAGACCCCAGATCCAGTCTGAGCTCTGCCACCAGCTCTCTGTTCTTTGAAGAGTCACCTCCTCTGTCTGAGCCTCAACACCCTTTTCCCAAAATCACAAGAATCTTCCTGTTCTACAGTTTAGTGCAATGGTTAGTGACGAACCAGTCTTCTCAGGTTGGTTATTACAATTTTGCTGGAAACCAAGATCAACAGTAATTAATATAAATGCGAGAAGTCCACCAGAAGGCTGAGTTTGGACTCCTTTGATATTCACAGGGTGAATATTTGCATTTTATTACCTACTGCTGACTCAATGGCCTAAAGCAGCGGTTCCCGAGCCACATGCGGCTCTTTGGCCCCTTGAGTGTGGCTCTTCCACAAAATACCACGGCCTGGGCGAGTCTATTTTGAAGACGTGGCATTAGAAGAAGTTTAAATTTAAAAAATTTGGCTCTCAAAAGAAATTTCAATCTTTGTACTGTTGATATTTGGCTCTGTTGACTAATGAGTTTGCCGACCACTGGCCTAAAGCAAACTCCCCCAAACCTGATAATCTTACTGTTTACTAAACATGACCATTGATATGTCTGTTTGCATTCCTAAAAGGCAATTGTGTATTCTAGTAAATAAAAGCAGATGAGAACGGAGACTCAGTGGAACTTGACTACTACAGTTAAGCTTTCCCTGGATTCCCCCCATAATTCTAAATTAACATTTCTTGTCTTGTATTTTAATTTGCGCGTCAGCTCTTTCTCCAAGCCTTTGAACCCGAAAGCCACGCTGGCCTGGCCGTGGCTTTTCACACAATTTCAAGTCAATGACTTTAGCGAGTATTTTTATTGAATGACCTGTGCTGAGGGGTAGAGATAGAAGGGCTCAGGCGACATGACTGTGGCCTTAGGACTAATCACATACTGGGTGGGATTGTAGACAGGGAGATGAATGGCTGCAGATGAGGGCTGGGTGTGGTAATGGATCACTGTGGAGGCTGGGGAGGCTGCTCAGCTCTGCCTGAAGGGACTCAGGGAAGCTCCCAAGGAGGTGATGCTTAAGTTGGGTCTTGAAAGAGGAGTAGAGCCCAGCAGGCATGGCTCAGTGGTTGAGCGTCGACCTGGGAACCCGGAGGTCATGGTTTGATTCCTGGTTGGGGCACATGCCTATGTGGGGTGAGCAGGAGGCAGCTGATAGGTGATTCTCTCTCATCATTTGATGTTTCTATTTCTCTCTCCCTCTCCCTTCTTCTCAGAAATTCATAAAATATATATATAAAAAAATAAATGAGAAAAGAAAGAGGAGTATAATTTCTTGACTACCTGTTTCCTACAAAACCCACCCTCTCCTTTTACATAATTAAAAACTATACTTTTATTAACTATCCTTTAGCTTAACGAGCCCTTCCCATTGGTCAGCATTCTGCCCTCCATGTGTGTCACTCATTAAGCTCTAAGGATCCTAAGTCCCATGTTACAGACGACACCTTTGGTTCAGAGAGGACTGCCGCGTTGCTCAAGATCACCCCACCAGTGAGTAGCAGCCTTGCGTGTTGATCCCTGGTCTGCAATTTCCAAGTGTCGTGTTTTATTCCCATTTCTTCTCAACTCATTATTTTAGCCCAAACAATTAGTTAATTCCTCCCTCTAACCTACTCAGCAAAACATTTCTTATTCTGTTACCATGATCAGCTGTGAGCAGGTGCACACTTTCAAGCCATTTGTTAGGGGATGTGGTGATGGCGTCTCTGTTCTGCTCTTGAGGTTGTGGAAGGGATAAAATGAAATAGTGAAGGCGAAATCTTATTGTGGATGATAATGGCTGGCTTAAGGGACAACCGAAGCACAGTGTTTAAAACCGCGCGCTCTGGAATCATGTTTTCACCCAGGAAGGCTTGCTCTTAAGTCCTCCTGAGGCTGAAATGTGTGAAGGAACAAGGAACGTAATTCCAACTCGGGGCAGAAGGGGGCACTCTTGCACTTCCTCAAGGTTGTCTTAACTAGGCCCAGGAAAGGGACAGTCTTGTCTCCATTGTCCTGTTTAATCTTTGGGTCACTTTGGGGGTGGTAGGTTATCTTGTGCCTGTTCTCTGGGACTGAACATTTCACGATCCCCCCACATGCCAAGTGTCTAGGGCTGGGTTGATTTTGCTGGTGGTTTTACGGCACATGTGGGAGCTGAGCACACAGCCCAAGGGGCACATAAGGAGTCCGGTACAACCCACAGGCGTCACACGGTGCACAGAGCACCAGGGACCAAACTGCCACCTGATTGCCGCGTGATGTATGTGCCTGGCACGATGCACCTCAGTGGAGGTACCCTCTGCCAGGAATGAAAGAGACAGCGTTGCGCTATGGGTTCCAGGAGATAAATTTTTAAGACCCCAGCTGGCTCAGCTCAGATAGCTGGTCGTAACGGCACTGCGCTGTGGTGTGGATGGGGAGCTGTGGGAAGCCATCACGGAGGGAATGGGCCCATTTAGCGTCGTCTCCCATCTTGCCATGAATATCGGAAGCCCTGAAGACAGGGATGAAAAATGGGGAAAACACATTTGGCATCTGGGGTTTCCAGAAAGCATACTAGACCTCTCTGGAGAATAGTACAAAGCATTCCCCAGTGTTAATAGTTTCTGAATTTTACTTAATTCCTCTATCCTCTATCTATCTAATATTACTTTGCTGAATTAGTTGATAGTTACCGACATGGTGCCCTCTACCCCTCGGTACCTCTGTGTGTATTTTCTAGAAACAGACAGTCTTTCACATAAGCATAGTGGAATCATCTGAATTAGGAAATGAACATTATTCTAAAACGATCACCTAATTTGTAGACCTTACTCAGATTCACCAGTGATCTGAGGGTAGGTTATAGAGCCAGAGGACACACTGGAGCATGCAGTGAATTGATTGGTGTCTCTTTAGCCTCCTTTAATCCGGAGCAGCTCGCTGTCTTTCTGTGGTTTGTGACGATGACAGTTTAGAAAAGGGCAGGTCGGATAGCTGGAAGAATGCTCCTCCGTCTGATTCCTCTCGTGTCTGCTCATGGTGAGACTCAGGTTAGGCATTTGCGGAAGAGATGCTGTGTCCATTTCCATGCGTTGTGTCTAGAGGCATCGGATGTCAGTTTCTCCCGTGTTGACTTTGATAAAGGGGATGGCTGACAGCTTTCTCTACTATAAAATTACATTTCCTCCTTTTTCTTTAAAAAAATAAATATTTGTATTGATTTCAGAGAGGAAGGGAGAGGGAGAGAGAAACATCACTGATGAGAGAGAATCATTGATCAGCTGCCTCCTGCACGCCCCACACTGAGGATTGAGCCCACAACCCGGGCATGTGCCCTGACTGGGAATTGAACTATGACCTCCTGGTTTATAGGTCGACACTCAACCACTGAGCCACCTCAGCCCGGCTGTTTTTTCCTTTGTAATTAATAAGTATCTTGTCAGAAGATACTTTATTATGTAAACATTCTGTTACTCTTCACACGTAAAGCAACTAGTTTTATCAAGCATCGATGATTCTTGTCTGACATTTATTTTTATTATAATGGTTACCAAATGGTGGTTTTTCTATTTATATCATTCTTTCTACATTTGTTAGCTTTCTACTGCAAGGAAGAGGTTTTCCTTCTGTATTTATTTACTTGAAATACTGTTCCACAATGCTTCAAATCCGTGAGCAGAAGTAGCGTGAGATGGTAATCATTTGATGAGGTGCTTTGTAGTTTATAAAAAATGTTAACAGCTGTGTGCGTCATTGGTTCTTCACAGCTCGCCAGGGTAGAAGTTAATGGGGTCCTTCTGTTACACATGAGGAAACTGAGGCTCCAGAGAGGCCCCCTGCATGGTGACGTGCTACACTGTAAGGTTAGGGGGTGGATTCCCGAGCTCCCTGAGAGCAGGGAGGTGTGTTAGTCTCATTTAGATGTAACTACTCAGCCCAGTAGGCAATCAATACTGGTTTGTTCTATAAACAAGTGAATGAATGAATGAGTAAGCAAGCATCCTGTTTACTTAAATCTATCTTCTACCTCCTTTTCAATCCACGGGGCTCTATTCTTCCCTTTTTACTGCAGGGCCTAATGCTGGGATGTTCCCTGGGAAAGGCAGAGACTTCTTACACGTGGAGTTCTAGGTCTTTGCTGAAGAGAGCGAGAATGGGCGAGAAATGGGCCTGTTTCCAAAAGGGGGAGATGGTGGCAGGACTACAGAGCGTCCCAGAGACAGGCCTTTCTCATCTAGTTCACCACCGGCCCCGGGCGGGCCAGGCGCGATCCCAGCGAGAAAGAGCCCGGTCTTCACTCCAGCCCCGTGTCTACATGCCATTAATCAGGCGGCACCAGACGTTCCCACCAGCTTCCAGTGGAAGTTGGTGGTTTTACGGTTTCCACCTGAGCCCTGGTGCGGCCTGGGGCCCCCCGGCCTGTTTGCTTGGTCAGGCCCTCAGCCACCCACACAGCTCAGCGTGGGGGACCGAGGGAAGCGGAATCCAAGCCAAATTAAAGATAATCCTCACACGTAACCAAGCATCTGAGTCCGGAGCCGCGGGAGGCTCAGCAGCCAGGCTGCATCAGGCAGGAGGGTGGGTTTTTCACTCCTGCGAGCTGTTATTTCCAGCTCTCCTATGGACCAGGGGGCTGGAACGCACCGACTCTGATTTTGTGGCTGAAGACTCCACTGCCTCCCGCCTTCTAGGCCTCAGTTTTCTAGATTTCGTAGCAAAGGCGTTGGAGCGGAGAGGACGTGGCCACCGTCCAGCTGTCACCGGTAAAGAAGTGACAGTAAGAGGTGGGAGCTGGTGAGCTGGGACCGTCTACCTGCTTCACGCTAAGAGCCCCACTAAGCGCTGGCCTGGTTGAGACACAGACTTGGTATGGCTCGATAGTCATGTGTTTGAAGAGGAGCAAGAAACACATTTTGTAATGTGTGATATATTCTGTAACTATATTAATTCTTTAAAAAAAAAGCTGTGTAGTGCAAACAAACATATGTGCCAGTTGGACTTAAACCCGTGAGCCACCGGCAGAGCCCTGCCTGCTCTGGCCCCAGGTCGCTTCTCCCCCCTTCCTCCCACTTGTCCCCTTGCTCACTCCACTTCTGCCTCTGCGATCGCTCTCCTTGTCCCTTGAACACGTCGGCCACACGCCGCCCTGGAGCCTTTCCTTGTTGTCCAGATAGTCACATAACTGGCATTCTTATCTTCCCCAAGATGCCATCTTTTTCAGGCTTATAACCCTGCATGTGCCCTGTGTAAAGTGGCAACCCTCCCATCCACCCTCCCCCAGCCTCTGTCCTTGCTCTGCTTTCATTGACTTCACGGATCACTCCTAGCACACCGTATAGTTAGTTCCCTTATTCACTGTGGCTCACTCTGTGTCCCTCCACGAGAATAGGAGTCCATCAGAGTCGAGTTCGTCATTTAATTGAATGACATGTCCCCAGAACCTCGAATGGGGGCACCCAGTCAGCGCTGGCGGAATGAATGAATGAATGAATGAATGAATGGAGTGGTTCTGCCTGCCCCACCCCAGGTGCCTGGGGTGCTGGGATGCAGCCAAGCTTCCCAGGGGTGGGCCGGCCCGTCCATTCACCTCTTGGTGAGAACCAGCCCGCAGGAAGGGGGTTATGTAACCGGAAGCTTTCCTCACCAGTTGTACCCCGGGAGGGTGAGGAAACCCCACTGGTCAGAAGAGCGTCTCCCACCGAAATTTCTCCAGCTTCCTGTTCCAGGAATGATTAGCTGCAGAAGCCAGAGAGAAACCAACGGAAAAACAAGTTTCCTCCAATCTCCCCCTGCACCTTGAGCATTGAGGTTTATGAAGATTACGGTAAAGCTTATCCAAGAGAACCGTGACCGCTACCACGCCGCGGCTCCTTCCCCTGGCTGGCGGTGATGCAAGGCCCGGGCCTGAAAGGAAGGCACTGGGGTATCCGGAGTGGGGGGGCCTCAAAGAGAGAGCATCTTGAAAAAAATGTGAACCGCTCTGCAAGATCCCGCCTGGCAGCTTCCTGAAAATGAACCACAGTTTGTGGGTTTCCCATCCCCGAACCCTCTCTCTCCTTCCCATATCGCTTCCTCTACTCTCCCTACCCACCACCAGAAAAAACAATGTTCTTGTTCCCAGACGAGGCTGTGTTGCAAGGAGATAGTTTGGGGAGTGGGATCCGAAGGCAGGCAGACTTTTGGGATCGTACCCCGACTGAGGTGCCTGTGACCCACGTCAGCTGGGGACATGAGACACAGCTGTGAGGTCCCAGGACCACTGTGCGTGTGCCTGGAGGGCCGCCCATCGGGGTGGAGGTTGGGGCAGAATTTCAAATGGAAGGAAGGGTTGGTGCTCAGGGCGACTCCAGGTGCAGACGGTAGCCAGGGCTGCTGCTTGCTTGTTGCCTGGGGTGCAGGGGATCTGAGCAGTTTGTCGTGGAGGGGTCACCAGTTAGTGAGTAGAAGAGATGATTTCATGGCTGCCCTGATTTCTTCAGAAATTTGCAGCTAGGTTTGGAGTCTAATCCGGATAACTTTATTTGTTTTTAAAAAAATATATTTTATTGATTTCAGAGAGGAAGGAAGAGGGAGAGAGAGAAAACATCAATGATGAGAGAGAATCACTGATCGGCTGCCTCCTGCACGCCCCCTACTGGGGATCGTGCCCACAACCCAGGCATGTGCCCTTGGCCGGAATCGAACCTGAGACCCTTCAGTCCACAGGCCGGCCCTCTATCCACTGAGCCAAACTGGCTAGGGCTAATTGGATAACTTTAATAAGTTTAATTCTAGTACCTACCTGGCACCTTGCATTGCATAGCTGTGACAGTTCAATATGGATAATTTCTACTGACAGCTCGTCTACTTTAGGAGCGATATGCAATACATTGATTTATTGCATTTCCATTTTCAGTTATTGTCTTTTCTCCTGCTAGAAAGTCCCTCCAATTCTTTCTTAAAGATCCCAGTTATCTAACAGTGTTCTGTCATCTATGTTCTTGACTATATTATCACAGTTTTTAAAAAATGATGGTCTTTTAAAAATTTTTTAATGAATTTTTACTTACTCAGTTATTTCAATTATAGTTAACATACACTATTATATTAGTTTCAGGTACACAACAGTGATCAGACATGGGCATATCTTATGAAGTGGTCATGCCCATAAATCGAGTGCTCATCTGGCACCATATGTAGTTATTAAATATGATTGCTATATTCCCTGTGCTGTATTTCTATCCTTGTGACTATTTTGTCACCGGCAATTTGTACTTCCCAATTCCTTTGACCTTTCTTTGCCCTCCCCCGCCCCCCCCCCCCGCCCCCGCCGACCTCTCCCATCTGGGGACCATCAGTTTGTTCTCTGTATCAACGATTAACACAGTTTTTAAAAAGTCCATGTCTATTCAATCCAATAAGTGGGTCACCTGTGTACCTGTTTCTATTCCCAGTTTCTTTTTTTCCCTCAGCCCTGTTTCTTATTCTTTTTAGTAATTATTGCACAAGTCCTGGACGTTTTATGGGGGAAAACAGTAGAGGTTCTGATCGTATCACTGCGTTCCGTGTGGCTCTTCCTTCCGGAGCTGCTGGGCAAAGTTCGTGGTGGGAATGCCAGCGCGTGGCAGGAAGGTGACTTCAGTCAGTACTGGAAATAAGGGGAGGTGCATTCATGTTACTTCCACACATTCCACTTTCTGCCTCCTCCGCGGGGACCCCGAGGGGTCCCGAATGGTGTATTATCTAAAGTTAGGGTGCTGGCCAAGCGTTCCCATTTCGAGGCTCTCCCTTCACTGCAATTGAGCCATAGCTGTTTGATGGAGATTTTCGAAATTCCTCTCTCATCACGTTCCTCCTTTAATGACTGAATTCAGGAAACTGAGACCCAACAAGAAAAGATCACCACGTTTTTCCTCTAGTGGCTTCCCGAGGGTCAAAGAGGGCAGAGAAGGGAGCAGAACCGGAAGCTGGACAGAGATCCTATCATCCAGCTTCACGTTTCTAGTGCGGCCACAGCAGGAAGTCCACTCTTGTTTAATGACTTAATGCTCCTCCAGTAAGAAAATAGTCTAATAGGAATTCTCTTTTGAGGTAAAAGTTAACTTCTTACATTTGTTACAATACGCATTATTTATTAGTGATAACAAAATAATGATTTTCTATTGAAGTGTAGGATTACCTCACAATCTCTCCTAACTGTATAAATAGCTTAAGGGTTAGCTTCATTCCTTGTTTGCATATAATGACTCAATGTAAGTACTCTTCCCCCAGTAAAGGGAAGGGTCCTACCCCAGGGAGAAAGTGTAATTCAAGGTAGCTTTTTTTCTGTAATAAAAAGATGCTCCCCTCCTCACCTCTGTGAGTATGGATTTGATACTATATGTAAATGTGCCTTGTAAACTCCAAAGTGCTATAAAACGGAAAGCTATTTTACTTAATAATGAACATTAATGCTAATAAAATATTGTCCTCTATTAAAATGCAAATGCTCTTGGGAGACGAAGACATTAAACCAATTATGCATGACTCGGTGAGAAATATTTTATCAGCAACTTTCCTGAGCAATAAATGAAGTGGTGTGATGGATGGAGGAGAGAGAGGGGAGACACGAGAGTGAGGCAGAGGCAACCTGTGGGTGAGGGGGAAGGGAGAAAAATCACAGTTATGTGCGCCTGGATGATACACTGTTAAAGGAGGGACGGGCAGAAAAGAAGAGGCAGGACAGGTGAGCAGGAATGAAATCATGTTGGGCTTTTGGCCATCATACGGAATCTAGTTTATAGTCTAAAATTGAACTTATATGCATAGCCCATGGACACACAATAGTGTGGTGAAGGCCTGGGGGGGTGGGGTGGTTACTGGGTGGTGGGGGTCATTGGGAAAGAAAGGGGACATCTGTAATACTTTCAACAATAAAGACAAATGGAAAGATAATAAAAGCAGTGGTGAACTTAAAAAATGTCTTTGTTTTCTTTTTCAATTGCCATTAACATACAATATTATATTAGTTTCAGGGGTACAACATAGTGATTAGACATTGTATAACTTCCCAAGTGATCTCTCCAATAGGTCTGGCACCCAGGTGACACCATACACAGTTTTTACTATATTATTATTATTTAAAAATATATTTTTATTGGTTTCAGAGAGGAAGGAAGAGGGAGAGAGAGAGAGAAACATCCACGATGAGAGAGAATCGTGGATCGGCTGCCTCCTGCAAGTCCCCCACTGGGGATCGAGCCCCCAACCCGGGCATGTGCCCTTGACCAGAATCGAGCCTGGGACCTTGCAGTTTGCAGGCCGACGCTCTATCCACTGAGCTAAACCGGCTAGGGTTATATTATTGACTAGATTCATTATGCTGTACATTACACAGAACAAATTGATGGTCGTCAGGTGGGAGGGTGAAAAAGGGGAAGGGATTAAGAAGTATAAATTTCGAGATATAGAGTCATAGGGATGTAAAGTACAGCATAGGGAATGCTGAACTTTTTAAAAATATATATTTTATTGATTTTTTTATAGAGAGGAAGAGAGAAGAATAGAGAGTTAGAAACATCGACCAGCTGCCTCCTGCACACCTCCTATTGGGAATGTGCCCGCAACCAAGATACTTGCCTTTGACCAAGATACTTGCCTTTGACCGGAATCAAACCTGGGACCTTTCAGTCCATAGGCTGACGCTCTATCCACTGAGCCAAACCAGTTAGAGCGGGAATGCTAGACTTTTGATGGGTTTTAAGTAGAAGCATTTTAGGGGTACTGAAGGAGAACCAGAGTGATCCTAATGGGCCCTAATGGGAATCTTTCACATCTTATTGTTGAGATACTGGTAAAGTTGTCAATTTTGGGTTCAAAGTTTAAAATTTCCCCCTTTCTTCAAAAAGAAGTTTTTAGATGGATGTGTAAAGTTCAAATTGAAGGATGTCTCTAAGCCTCCAGCCTGGCACCTGCTATAGAAAAGGCCTGTGACAAAAGGCAGCTGTGACAGGGACCGCAATAGAGCCACCTGGGCTGCTTTGACCTCCAAGGCCAACATGCGACATACTCTTCAGGAACACTGGGCAAACTAGATTTTAGAGACGGCGCTCTTCTCTCCTGCTTCCCAATATATAATTTTAAATATTTTTTTTATTGATTTCAGAGAATAAGGGAGAGGGAGAGAGAGATAGTAACCTCAATGATGAGAGAGAATCATGGATTGGCTGCCTCATGCACGCCCCACACTGGGGATCGAGCCCCCAACCTGGGCATGTGCCCTGAATGGGAATCGAACTGTGAACTCCTGGCTCATAGGTCAATGCTCAACCACTGAGCCATGCTAACCGGGCACTTGTCAATATTTTTAATCCACACATTTCTTTTCCTACCCCTTCTTCTCTCTTCCCTGCAGCTGAAGGCTTCATGTCAATTCCAGGTAAACCCTGAGAGCTTTATACTGCATGTTTTCTGTGGAAGTCTGTCTCCCACGTGTACATTATTCTGCTCTCCAGGAGCACCTCGGCGTGGGAATTGGAGAAGAGAGTTGGTAGCAGCCTTCAGCATTATTTCCCCGAGACCTTGCATGATGGAGAGCAGCTAATTCTGGGGACTTGCAGGAAAGTTATTGGTTCATACACCTCCTCTAAGTGCATAGGAAACTTCCAGTAGAATTTTGGTGAAAAGACTGTGTAAAGAGCCGAAAGCAAGTTGATAGCTGTTAGAGAGCGGTCAGAGGGAAGTGATATTTCTGATGCAAATTTATATGGGTTTTAACTATTTTCAGCTTTATTTGCTGCTCCCTATAGCCTTTGATGACTTTGTGGGTTTTAATTCACTGATCAATGTGAACTTTATTTGGACTGTGGTCAGATTATTTTGAGTGTTGGTGAGTCTTTTGGGGAGGATTGCATTAGAAAGATAGACACAACACTCAAATCCTTGGGTCCCGTGTCTAGCAGAGAGGAAAGTAAAAGGCAAGGAGAAGAGAAAGGGAATAACATTTTGGTGCATCTACTATGATGCACAAGGTTGAGCACTTATATATATTCATTTAATCATCATAGCAACCTGGGGACATAGATGTTTTTATCCATTCATTGCAATAAGAACGCTGAAGCTCAGCTAGTCCAAGAGACAGCCTCAATTTATAGAGATAAGGAGAACGAGAACTCAGATTTGACCTTGTGGAGTAGAAATCCATGTTCTTCCCATTGCCAGTTTGGAAGAGCCATTTGGACACTAGAGAAAGAGATTTCAATACCAAATAGTGGGATTTGACTCCAATTACTCACATGTAGGGCGAGTTAATATCCTATCATTAATTTTATTCTTCCCTTTGATTTTGACTAAAGTTACTGGGCCTCTCTGGGCCTCAGTTTTCTGATCCATGAAGAAATGCAATGAGATGAAAGTAGTGATTGTTAAACTGGGATTTGCAGAACACTGGGTCACCTTCGGAGGAACCGAGACGCTGCATGGGAAATAGATGTGCCTCAGGGATCCCCTATCAGCAGGAGCTTATGTTCTTTATGTATTCAACTTGGGATGCTTTTGAAGACAGAATTTCATGCCAGTGGGATAAAAAGGGAGGGGAGCAGCTGGTCTACAAGACACCTCACACCATCTGGTTTGCACCCTTCATCTTGGTGTTGTGACCCACAAATCTGAATCGATGAGCTTTAGGTCTCAAAACCTGGAAGCTCTTGAGAGGCTCAAATTATGAAAACATGTGACCGTCAATGGACCGACTTATGTGAACAAAGAAGAAAGCCGAGAGGAGGCAGAGGGTGCAGAAGAATCAAGTTGTCCACTGGCTCTCAGAAAATTGGCTGAAAATCCATTTGCCAAAAGGCAATTCACCAAGACACCAATTCCATGCAAACCTATCCAGTGAAAATAATTTTTCGGAAACATCAACTGGCCTAATTCTCTAAACACTTCAAATCAGATATAAGGCAGTTTGCTGCAACTGTTTCCTAGCAAGGGCTGATGAGTTCTGCTTAAGGACTACAGCAGAGGCTGGGCTTGGGGAGAGGAAGGATGGGCAGAATTATTAGGCCCAAAAAGATCAATGTTGGTGGAATTTAAATCTCTTTAGAATACAAAATATGAAAATATGGACTATTTGAAATTTCAGAGACAAATGTAAAGGGCAAGAGAAAGTGACATTTAGCAAATCCATATAAAAAGTGTGCAGTGACCTTGGCTATTAAGAACAGTACAGCTATGAACACTTATTTACAAGGTTGTTTTTTTGTTTGTTTGTTTGTTTTTTAGACACATGCTGTCATTCCTCCTGGGAAGATAGGATACCTAGGAACTTGTGAAATTGCTGGGTCATATGGTAAGTGTATGTTTAACTTTTAAAGAAACTGTTAAACTGTTTTCCATCATGGCTGTGCCATCTTATGTTTCACCAGCAAAGTATAAGGATTCTAATTTTTCCACATCCTCGCCAATGCTTATTACCTGAGTTTTAGATTTTAACCAGCCTACTGGGTGTGAAATAGTATTCTTTGGTTTTCATTTGCCTTTCCTAATGAGTAATGATGTTGAACATCTTTTCCTGTACCTTTTGGACATTTGTAGATCTTCTTTGGGTTGTTTGTCTATTTAATACTGATGTGTAAGAGTTCTTTATATATTGTAGATACAAGTGCCTCCTCGGATAATTGATGTACAAAGAGTTTTCATACTCTGTCTATGGTCACAGAGCTACTGAATGATGGGATGGAGTGGTACATGCTATAGTTATAAAGAAAATATGACAAATACACTGGACTGGTATTGGGTAAATATATTTAAATGCTATTTAAGAGACTGAAGAAAATGATCAAAGTATGCATAGGCTACCTGGAATAGCGAACCCTGGTTGGAGAAGGGGTGTGAGGCTCTACTAAGAATATGGTATTTGATCATGATACTAAAAGAAGAGCAGGTGTTGGTCAAGGAGAGGTCAAGCACTCAGGTGAGAGGAGCTACAGGGACAAAGGGCTGAGAGATGTGGAAATGGCCATCACCTTCTATGAGTGGTGAGAAGTTCAGAGCAAAGTAGTGCAGGGTTGGGTCGGGGAGCAATGAGCAATGAGGTTGCGTGCTGGAGCCAGGTGGTGAAGGGCCCAAGCCAAGGATTTGGCATCAGAGCCCCATTTTTGAGCACAGGAATGGTGGGGTCACTTTTGTCTTACACCACTATCCCAAAGCAGTGCCCAGGAGACCAGGGAGGAGAACAGAGTCTGTCCATATCTGGAAAGGAGATGGGGGCAGGGGCGGGCTGGTAGAGGCTGAATCTAATTTGTTCCTTTGACTACACCAGGTGAATCCAGGGCGACTCATTGTTCCCATTTGGGGGGACATGACAAAGCAAATTGTGTGTAGGATTTAGAGTGGGCCCAATTGCCTTCTGTTCATAACTCAGGTTGGCTCTGGTGTATGTCCCTGGGCTAATCACATTACTGTCTGATGGTGGTTTTCTGGAACACAGAGAGATAAAAGTACCTGAGTCTTGAGGAGATGCTCAGCATAAAGTAGCTACATGGCATTATCTTTAAAAACTTCCTACTTACCTGGCTTAAAAATATATGTGTGTGTGTGTGTGTGTGTGTGTGTGTGTGTGTGTGTGTGTGTGTGTATGTGTGCTTACTTTAATCGCTCTATTGGATCATAATTTCCACATCATAAAATTCACTCATTGTAACTTTAATTATTTAATTAATTTGTAGAGTTGGGTGACTCTCGCCACAATCCAGTCTTAGAGCATTGCCAGCATCTCAAGTCATTCCCTTGTGCCTGTTGGCAGTTAATTGCTGCCTCCACTCCCAGCCGTAAGCAACCTTGATCTTTCTGTCTGTACAGATATTCCTTTCACAGACATTTACTATAAATGAAATACGTAGTCGTTCTAGACATTTCATGTCAATGATGTAGACACTGTTTCACAGTCATTGGGCTTCTTAAACGTGGCTTAATATTTTAGAGATTCATCCATGTTCTAGTATGTGTCATGGCTTGTTGCTTTTAATTGGCAGGTGGTATCCCATCATATGGATATACCACATTTTGTAAATGCATTCACCAGTTGATGGGCATGTGGATAAAAAGTGTGTTTTTGCACAAAATTGTATGCTACTGGAGCAACTCTCACCAGAATTTTCAAATAAACTGAACTTTATTCTCCTTTGGTTAAACTAAGTGTTTGGAAGAAAGCAAGTTAACCAGGCACTAAACATCAATTCAGAGAAGTAAAAGGGGAATTTGTTGTCTATCTATCTACTTATCTATCTATCTATCTATCTATCTATCTATCTATCTATCTATCTATCATCAATCATCAATCTACGCGTCTCTCCATCAACACTTTTGTTTCAGCATTCAAGAGATAAAGCAGAAATTCCTTGGTCTCAAGTTCCTGAAATAAAATTCTTTTAGTTGTATGATAACTATTGCAGAATCGTTCCATTTCATTCATTTCACTCTAGCTGCTAACCAGGTCTTGTTCATCTTAGAAATATTTTTCAACAATGAACTTAAAAACAAAAAAACGTATTTGGTTGTCACTGAGGCAAGTTGGAAATGAAACCCGCCAGAATGTTTTCATTTTTCAGGCGAATGACATTTGGCTGGAATAAGAAGCCTGTTCCTGTCTAGTTACCTTTAGGGTGGCTTCCCAGGGTCACCGAGGTCGGTAGCCTTGGCCTGACGAAAGCTCCTTCCCTGGTGCTCGCCCATCAGAGCACCTTGTTCCTAATTCCTGTTCACCTGTCTGAACCATTGACCAGGTCTTTATTTCCCAGGGGACTAATTTTTATTGTTTGTAAACCTAACCTACAGCACAGCTCCTGACATAGTAGATGCTCAATAAAGGTAGCTGAATGCATGGGTATGTGCTAAGTAGACCATTTAGAATTTTGAGGTCTATTTTTGCAACGGGCAGCTATTTTGAATGAATCCTAGGTGGGCTGAAGTGAAAGGCACCACTTCCTGGCCCCATATACAATTTCCACGACTACCGTCAGCGGATTGAAGAATCGCCGTATGGTTCCCTTCAGCTGCCCAGGGGAGTTTGGTGGGAACCAGCCACTTCTCACCCTTTAGCTTTCATGGTTGAAGAGCCTGGATCCCTAAATAGCCTCTTCGTGGTGCACTGGGTTCCGAAGCTGCCATCCACTTTCCCCTTGAGATGGAAAACTTTGCATTCAGGTCCAATTCATGTCACGCTTGGCCTCTTAAGGAGAACCTGAAAAAGAAGGCAGATTTAAAGACAAGGATGGCAACAACCTGCTTCCTTGTCTGCATTCTCTCCCCCACCCACATCCCCACAGCCTCCACACCCTCTTCACTAAGAAGCCCTAGTGTATATTTTTAAAAATATATTTTTATTGATTTCAGAGAGAAGGGGAGGGAGAGATAGAAACATAAATGATGAGAGAATCGTTGATCGGCTGCCTCCTGCACGCTCTCCTACTAGGGATCAAGCCCACAACCCAGGCATGTGCCCTTGACTGGGATTGAACCTGGGACCCTTCAGTCTGCAGGCTGGCACTTTATCCACTGAACCGAACCAGCTAGGGCTCTAGTAGTCTTTTCAAAGCACACGTCTTACCCTGCCAGACCCCACCTGACCCTCTTCCCTGTAGCTTTCTTATACTCCTGAGTCAAACATAGCCTCTTTCTCATGTGACCCCTGCCTACTTCTCTAGTCTCATTGCTGGTCCCTCACCCCTGGACATGCAACTCTGCACCATGAATATGAGCAACAGAGGCTGACCACATGCATGTTTCAATGACACCTGAGAGGGGGTGTGAGTAACAATGAACAATAGAGACAATGTCAGCAGTGGGGAGCTAGTTGACTGAATGTGCCTACACCCCCGAGAAAACCAGTGGAAGGGACAGGACTCTTGTTTTCCCTCAATTGGCTTCAGTCTCCATGTACCTCTCAGAGCATGCTATCTTTGTACATCACCCTCCACTGCTAATTACCTCATATTTCTCAAATAGTGATGACTCCCCTCCGCCCCCCCACAACTCAGTGGGAAACTGGCTCCACAGGGAACGTAGTCAATAACATTGCAATCACTATATATGGTGCCAGGTGGGTACTGGAAATATTGGGGACACTTTGTCATGTGTATGATTGTCTATCTACTATGCTGGACACCTAAAACCTATATATATATATATAAAAGGCTAAGCGACCAGCCGACCGGCTGACCGGCCAGTAGCTATGACATGCACTGACCACCAAGGGGCAGATGCTCAATGCAGGAGCTGCTGAGCGACAGCAACTTTGCAGAGTGCCCTCTCGCATTCCGGGACCCCTCGGGGAAAGTCAGACTGCCGGTTTTGACCCGACCCCTACAGGCCAGACTAAGGGACCCCACCTGCGGGAGGGACCCCACTCACTCTGCAGATGCCCTTCGAGCCCTGGCTCCACCCCAGGTGCAGCCGCTGACAAGGGACTGTGGGAGATGGGCGTGTCTGGCCCATCTCTTGCCCAGTCCCACCCTGCTGGCCACTTCTAATTAATTTTCTTTCATTGTGCATGAATCTGTGCACCAGGCCACTAGTATAAAATAATATTGATTGCAAACTATAACTGACAAATAACATTTAAAAAAAAAAAGAAATCGTAGGGATGTTCTGAGGGTGATTTGACTCTATAGTTTTCAGGTTTTGTGGGACTCTGGGCCTCTTCAATGGGTCACAGTCCCTTCTTGTTTGTGTGCATGTTCTCCAGGTGTCCAGGTGCCTGCACATCCCTCCATTCCTCCTGCGTTCTTGTTTTCTGCCTCTGCTACCACTTGGGCCTCCGTCCCATTGCCTCTGCCTGGAAGCCACCTGGGATTCTCCTGAGACTGCACCTAATTCCCTGCCCTTCTCTGCTCACAGAGCTGCCTTCCAGGCCTGAGACAAGGATCTGTCAGGAGGGCTGACGTGTTGACTCTATAATTCTAACATCCCGTCTACATTTATTGCTTGCCAATGTTCCATAACACAGATCTTTCTGTCATAAGTGGGCCTGTTTGCCCTGAAAAACAGTTATGACTGAGAAGGCAGGATGAATATTTAATTATTTCTCTTTAATTACCTATTGGCAAAGGAAGAAGTTGTTTTAATCACCACTTCCAATGATGACAGATGACTCTTTGTTCCCAGTTTTCCTCTTGATGGACTCATGGCTGTCGCAGGTTCAATGTGTCTCAATCGCTGTAGTCACCGCCTCCTGTACTGTGATAGTCATCCCGGCTCTGGGCAGCATGAGCTCCTTCGAAGCAAGAGGTTCTTGTGTCCTGTTTGACACACCCAATTACTGCTTGAAAGCTTCCCTGCTTTTGAACATGACAACATGTTCCAGGCTCACCCTGTACCTTCCCTAATCCAGTCCTGAGCACAGCCAGTTCTCCAAAAAATTCTGAGTTTATGGAGCAAAATCAGAGTGCTGATTGCCACTGGGGTGATATTGTTGCTAGGTGATTTCTAGGGACTAAGATAGGTGATATACAATTAATAAAATGATATGTTCATCGGACTATTTTCACTTCAATTTCAGCATTGGTTTTATAGTTAATTTTTGCTTTTCCAATTGAATTTTTATTCTCTTGGATCATCGTCAACGTAACTCCTCATTTGTTTTACTGCACAAAATAAAGCAAATCATTTCAAAATGACAATATGAATTTTATTATTAACATAAAAGAGTTGAGTTGAGTTTAAATTTCTTAGTATTTTTTCTTTTTTTTTTCCATGGAGTTCAATCAGAGTTCTGTGATCAAAGCATCTTGAGGGGAAAATAATCGTTTGTGTGGTTATGTTACTAAATTGATCTTTGGGTAGATTTATTTGACCTGGTTTATTTTCATTTTTAGAAAAAAAATTAATTACTTTTAATAGGTGATGGACTTACATTGTTCAATAGGCGTAACAGCATAGGAAGGTATCACAAGGAAGTTTTGTTTTTATCTCTTTCCTCTCCACACACTTCCCAATGCACTTCCTGTAGGTAACCTTTTAGTAGTTTCTCATTCTTATTTCCAATGTTGTTCTTTTTTTTGGGGGGGGGGGTGCAAACATATAGAAATTCTTATTTTCTTCTCTTAGACAAAGTTTTCCCAGTTTAGCTGTTCTCTACTTTCCCAATTTCACTTAGCAATGTATTCTGGAAAATTCTCCACTTTACTGCACAGATTGTCCCCACTCTTTCACAAGGCCGCGTCGTACTCCGTTGTGAGATAAGCCACTGCTTATTGAACTGATCCATATTGCCGGACACGTCAGTTGTTTTGATATTTGACTTCCCAATAATGCTACAATGAACGTCCTTACGCATACGTCATTTCACGCTTTTTCAGGTGTTTCTGTGGGATAGATTTCTAGAAATAGAATGAATGGGTCAAAGAGTAAGTGAATTGTAACTTTAGTATAGATACTGCCAACACCCGAGGGGGTTTTATCTCTATGCAATATTGAAGACAAGTAACATTTGCTGAATGCTTCCAATACATATGTGACACCATGCTGAGCATTTTACCTGGGTTAAATCACGTAACATTCACAACCATCTTAGAAGATAAGAATGGCCATTATTCCCATGTTGAGATAAAGGAACTTGGCTCCAGCAGGGCTCGGTAATTTTAGGCATAGTCCTTAGCACCTTCCCAGCAATAACTTATTTACCACGTACGCCCACAACACGAGGAGGGGACTATTGCAGTCTTGTCTTACAGATGAGAGAACTGGGTCGCACAGTTCATAAGCTGCAGGGCTGGCATTTGGACCAACCATCGTAACCATGGACTTGGCATTCACAGATGTTGGGGGGTAGGAGAATGTTAAGGTCTTAGTTCCAACGTGTGAGTGCCTGTGGTCGGGTCCCCTCATTGCCCTGAGCTCACTCTCCTTACTTTGGGTAGCTGTGCTCCAACCTGGCTGGCTTGATCTAGGGTCAGTGGAGATAAAGTGGGAGTCTGAGGCATTTGGTTGAGTGTTTAAGAGGTCCTGTGCTGAGTTCCATCTTAGCTCAGCCATTTACTCTCTGTGTAACCTCATCTGAACTTGTTTGACTCTCTGGACTTAGCTTTTCTTCTGACACCTCCAAGCTGTGAACAACTCCACGAGAGAACAGTTAACAGCTCACGACTACTCTTTGGTCTTTCTATGGCCTCGCTTTTCATGCCTGTTTTATGCAATAGGTACCATTATGATGTTCACTTGACAAATGAAACTACTGAGGATGGAGAAACTTAAGAAATTTGCCAAGGCGCTCTCCTAGTAGGTACTGGAGCTGGGATTTGAACCCAGTCAGGCCTGCATCTTACCTTCCCCAAATAGCAATGTTTTTAAAACCAGGCAACTCGAGGTCTGAATCCAAGCTTTGCCGCATACCAGATGCATGTCAGGAAGAGTTACTTAACCTCCTGAGCCTCGGTTTGCACACCTGTAAGATGGTGGTCGCCGGGAGAATTGGCAGAGATGGTTTCTGCAAATGCCCGAGCTTGGAGCCCAGCGCATAATCAGCTCCATCCATTGGAATGTTGTCGAGATAAATTGCTTCCTGAAGGCTGACACCAGACTGCCTACCTTAGTCCACCAAAGAGACTTGAAGGGATTGAGTTGGGCAGCTTTAATGGACCATCTTGTAGTTTCCACATCTGAATGCAGATCAGCCACAGTATGTCATAAACTAATTACCTTTGTCACTCAACAGGGCCTAGGAATATGTGGCTGTATCTTTGCCTAATTAAAACCACGGAGTCCTGCAAACAGCCCCTGGTGCTTTAATTCCGGCAGGCTGTGTTAATCAGAGCAATGGCCTCTGTGCCTACAGATTGTGTTTCTTTTGGATCAAATTCTCTGCTTAATGTGCCATAGGATTGCACTATTGACTGAAGCGGATGGCAGACTAGTCAGGGAGAGTGCAGTGTTTGCTGGGAGCTGAGTGGTTACTGTTCTCATGGATAGTTGCCTCAGCTGTTATTCCTGCTATTTAAATAAAGCCTTAATAGGGAGGAGACACTTGTTCTGTCTTCTCCCCATTGACTCGGACATGCATGTGATTCTTCATCTGTTTGACATTGATTTATCGGGGCTTATTCCTAGCCAGGCACCATACTAGGTACTGGGTGATAGCAGTGATAATGCTTAAGAGCTGGTTCTTGACAACTAGGGGGCAGGAATCTCATGATGTGTGAGGTTAAGGATAATGCAATGACTCACAATGTTCCCAGGAGTTTGAAATGAAAGGTTTTTATGATTTATGGCCGGATGGAAAGGGTCCTAGAAGGATGGAGTGAGCACGGGATGAAGTTCTTTTATTTCTTCTATTTTTTATTGATATTAGGGAGAGAGGAAAAGAAAGGAAGAGAGGAAGGGAAAGGGAGAGAGAGACAGAGACATCGATGAGCAAGAACATCGATGACTGCCTCACAGAGATGTTGGAGAACCCGCCAGCAGCGGTCACCAGGATTGCAATGGGGGAACTCATGCAAAGTCCAAAAAGTTACCTCCTCTAGGACCTCTGCTTCACTTCTGCCTTCCAACTCTTCCCGAGGGCTTCCCTTTGGCAAGCTCTCCCACTGAACCACGCAGGCAGGAGAGCCTAGGAAACACTGCCGCGCCCTAGAAGACATCAGCACCGATGCTGACAGGTGACCACTCACGGTGCCTTCTCTTTACACTCTCAGCAGAGCTTGATGGACCCTCATAGGATTCTTTACCAATATGAAAGAAAATAAGGGGTTCTCTTATTTTAATTTGCTTTTTTTTTTTTTTACTGTGAGTGTGACTTTTTTTTTTAATGTAATTGTTCGTTATCTATTTATTCAACAAGTATTCCTGAGCGCCTCGTATACATCAGGCATAGCTCTGGCCTTGGGGATAACCTGGCGAATAAGGTGGGCGAGGTCTTTGCTGCTGTGAAGCTTCCATTCCAGGGCAGTGAGATTAGAAAAAGGAACAAAGGAACGAGATAGCTTCAGAGAGGAAGAGATACCAGGTGTCCCCAAAACTGTATGCCTACTTCAACAGCTGATAGCTCAGTATGTTCATAACCGCTGCCTATATAATTATTCAAAGTGTGTGCATACATTTTTGGGGAAAAACCATAAATGATTTTGAAACAGGCAAAAGAGATGACTGAACATCCTATCTTGCATCTGGAACATCTGGAACTTATTTTGTAGCATAGGGGTGGGAGGTCTTTGTCTTTGACTCGGCTACTTTATAAATCTGTAGAAATAGAAATTAACTTGTAGAAAATTGTTAGTAATATAATTCATTCCTGTCCATAGAAACGCAGACTGTGTGGTGGAAGGCAACTGGTATCATATTGTTGATATTGCACACTTTTGCCAGTTTTACAGCAATTTGTAAATTCATTGCAGCATTCCTTAGCGGAGTATCAGTGTGTGGCACTTGGACTTCTCTGTTGAACTGGTTGTAACATCTCACTGGTTACCTCATTAGTTATTGAGTTGAAGAAAAATCTTTGATATATGTTTATTTTATATGCGTGTGACAGTCATGATTCTTTCTTCCTTTGAAAGGTATAACAGTTTGGAACAAATAAATGATCAAGATGATTTCATTAGTATTATATATCATCAAGAAGACAAGCTAGGAATTGTTCGAGAAGGTGACTATGGGGAAGGTAGGAAGAGGCTAATTTGGATCAGTTAGTAGGAGGTGACATTTGAGCTGAGACTTGAATGGATAGAGGAGACTCCTATGTCCAGATGGAGGGCTGAGGGTTTCAGGCAGAGGGAAAGCTTGTGCAAATGTCCTGAGACAGGGACAAGCTGCCATTTTCAGGAAACCAATTGCAGTGAATAAGGAGATGAAGGGCAAGAGGTATGATCCAGGATGTTAATGAAGTCCAGATTCTATTGGGCCTTGTGGGCCATAATGAGGAATTAGGAATTTATTCTACGTGCCATGAAAAACGACTTGAGATTTATGCAGTGAGGTGTCATCATCTGATTTGCATTAGAGAATGGATGTGTGTATTTTCTTTTGTGAGTGCCCCATTATCATTTTTCTCCTCAAATTATTATTATTAAGCTTGACATTCTAATTAGCTTATCAAGTCTTCTTATGAATAAAAAAATAATTTTATTTTGATTAACAGTTGTAAACAAATATAATCATGAAAGTAACACATAATCATTGAAGAAATATTTGCAAAACAACAACAACAAAAAAAAGCACCAAGAGAAAATAAAAGATATTTAGCTTTAGGGAGTATAAAACATAGCTCATGTAGGTTTTTTTTTTTTTTTAATCCTCACTCAAGGATATGTGCTTTTTTATTGTTTGTAGAGAGAGGGGGAGGAAGAGCACTCTTGAGTGTGTGTGTCGGGGAGAGAGAGCGAGAGGGGGGGAGTGAAAGAGGGAGAGAGAGAGAGAGACATTGATGTGAGAAACATTGATTGGTTGTTTCTCATACACACCCTAGCTGGCAACCTAGGTGTGTGTCCTGACCAGGAATCGAACCTGCAACCTTTTGATGCATGGGATGATGCTCCAACTGACTGAGCCACCCCGCCAGGGCTCGTGTATTGTTTTTAGTGTCTGTAGTATCACAGATTCTTGGCTACCTTGAGCCAGGGGAGATAACTTACAACTTCCCAGCTGACCAATCTACTAACATTTGGTGACCGATCTACTAATATTTGGTGATGTACCAAGTTTCCCGGTGGCATCTGCTGCTGGGCAACAGCAGCTGATGGGTGCTGCCTAGGAGCAGCAGGTGCCAAAACACCTGAGGCCTTTGCCCAAGCCCAGTTCCTTTCAGCTCACACATCTGCTTGTCCTTCCTCTAGAGACACCCCCTGGGAAGGCTCTTCCGGCCTGGCAGTCCCAGGGGGTAGGTGGTAATCAGCTCCCCCCACCTCCCAACAAGGAACACACCTGGGAAGAAATGAGCCAGCGGAAAGAAAGCTCATACCAAGAAAGCAAGAGGAAATTCAGTGGAAGTGCTCAGAGGCCGGCACGATAAGAAACAGAAAATGGGCTCCACCCCCACCCCCCTCCAGGCTTGCTATGAAATAAAGGTCTATTCTTTACTCAAAGATTGCTATTTAAGTCAATGGAGTCAAGTGCCCCTCAGAGTGGGGCAAGAGGCCAGGGACAGGCCTCCTGTTTTGGATGGAAACGGGCCTGATCTCACTGTGGAGAACAGCCAATGGAAAAGGGACTGGCACTGTCCCGTGGGGTCTCTGGGGTCCCCATTTGCATTGATGAGTATGACATGGGGCATAGTTCCAGGGGATATCTCTCTGGATGGCCTCTCTGGGTCTGTAGAGGGACGATTGTTCCATGGAAAGGGAAGACTTTGTCATTGAGGGAACTTGGGGATCACTGAAGTGTCGTTGAACATGACCAGACCTATGATCAGGACTGGGACAAAACTATGCAAACCTGTGAATTATTCTAACATAGTGGTTAAGAACCTGGGATTTGCAGCCAGGCAGACCTGAGCTCAAATCCTTGCTTTGCCACTGAGAAGTTGTGTGATCTCGGGCAAGTTAATGAACTTCCCTGAGCCTCAATTTCCCCATTTGTAAAACGGTGATGGTAATAGTACCTGCCACGTAGAATTGTGACAAGGTGAAGAAGAGAAAACATATTTTCTGTGCTTAGCACAGTAACAGAAGGACACTGTCTGCATGTACATCAAGAAAAAGGAATAAAGTCTTCAGAAATTAGCAAGGTTTGTGTAATCCCACCCAGGAGGGAGGGACCCAGAAGAGTCCGCAGGGATATTCCGTAGGCCCTATGGAGGTGGGTTTTATCAGGATGGGGCAGAATGAATCCTCCAGTTGGGACAGAATATCATTCAAAACTACAAATGCCATTCATTATTCATGTTACTTTCTTTTTTAAAAATATTTTTATTGATTTCAGAGATGAAGGGAGAGGAAAGGGAGAGGGAGAGAGAAAGGGAGAGGGAGAGTGATGAGAAAAAAATCATTGAAAGATTGCTTCCTGCGTGCCCACACTGGGGATTGAGCCTGCAACCTGGGCATGTGCCCTGACCGGGAATTGAACCATGACCTCCTGGTTCATAGGTTGATGCTCAACCACTGAGCCACGCCAGCCAGGTACATTAGTACTTTCTTGTTACTCATTTGGTACCCCAGACATTACCACACAGGTCAGATGAGCCTGGAGAGTAGATCAGGTAATCTAGTCACTGGACCACCTTGTACAGGCGAAGTAATTTGAAGAGTCTGAGTTTTCCTATCTGTAATTTGGAGATTATATGTATTTCCCAGAATTGCTGTGATAATTAAATGGCACATAGTAGATGCTCCTTCAGTTCAACTTCTTTTCCTTATCAGTGGATTAATTCATTCAGTTAACAATTCTAACAAACACTGCCCCATGAGCCTCGACATATGGCAATGAGCAAAGGAGATACAGTACCTGCCTTTTTTCCCCCCTAAAAAAATATTCTACAGGAAGATAAACTTTAAAACACAGCCATATAAGGAAATATATTGTAAGTACTATGAAAGAGAGTGATAGGTACATGGACAGACCCTATTGAGATTGGGTTTCATGCTTTAAGTTGACACTTGAATGATAAAATAAATTAATCAGAGGAAAAATTTTTGAGAGGTAAGAGAGCATTTCAGGAATGGGAAGGGACTCCTGGGCTGGAGTGGACGTGAGTCAGGGCACAGGGAGGAGACTTGGGTTCCATTGTCCCATGATGCACAGGTGCCACAGCCCCTCTTCAAGGTGTTCAAGGCCCAGAGGCACACAGGATCCCACCAGGGATATCCGCCTTTCTCTTCCCCCATGCCTGCTCCTTGAAAAATAACCAACTGGCTTGGGACTTGGAACGTGAGTTGCTTAACCAGAGTGACTACCTGTCTGGGTTTGCCCATCCCAGGGTAAACATGCACGGAGCGCCCTGCGGTTCTGAAGTCTGTCCGGGCTTAGGGGCGGATTGTGTGGTCATCTACCCTTAACAGCGGGGTTTGGCCGCAGCCGGGAGAGCTCATTCATTGTGCTCTGGGTGTCCATGTGGGCGGAGAGAAGTTCCTTTTTGTGATAGCTCCCTTCTCCTTTGTTGGGATGGCACTCCTGAGAGCTTTGAGGAGGAGAGCTGATGGGCCAATGGCCAGTGGAGTGTGGCAGGTATGGTGGTTGTGGTTTCATCCTCTTCTCGAGGATCATGGTTTCTGCTGTCACGAGAGACTAGGATGTGGTAGGTCCGCCAATGAGCCAGGACATGTGTTTTTCCCTCTAGGAGGAAAGGAAATAATTTCTGGGTGTCTGCTCTGAGCCGGGCTTTGCGGTGGACACTCCCTCCGTGTCTCTGTTCAGCAGAGTTTTTGAATCTATGTTTCCAGACGAGGCGTTTTCTTCTCTTGGCTGCAGTTCTGGCTTCAGCACTTATTAACGGGGTGACTTTAGGCAGTTCCCTGACCGCTGTGTTGAACATGGGGTTCAAACTCAGTGGAGGTGACCAGAGTGTGAGCTCAGAATGGGACTACAATCAGGCAAGGCTGTGACTGGTTTCTCTTGTTTGGGAAGAGTCTTCATAGAGCAGGCTCCGAGATGCCATGGAGATGTCACCCCCAATGCGCTGCTTGATGACCACGTGGAAGAAGACTTCCCACACCCACTCTGTCCGTGAGTCATCAGCAGGGCCAGGGGCTTGACCGCGAGCCTGCTGGCATCCCCAGACTCTGGTCTAGCGCTCAGGATTCGGAAGCAGGGCCGCAGTGAGAAGTGGTTTTGCTCCCGGCCACCGTGTTTTGGCTTTGTCTTCTCCCTCGAGCACATGACAGGATCTGGGGAGCAGTGGTCAGTACGGGAGTGTGATGGAGGAAGTAACCTTTCCTCTCATTGGCGCAGATCGGCGGCTGGGCCATGGCTGGCTGGCAAAGGGCCGTGTGTGAGCTAACAAAAGTGCTCTTATTTTTTTGTCAATGAAAATGCAGCAAACCGCAGGAAGAGATGACCGCACTTCCCCCACTTCATTCACGCGAACAAGAATGGAGTCCATTGTCAACAAGCCCTGGGGCGTTATCTGATGCTGCTATTTCTGCTGGTCACAATTCACACATCACCCACATGACTCCCTCCGGGCCGCCCTGCCCAGTGGGTGACTCTGACCGCTCAGCCTTGTGCAGATGACCGGCTCAGGCCTGAACACCCAGCCACTCAGCATGAGCATGGCCACGTGGGCCGCAAGCCTTCTGACATGGGAAATGGTTCTAGGGGGCAATCAGCTTTTCTTATGGTTTTTATTTATTTTTTTAAAATATATTTTTATTGATTTCAGAGAGGAAGGGAAAGGGAAAGAGAGATAGAAACATCAATGATGAGAGAGAATCATCGATCGACTGCCTCCTGCATGCCTCATGCTAGGGACTGAGCCCACAACCCAGGCATGTGCCCTTGACTGGAAATCGAACCTGGGACTCTTCAGTCCGCAGGCCGACACTATCCACTGAGAAAAACGAGCCAGGGCTCTTATGGCTTTTAAATACACAGTGGCTTTTTTGGCAAATGAAATTTATACACTTACACACACACACACACACACGCACACACACACACACACACACAGATTCCTCAGTGATTAGAATTTCCAATGATCCAGAATTTATAAAAAAAATTCTATATAGTGAAGAAAGAGTCTCCACAGACTCTAATATTAGACACTTCACCAAACCCTCCCGGGTAGACGTTGTCATCCCTATTGTATTGGTGGGGAAACTGAGGTTAAACTTTTGGCTTAAGATGCTGTCAGGAGGCTGGCAGCAGCCGCATGTCAAGTGCACGCCACGGGCAGTGCCCGGCATGTTGCAGACATGTCCTCAGTGGGTTCTCATTGACTGTGTCATTATCCTCGCTTGTAGGTGAAGGCAGAGTTGAAGAGGGTAGGCAGCATTGTCTCATGGCGCAGGCAGGGTTGGAAACGGGTTTTGTCCGTATCACACTGCCATGTGATTCCGCTTTTAGGAGCCAGGGCCATTCACAAGTAAACAGGCTTATCTCAAGGATGTGATCAAAAAGGAAACTGGCCAGAGCTGACTTTGCACAAGCTCCCCGACCCACGTCAAAAACCGTGTTCCATCAGCTCTCTACTCCGAAGACATCATGTGCACAGAGCAGTGCAGAGGGGTTCCAAGCAATGACTTTAATGCTTGTGTGACAAACAGCATGCATATACACTGAGTGGCCAGATTATTATGATCTCTGAACTTATAATTATCTGGCCACTCAGTGTGTGTGTGTGTGTGTGTGTGTGTGTGTGTGTGTGTGTGTGTGTATGTGTATATATTTTTATTGGTATATATATATATATATATATATATATATAATAGAGGCCTGGTGCATGAATTCGTGCATGGGTGGCGTCCGGCCAGCCTGGCCAGGGGGAGAGGACATGGGTGGTTGGCTGGCATGCCTGCTGGTCAAACTCCTGGTCGAGGGGACAATTTGCTTATTAGCCTTTTATTATATAGGATATACACTGAGTGGCCAGATTATTATGCGTTCAGAGATCATAATAATCTGGCCACTCAGTGTATGTTCACTAGGCCGGGCACAAAGCCGAGTCATGCAGCGTTAAAACCATTTCAAAAACAAGAAGTTGTTGGTTAATGAAAACATACTGGACTAGGTCCTCCCTACGCTCCGAGCATTGCTGTAGTTGGTATTTAAAGCTGTGTATTTGGAAAACATTCTCTTCGAATCATCTTTAGGCCAGTTTCCAAAAAGAAGGTGTGCAACCAAACAAGAAAAAGCTCCATCGATCAAATGCCAACTCAGAGTCAGGACCAAGTTGTATATTACCCCCAAGTTTTACAGTAACACCGAGGTAGGTGTTCTTTCCCAAATCTTCTCAGGCAGGAGCCTGAGATGGAGAGAGAGGAAGCAACTCGAATGTCAAGTCTTCAGCTGGTGTTGGGGAGCCAGGACTGTGAATTTCATTTTGTGTCGGAGTCTGTTTTCCCTCCTGCATGCTGAGGGTGTCTGCACAAACGAAGCTTACTCCTTGGCACAAGTTTTGGAAAGCCCTCAATGGGCTTTGTTTTAAAACCCACGAAGCACTTTGCAAGTCTCAAACACAAGCTCTAGGATTTGGGGGCCTAGATGTTAGTCAGCGAGGGCCTAGTGACCCTTATTTTATTTAAAATTTTAGGTTGCACCTGGCTGGCGTGGCTCAGTGGTTGAGTGTTGACCTATGAACGAGAGGTCAAGGTTTGATTCCCTGTCAGGTCACATGCCCTGGTTGGGGACTCGATCCCCACTAGGGGAATTGATTCTCTCTCATCATTGATGCTTCTATCTTTCTCTCCCTCTCCCTCCCTCTCTGAAACCAATAAAAATATATATTAAAAAGCTCCACAAAAGCAAAACTTCTAAAAATAAAATAAAATAAAAATCTTAGGTTGCAACCCCATTGAAAAAGGCAACTCTGCACCTTCTCTGTCAGTACTTTCCCTGCCTCTGTAGGAGCCCAGGGTGCCTGGCACACGGGACGTACTCAGGGAGTGGTGTTGAATGTAATGTGATTTTGCTTAATTGCCTTTTTTTTTTTTTTTTTTGCTAAAAGAAGACTAGAAACAGCCACCAAGAACAGTTAAGACAGCAAGATGTGGCAATTAACTGGAAGGAAACAGAAAAAGAAAACTATAAAAAGTAGATATGTGATTTCAAAAGCATATAAGTTGGGTTACGCAGGCTTGGGGCCAGCAACCTCAGGCACGCCGATCATGTCAGTGGGGCTCTTTCTCACCTTTTCCACAGGACAGCACTCAGGAAAGGTGGCGTGTGTCCGGCGCCCGCCCAGGGATGCCTTGAGAAGGCTGCTGGCTGCAGGGTGACCCCCCCCCTCCCCTGGGGCTCTGGCCAGCTCCATCCTGCCCTAGCTCCTGAGTCCCCAGGAGTTCACACCGCGGCACCGCTGTCCTGGGTGTCAATTCCCCTAGTGGGGATCGAGTCCTGGGTGTCCCAGCACATTGACCAAGAAGCGCCACGTTGGACAAAGTGCCACACGTATATACCATGAGGGGCAGCGTCTACTCTGCACCCCCAGTGCGTGGCACTCGGCCCTCAAAGACGTGGAATGGAAGGGAATGGTGATTTTTCATTTTTCAGAAAAGACAATATTGAGCATCCTTGGCTCAAGAAAGCAAGGCAATGTCGAATAGTGCATTTTATTTTTTAAAATTTAGTATTTTTTATCCTCACCTGAGGATATTTTTCCATTGATTTTTAGAGAGAGAGGAAGAGGAAGGGAAAGACACAGAGGAACATCAATGTGGGAGAAACACATCGATTGGCTGCCTCCTGCACACGTTCCAACCAGGGCCAGGGCCAGGGCCGGGGAGGAGCCTGCACCCAAGGTACATGCCCTTGACCAGAACGGAACCCGGGACTCTTGAGTCCTCAGGCCGACGCTCTATCCACTGAGCCAAACCGGCTAGGGCTAATAGTGCATTTAGAAATGTTTTGAAATGAAAGCTAAAGGAACAGTGTAGTGGACTTACAACGTCTCTGGGCTAGTCAGCGGCCAAGCTGGGAGAGGACGCAGTGGCTACTTCTTCATTTTTTTCAGTTAAATGGTGCACTCACACTCTTCTGCTTGGGAGGTTCACATCGAGTGACCGAAGCTGCCAGAAGTTTCCAGCAGAGAGACCGCTGTGAACAGTGCGCCAGGCGGGCACCGAGTTCATTTCCGTGTGTGCTGAGAGGCGG